>NC_061800.1:23343997-23649711 GCF_021462225.1 Girardinichthys multiradiatus | reverse complement strand
ATTTGAGTGATTGGTCTCAGGTTGTTAGTGGCAGAAGGAGAGGAAGAATCAGATGAGAAAATGAATGTTTGTTTGGGACACAAGTCAGTAAAATAACTTTGGAAGAAAACTGTTCAGATGAAGGAATCCCTGTAGTCCAAAAGAAGATCATTAGAGAGGAATTCAAAGTTATTCTTAAATTTAAAGAAGAAGATGAGAACATTCAGATTGGTCAGACTGCATTATCAAGAGAGCTTTAAAAGAAGATTGGAGATATTTCTTTTGCCAAAACATTTAGAGATGGGAGTGTATTGGTCATTTGTAAAACAGAAGAACAGAAAAACAAAGCTTTGAATATTGAAAGCATTTGTAGAAAATCTGTGAGGGAAAAAAGGATTTTAGGAGAAAAGAAAGTAATGAATGAAGATCTAGAAAAAAGTAAAAAGAGCATTCAGGATGTGGAGGTGAATCAGGTAACAAAACTGTTGAAAACAATAAATGAAGCAATCCAATGCAATGTTCTCCTATGCTTTGCTATGGCAGGCCCCAATTAAAATTAGAAAGATAGGTATTACAGGAAGGATGTACAGATGGATAAAAGATTTTCTGACTTGAAGAAAAATACAAGTAAGAATGGGAAATCATTATTCCGAGAAATACATTGTTGAAAATGGTACTCCACAAGGAAGTATAAGTTCTTTATTATTTTCATTCATGATAAATTATGTGTTTCAAAATATAGATAATGGGATGGAATGATCTCTTTTTGCTGATGATGGAGCAATGTGGAAGAGAGGAAGAAATGTAGAGTTTATTACTAAAAAGATGCAAGAAGCTATTTCTAAAGTTGAAAATGGTCCTATAAATGGGGATATAAATTTTTAGTTGTCAAGACTAAAACAATGTTCTTTACAAGGGAAAAAATTGGTGATAATCTTAAATTAAAGTTATATAACCGAGAAATAGAAAAAGTGAAACAATTTAAATTTCTAGGGGTGTGGTTTGATGAAAGAATTACATGGAATGTGCACATTCGGAAAGTTTTAGACAAATTCAAGAGGGTATTAAATATTATGAGGTGTTTAACTGGTAGTGATTGGGGGGCAGATAGGATAGCACTTAAGGCTATATATACAGGATTAATTAGATCAGTATTAGATTATGGAAGCATTGTTTATAATTCAGCAGCAGACACAAATTTACAAAAATTAGATCGTATTCAATATTTAGCATTGAGATTATGTACAGGAGCAATTAAAACTACTCCAACATTGTCGTTATTGGTTGAAATGGGAAAAATGCCACTTAAAATTAGAAGGGAACAATTACTATTAAATTATTGGGCTAATTTAAAAGGTAATAGACAGGATCATCCAACCCAAAAAACAATAAAACCTTGCTTGGAAAAATAGATAAAAGATATCAGAAGTTTGGATGGATTGTGAATAAGAAAATAACAGAATTTAAAATAGATCAGGTTAATATAAGTCAAACAGTTCCATTATCAGTGATACAGCCTTGGATAATTCAAGATGCCATGGTAGACCTTACTTTGATGAAAAGGAGAAATGAGGATAAGGAATTTATTTTAAATTCACATATAGTACAAGATGATATCAATAAATATTTTGGTTATGTTCACTTTTATACGGATGCTTCTAAAAATATATTAAATAAAGTTGGAGTAGCTTTCATAGTACCAGAGTTCAATGTTAAAATAAGGAAAAGAATAAATGATGGACTTTCAGTATATACAGGAGAAATGATTGCAATATTATTAGCCATTCAATGGGTTGAAGAAATAAGACCATTAAAATCAGTAATTTGTTCAGATTCTAGTTCATCATTAGTTAGTTTACAGTAGAATCATTCAGAAAGCAGGCCAGATATTTTAATACAAATTCAACAGACTTTATATAGAATAAATATGATGGGTTTAATGATAAATTTCTTATGGATTCCAGCACATTATGGTGTTAAAGGAAATGAATTGGTAAATAGGGCAGCAAAGGAAGCTGTTAGAAATTTATCAGTAAGAGGGAAGTTTAGACAGTCTTTATTTAGCCATAGTCCTATTGAGCTATAACCCTTTCTTCAGCAAGGCCTGGACAACATAACAGCATAAACAAACTAAAAACAGATTCAAGTAAAAAACATTGTTAAACACTAATAATAACCTCTGTAAACAGTACAAAATTGGCAAACAGAACTATACAAATATAACAGAATTCACTTCCAATAAAATGGTAAAAAAAATGCATTTATTTTAGGGATGCTTTTGGACCTTTGAAAATATGGACTAAAACATATGCTTAGTCTGACATTATATAGAATAAATATGATGGGTTTAATGATACATTTTTTATGGATACCAGCACGTTATAGTGTTAAAGGAAATGAATTGGTAAATAGGGCAGCAAAGGAAGCTGTTAGAAATTAATCAGTAGATTTAGTTATTAATGTTAGTAAAACAGAAATAAAAATGTTAAACAGAAAATGAAGGAAAAATGACAAAAGGAAAGGGAGAAAGAAAAGAAAGGACGTTGGTTTTATAAAATTCAAGAGAAGATTGGAGAAATGAGAAGAACAGAAAGGGCAAGGAGGGAAGAAACAATTATTTCTCGTCTAAGATTTGGGCATACTGGGTTAAATAGTACTCTTTGTATTTTAGGGAAACATTGTAATGGTAAATGTGAATACTGTGGAATAGTTGAAACCATAGAGCATGTTATGTTGCACTGTAAAAAATATGAGGAAGAGAGGGAATTAATTCAAAATTTAAATAGAATTAGAGTTACATTAGATTTAGTTGATTTATTTAGAAGTAACTCAAAAAGTAACATTTATCGGGTAATATTTCATTACCTAAAAATAACAGCTGTACAATAGATTTTAATTCCTGAGAGACATTCTGGTCCACACTCCATACCAGTAGGTGGCAGAAATGCATCAATTTCGTTGTTTGCTAACCGCCATTATAAAGACAGAAGAAGAAGACTTCCTCAGCTGTTCTTTGACAATTATGTCTCATAATCGAAGCGTGAAAAATATTTCAGACTATGAATTTTTCCAACTAATTCACCAAAATGTGAATTCAGGCCCAGGTTGTTTTAGCCGCCTTCTCCATTGTTGGGTCTGGTGTCACTTCCTTTTGACAATACCCTGTAGATGCTCTGGGGTTCAGACCGATCAAGCACAGTAAAGTCATTAGGGTAGTTGACAGGACTTCTGACGCCAACTACTAGTTGGTGTTGGTTGCCTATTGAGGTACTAAAAGTTCATCTGTACCATGCAATTAAGCCCAGCGTCAGAAAACCTTAGTGCATGGCGTCTTAAATTCTAATTTCACAGATCAGGTATTTACTTTAATGCCAGTCCCCTAGTCTTTACTTCCAAATGTCCTCTTATAAAGCTGCTTTAAGGCCATTCTTACATTTCATCCACTCCTTTATTAAAAACTATTTTATAGATTTTTATTTTTGAAAGACAAAACCCCACACAACCCTTGAACTTCTGAATAAACCAGCTTTTATTTAATGGTACAACTGATATGCCTGAACTGTTTGGGTTCAAGCTAACTCAGGTGTTGTCAATCAGCATTCATCACTTCCTCAGCTGCTCTTTGACAAATATGTCTCATAATCTAAACGCAAAAATGTTTCAGACTATGAATACGTGTTAGTTTTTTCCAAGTAGAAGAACGGTAACTAGCATAACTCTACAAATGAGAACATATATTTATCGATGTATATAGATATACATCTATATGTCGATATAGATATATCAACATATAGATATGTCAATATATATCTGGCAGGGGGGTGTTATTTGCAAAACAGCACTGTATACTCGAAATAGTTTTAAGCATGTAAAGATGGCAGATTTAGATTAGAAATAATTTTTCATTAAATGAAAAAGTTTTTTTTTTTTTTTTATTAGCCTCTCAAAAGATAACATGCTAGGAGTGTAGCTTAATGCTTTTTATTTCATTTGAATAAAACTGGCAAGTACAAAATTATCATTCCCAATAATCAATGGAAAAATCTTTATTGGTATTACAGCAATCAACCCCTTATAATTACTGACTTGTGTTTTGAAAATATATCTTTATGCCTTTGATAGACACTTTATCCAAAGCAACTTACAAATGATACAATGCAACGAATATCAAAACAAGCTATTTGATGTTAAGTTTTGTTTATTAGGAGCCCCATTAGTTTTCAGAGTGTTTACCAATCTTCCTGGGGTCCAGTTAATAAAATTCAATAATCTTAATACAAAACCTTAACTTAAACTGCATTAGTCAGCAAGTCTTAACTAAGTCTGTACTTAAGTTAAAAGGCAGCATTTTCCTGGTGTGGGTGAGCCATTGCACAGTAGACAAGTCTAATGGTAGTCAAACCAGTAATGGTGATTAAACAGTCAGTTGAGACAGTGGAAGAAAAAAAAAACATTTTTTAAATTACCCTGGTAAGTAAATTGGTCACTTCTGACATGGTTGCACCAGCTCTGTTGCTGCAGAGCTTCAATAGGATGTGGTTTCCCCAACTCGAAGACTTTGTACCTCAGAACAGGATTTTATTGCCATTTACATAGAAAGCTAGCACTTCCCATTTTAGATACCATGGTTGCAATAACGAGATGTGAACCATTTTACACTCTTTGTGTATACAGAATTAGAAAACTCTTCAGCTTCAAATTAATGCCAAAGCATGATTAAAGCAGCTTTATTTGAATATAGAAGGCAAGAAAAATAAGATCAGCATCCAGCCTTCATCTGGCTGTGAGGGGGCAGTGGCTTGTTGAGGTGGATGCCCACCGTCAGCCCAAACACCTTGTTGGCGTGCTTCTCGTGGATGTCAGGCTTCAACTGGAAAGCCTTATCAAAGCAGTCCAAGGGAATGAAGGACAGGGGCTTTTCCTCCAGTAGGCCTTGCAGTCATGTGCTCCAGCTCTCCAGCATGCTCTTGCGATCTTCAGCTGCAGCAGAAGCTGGTCTGAGGAGTCAGAAGCTGGAAGCCACAGTAGTGCAGGATGCCATTCTGCAGAGAAAAGTGAATTGCTTTGTTTCCACCTGATTCCTTGTTTAATCTTACCAGTTCATGTCAAGTACAATACCTGCAGTGGCCACAGTGTAACATGCATGTCTCCATTAATACCAGTTGGGCTGAACATTGATTCTATTGACCCAGTGGTGAATGACAGCATGGCCTTCTTGTCCTGAAAGAAACACGTTTTAACAAGACATTTGAATACCATTAAAACTTTCCTCAATCCCTCAACTTGAAGATTCCCTGGCTGTAGCGCTTCTCTTGAGAAAAGGCAAAGCCATTGGTGAGCACCCGGTCAATCCAGCCCTTCAGGATGGCAGGAACACCAAACCAGTACATGGGGAACTAGAGGAGTGAACACAATAAGCATGTGATGAATTTACCACAAGTCAGTGCTACCATGAGAGCTTTACCTGAAAAATGACCAGGTCTGCCTCAGTAAGCTTAGATTGCTCCTTTGTAATGTCATCCGACAGGTTTCCCTGCTCCCATGCAAGTTTGGTCTCCTTCATGTAACAGAAGTTCTCAGCATTCATCACTTCACCTGTGCAAGAAAGTTTGTTAGTGCTAAACAAGCCTTCTATCTGCCATCTTGGCGACCATCTGCGGCGCCAAGATGGCGCCGCAGATGGTCGCCTCGGCTTGTTGGTGCGCATTGTTTTGTTTTGTTTTTTTCTTTAAAACGGTCTTCTGTGATGGTACCCGGAGCTCTCACCAGAGAAGAACTCATGAACATCAGGGCTACTACACCAGAGGAGTTATTTCCAACTTTTCTGCCTACTGCTCTGGAATTTTTGGACATTCTGGTCAAAGGTGCGCTCACCTTTGTTCACGCGGTGAAACGCCGGAAGAGAGGGAAACGGGCTGGGGTGCTGGTACGTCTTCGCCAGCGTGGACTACGAACACCGTTACCTGGAATATTTCTCTCTAACGTGCGCTCACTTCCCAACAAAATGGAGGAACTACAACTGCTGTTGGGGAAAAACAGGGACTTTTATTCATCGGCAGTTTTGTGCTTCACGGAGACGTGGCTGTGTGGATTAATACCGGACTCTGCGCTGCAGCTGGCAGGATTCCAGCTCTACAGAGCAGACAGAGACACGGAACTCTCCGGCAAAGCGAAAGGTGGAGGAATCTGTTTTTACCTCAACAGTGGTTGGTGCAACGACGTGACAGTGATTCAGCAGCACTGTTCTCCAGACCTGGAAGCCTTCATCATAAACTGTAAGCCTTTCTATTCCCCCTGTGAGTTCGCTTCGTTCATCCTGGTCAGTTTTTACATCCCGCCGCAAGCTAACGTGCAGGTTGCACAGCGCATGCTCGCCGACCAGATACTGAGTGTGGAGCGGACCAACCCGGACTCCTTAGTTATCGTCGTTGGTGACTTTAACAAAGGTAATATGACCCACGAACTCCCCAAATATAGACAGTTTATAAAATGTCCGACCAGAGAGGACAACATTCTGGATCACTGTTACACCACCATCAGAGACGCTTATCACGCCGTCCCACGTGCTGCACTGGGCCAATCCGACCACATCATGGTCCACCTGATTCCTGCATACAGGCAGAAACTAAAGCTCTGCAAACCTGTTGTGAGGACGACAAGGAAGTGGAGCAGTGAGGCTGTGGAGAATCTCCAAGCGTGTTTAGGCTGTACAGACTGGGATGTGTTCAGGACTACTACCAACAGTCTGGACGAGTACACAGAGGCTGTGACTTCCTACATCAGCTTCTGTGAGGACAGCTGTGTACCATCATGCACCAGGGTGAGTTACAACAACAACAAACCCTGGTTCACAGCTAAACTCAGAAGGTTAAGACTGGATAAGGAAGAGGCCTTCAGGAGTGGGGACAAAGACATATACAGAGAGGCTAAGTACAAGTTTGGCAAGGCAGTGAAAGAGGCCAAACGACTGTACTCTGAGAAGCTCCAAATCCAGTTCTCAGCCAACGACTTTGCGTCTGTCTGGAAAGGGCTCAAGCAAATCACCAACTACAAGCTGAAAGCCCCCCACTCCATCAACGACTGACGCCTCGTCAACGACCTGAAGGAGTTCTACTGCCGCTTTGAAAGAGAAAGGGACAGTCCTGCAACCATCCCCCATGACGCCCCCCAACAGCTGCAGCCACAATCCACCACCCCCACCTCCCCAACCTCAAGAGGGGCCTTGGCACCTCCAACCCCCACCCTGAAGTTCCCCCCCACCAGCCCCCTACCCACGCCGAGGACGGCTCTTTCCATCCAGGAGAGGGACGTCAACAAACTCTTCAGGAGTCAGAACCCCCGGAAAGCTGCTGGTCCGGATTCTGTCTCACCAGCCAACCTGAAGCACTGCGCTGATCAGCTGTCTCCAGTCTTCACAGATATTTTTAACACCTCACTGGAGACATGTCATGTGCCAGCCTGCTTCAAGTCCTCCACCATCGTCCCTGTTCCCAAGAAGCCAAGGACCACAGGGCTTAATGACTTCAGACCCGTCGCCCTGACCTCTGTGGTGATGAAGTCCTTTGAGCGCCTTGTGCTCTCACACCTAAAAGACATCACCGACCCCCTCCCGGACCCCCTGAAGTTTGCCTACAGAGCCAACAGGTCTGTAGATGATGCAGTCAACCTAGCCCTTCACTTCATCCTCCGGCACCTGGACTCCACAGGAACCTATGACAGGATCCTGTTTGTGGATTTCAGCTCTGCCTTCAACACCATCGTCCCAGTTCTGCTACAGGAGAAGCTCTCCCAGCTGAGTGTGCCCGACTCCACCTGCAGGTGGATCACTGACTTCCTGTCTGACAGGAAGCAGCGCGTGAGGCTGGGGAAGCACGTCTCTGACTCCCTGACCATCAGCACCGGTTCCCCCCAAGGCTGCGTTCTCTCTCCTCTGCTCTTCTCCCTGTACACCAACAGCTGCACCTCCAGTCAGTCAAGTTTGCGGACGACACCACCCTGATCGGACTCATCTCTGATGGTGACGAGTCTGCGTACAGATGGGAGGTGGACCATCTGTTGGACTGGTGCAGCCAGAACAACCTTGAGCTCAACGCTCTAAAGACAGTAGAGATGGTTGTGGACTTCAGGCAGAACCCAGCCCCACCTGCCCCCATCACCCTCTGTGACTCCACAATTGACACTGTGGAATCTTTCCGCTTCCTGGGAACCATCATCTCCCAGGATCTCAAGTGGGAGCCAAACATCAGCTCCCTCATCAAGAAAGCCCAGCAGAGGATGTTCTTCCTGCGGCAGCTGAAGAAATTCAACCTGCCAAAGACTATGATGGTGCACTTCTACACAGCCATCATTGAGTCCATCCTCACCTCCTCCATCACCATCTGGTACGCCGCTGCTACAGCCAAGGATAAGGGCAGGCTGCAGCGTGTCATTCGGTCTGCTGAGAAGGTGATTGGCTGCAGTCTACTGTCGCTCCAGGAAATGTACACCTCCAGGACCCTGAAGCGGGCAGGGAAGATTCTGGCTGATCCCTCCCACCCCGGTCACAGACTCTTTGAGACTCTCCCCTCTGGCAGGAGGCTGCGGTCCATCCGGACCAAAACTTCACGCCACAAGAACAGTTTTTTCCCATCTGCCACCAGCCTGGTTAACAAAGCCCAGAAACCACCCTGACACTCTCCCTTCACCCCGCCGCCCCCCCCCCCCTTTTTTTTTGCTGACAGGACACCTGTAACTTGTAACTCTATGCGTTACATTAACGCTCAGCTTGGACTCCTGCTTTACTTGCACTGCTTTACTTGCACTGCTTTACTTGCACAATGATCACCTGCACTGTTGTATTGCTCTTGCATCCTATACTGCTCTATATTTACTCTCACTCACTTAAAACTGTGCACATATATTTATATTATATTGTAGATATGTTTATACTGTTTAATTTGTATTGTATTGCACCGACTACGCCAAAACAAATTCCTTGTATGTCCAAAAACGTACTTGGCAATAAAGCTTTTCTGATTCTGATTCTGATTCTAAATAAAGCAACCTGTGTTCCTTTATACCCTTGATATCCTCAGCTGTAGAGGTGGCTTTAAAACCCATAGCATATAGGTCACAGACTTCCACAGTGCAGCCCTGAGCAGTCAAACCCTCCACAGCAGTGTTTTTGGCTGCAGCATTAAATGATCCTGAGCTCTGGTGAGCATACACAATCAGCACTTTCTTTGCTACCGGGACAGAAAAACAAAAAGATTTTGTGACCATTATCTTACAAATACAGCATTATTTATCACAAAGAAAAACCAAAAATCTCAACAGCTACAAGAAATTTCTTACCCATTTTTTTTTTTTTTTTTTGACCAAAGAACCTAAATGTTACAGGACCACCAAATCACTTGAAATAAACCACTGCCTACATTGTGGACAGCTGTCTTTATATATGCCTCGGCTCTTGCTCAAACTTAGTCAGGTGCTGACATTTAACAATTACCATCACAATTCAGTCACCAGCGTCAGAGGATGAATTCAGATAGAATCTGAAATGTGGTTACTTTTCTATGCATGACCAATATTTCAGTATTTTATACACTTTTAATTTAAATCACAGATGTTCTGTTGCCTTAATATTGGCTTTGTTTTTTTCACCATGTTTCCATCTGTGCACTGTCTGTACAACTATATGCACAGAATAAATCACTGCAGGGACACATTTGGTAAATTAAGCTGATTCTGACTGCAAGCATGTAATGTACTGTATATGGTGACTGTGTACTTTTAAAAAGTGAGCAATAGCGTCATCATGTGGCCACAAGTGAAATTATTCTGTACAATGTTATATTCTACATCTGCAGAATATTTAGTTGAGGTCTATGGTTCTCAAACTGTGGTACAAGTTCCTATGCTGGATCATGGGTTGTGTGGTACTGATGTGGTACTGATTGTAGTGGCTGAAATTGAACAACAAACAAGGGCTGGTGGCTCTTTATGGTGTGATCCATTTACCTCAGAAGTTGAAATTTGGATTTGGGAATCACATCAAATGCAGCCATGTTCCATTTGCGAGCTTTAAAACCAGTAAGATTTGCTAACTGTTATGCTTAATTGTCAAGCTAACAATAGCAATACAAGCTAATACCAATGTATTACTCTGCAATTTGTATAAAATTTGTATTTTTAATTTATTAATAATGGCAACATGTTCACTGATGGAGGTTGTTATTTAATTGTCAAAGATTTCATAAGGCACAAATCATCACAAGTGCAGATAAACTTTTTTTTTTTTTTTCTTTTGGCAATCACTATGCTCTATATTATAGCAGCCATATTTGATTTGAGGTCAGGGTTGGTGAGAAAATGTCCAACGTTTTCTCTCTGAATCTCAACTTCAAATTTAAAACTTTTAGCTTCTGACTAAAAGTGGAACCCACAATTGAATCCATCCTTCAACCAATCATGCAGTTCCAGTAGATACAAATGTTTGTTTTTTTTACTTATTTTGTTATTGTTGACATTACATAGTGAAAGTCTAAGTTCTGTTATACTATTGTTTAAAAAATGTTTAAATATTTTGGTTGCTGGAATATTTAGTATTTCCTCTCTAAATAGGTACTTGAGATTAACAGTCTGAGAACCACTGGTTTTGGTTTTTTTGGCTGACCCCAGTTTCTAATCTTAGAATTGATGTCTTGTATGATGATTAAGATATTTCTCTGCTTCACAGTACCTACTTCAAAGAAATGGACCATTAATATGCTTCTGTTAACATGAAACATCTAAAACATGCAGGAATGTGACCTTCAAGGAACAGCAAGGTACTTATTTAAATACATGGAAGTATGCATGAAAACAAGGCCATTTGACTGTGACAGCTCAACTCCTAAGCTGGCTTTTTATGCAGACATTCACATATGAGCGTTTTCCTCTGGAAAACAGATACAAAACACGTAATTCAAGCAGAAAAAATACTAACAGTTAAGAAGACTCAGAACCATCCCTTACTTAGTCCAGTTTTCATTTTCAACTTTTTACCAGTAGATGGCGAAAGTTCACATGAACCGTTATTGCCAAGGTCTTGATTTAATACTGTTTATGGCCTAATCACTGCTTACATCCACTGTGAGTTATAGCCATCCAGATGTTCAAACATCAATTCTAGCTGTACCCAGATGGAAAATAATCAAGGCAGGGATGTAAATAGCAACCTTTAAAAGATTAACGTTCCTGATCTAATCACCAGAATGACCGTTAAGTAAACAGAGCTGCAGGATTTACCGAGAGACTTTTGGCTGGCAGTCAGCAGGGCCGCCTGGCAGCCATACAAATTGGCAGGTGTTAGATTGCTTAGGAGAAGACTCAAGATGGACTAAAATCTATTTGTCTATTTGTTGTTCAGCTTCAGTAATTATTTGATTAAGCTTTCCAGCTGTAAATGAACTTCAACCTTATTTCCACCTTAGTTACTTGAAAAGTACATAAGCTGTTTCCGTTTTATTACTATAATGAAATTATACAATGTGCAATTAAAAGAGCCAAAAACTAATGAGAAAAAGCAAACTATAGTGATACAAACCTCTTAGGTTTGGCATTTAGCCTACAAAGACTCTGCTCTCCTGCTCACTTCAGCTGCCCAATTGAATTGTATGTTCGTTCGTTCGTCGTCTTCCGCTTATCCAGGACCGGGTCGCGGGGGCAGCAGACTCAGCAGAGACGCCCAGACGTCCCTCTCTCCAGACACCTCCTCCAGCTCCTCCAGGGGGAGCCCAAGGCGTTCCCAGGCCAGCCGAGAGACACAGTCCCTCCAGCATGTCCTGGGCCGTCCCCTGGGCCTCCTCCCGGTGGGACGTGCCTGGAACACCTCCCGAGGAAGGCGTCCAGGAGGCATCCGGTATAGATGCCCGAGCCACCTCAACTGGCTCCTCTCAATGTGGAGGAGCAGCGGCTCTACTCCGAGCTCCTCCCGGATGGCCGAGCTCCTCACCCTATCTCTAAGGGAGTGCCCGGCCACCCTACGGAGGAAGCTCATTTCAGCCGCTTGTATCCGTGATCTCGTTCTTTCGGTCATGACCCAAAGTTCATGGCCATAGGTGAGGGTAGGAACGTAGACCGACCAGTAAATTGAGAGCTTTGCTTTTCGGCTCAGCTCTCTCTTCACCACAATGGACCGGCACAGCGCCCCCATTACTGTGGCAGCTGCACCGATCCGTCTGTCGATCTCCCGCTCCATTCTTCCCTCGCTCGTGAACAAGACCCCGAGATACTTAAACTCCTCCACTTGAGGCAGGAACTCCCCTCCAACCTGAAGAGGACAAGCCACCCTTTTCCGGTCGAGTACCATGGCCTCGGACTTGGAGGAGCTGATCCTCATCCCAGCCGCTTCACACTCGGCTGCGAACCGCCACAGCGCATGCTGTAGGTCTTGGCTAGAGGGGGCCAGCAGGACCACGTCATCCGCAAAAAGAAGAGACGAAATCCACTGGTCCCCAAACCAGACCCCCTCCGGCCCTTGGCTGCGTCTAGAAATCCTGTCCATAAAAGTTATGAACAGGACTGGCGACAAAGGGCAGCCCTGCCGGAGTCCAACATGCACTGGGAACAGGTCCGACTTAGTGCCGGCAATGCGGACCAAACTCCTGCTCCGCTCGTACAGGGACCGGATGGCCCCTAATAAAGGGCCCCCGATTCCATACTCCTGGAGCACCCCCCACAGGGCATCACGAGGGACACAGTCGAATGCCTTCTCCAGGTCCACAAAACACATCTGAACCGGTTGGGCAAACTCCCATGAACCCTCGAGCACCCTGTAGAGGGTATAGAGCTGGTCCAGTGTTCCACGGCTGGGACGAAAACCACACTGTTCCTCCTGAAGCCGAGGTTCGACTATCGGTCGGACTCTCCTCTCCAATACCCTGGCATAGGCCTTACCAGGGAGGCTGAGGAGTGTGATCCCCCTGTAGTTGGAACACACCCTCCGGTCCCCCTTCTTATAAAGGGGGACCACCACCCCAGTCTGCCAGTCCAGAGGCACTGTCCCCGACCGCCACGCAATGTTGAAGAGGCGTGTCAACCATGACAGCCCTACAACATCCAGACACTTGAGGTACTCAGGGCGGATCTCATCCACCCCCGAAGCCTTGCCACCGCGGAGCTTTTTAACAACCTCGGTGACTTCAGCCTGGGTGATGAAAGAGTCCAACCCCGAGTCCCCAGCCTCTGTTTCCACCACGGAATGCGTGATGGCAGGATTGAGGAGATCCTCGAAGTACTCCTTCCACCGCCCGATAATGTCCTCAGTCGAGGTCAGCAGTCTCCCGCCCCCACTATAAACAGTGTTGGCAAAGCACTGCTTCCCCCTCCTGAGGCGCCGGACGGTTTGCCAGAATCGCTTCGAGGCCAACCGGTAGTCCTTCTCCATGGCCTCACCGAACTCTTCCCAGGCCCGAGTTTTTGCCTCTGCCACAGCCCGGGCCGCAGCACGCTTGGCCTCACGGTACCCGTCAGCCGCCTCAGGAGTCCCACAAGCCAACCACAGCCGATAGGACTCCTTCTTCAGCTTAACAGCATCCCTTACTGCCGGTGTCCACCACCGGGTTCTGGGATTGCCGCCACGACAGGCACCGCAGACCTTACGGCCGCAGCTATGGGCTGCAGCATCGACAATAGATGCAGAGAACATGGTCCACTCGGACTCTATGTCTCCAACATCCCCCGGGATCTGGTCGAAGCTCTCCCGGAGGTGGGAGTTGAATACATCCCTGGCCGAGGGCTCCGCCAGGCGTTCCCAGCAGACCCTCACTATGCGCTTGGGCCTGCCGAGTCTGTCCGGCTTTCTCCTCCTCCAGCGGATCCAACTCACCACCAGGTGATGATCAGTGGACAGCTCAGCCCCTCTCTTCACCCGAGTGTCCAAAACATGCGGCCGAAGGTCTGATGATACGACAACAAAGTCGATCATCGACCTCCTGCCTAGGGTGTCCTGGTGCCAAGTGCACTGATGGACACCCTTATGGATCCACTCGGATTCAGATCGGGGAGGCCATTCCTCCCGATCACGCCTCTCCAGGTGTCACTGTCGTTCCCCACGTGGGCGTTGAAGTCCCCCAGCAGAATAATGGAGTCCCCGGGAGGGGCACTATCCAGCACCCCCGACAGGGACGCCAAGAAGGCAGGGTACTCTGCACTACCACTCGGCCCGTAGGCTGAAATGATAGTCAGAGACCTCTCCCCAACCCGAAGGCGCAGGGATACAACCCTCTCATCCACTGGGGTAAACCCCAACACGAGACGGCTGAGCTGGGGGGCAACAAGCAAACCCATACCAGCCCGCCGCCTCTCCCCGTGGGCCACTCCAGAGTAGAAGAGAGTCCAACCCCTCTCAAGGAGATGGGTTCCAGAGCCCACGCTGTGCGTGGAGGCGAGCCCGACTATTTCTAGTCGATATCTCTCGACCTCCCGCACAAGCTCAGGCTCCTTCCCCCCCAGCGAGGTGACATTCCACGTCCCTAGAGCCAGCCTAAGCATCCGGGGATCGGCCGTTGAGGTCTCCACCTTCGTCCGCCACCCAATCCTCTTTGCACCGGTCCCTCACGGTTCCCCCTGCAGGTGGTGGGCCCACTGGGGGATGGCCTCGCGTCTCTCGTTCGGGCTTGGCCCGGCCGGGTCCCGCGAGGAGCAACCCGTTGAATTGCATGATTTACCCAAAATTGGTTTAGCTATTAGAGTGGCTTTCTTAAAATAATCAATGTTTTTATTTTCCTCACCTATACCTCAGACTATTTTGCTTATATAAAAAATACCCATTATTGTAACTTAGGTCTGTGTTAAAGTCCAAATTTGGTAATGTTTCCTCCTCAGTCAACTCTCTGCCATAGCTGCATCAAAGTACACTTCTGATTAGATGGTCCATCCTTCCTGACTGCACCTCTCCAGGAAGCCTCAGCGGTAGAGAGGCTGTGCTGTGTTTAGATAGAACAATTTATATAGCGGCAAAGTCAATTCAGTCCCCTCATGTTGACAGATTCAAAGTCAGTTACATACAATCCAATGCAATCCTAGTTAATTAAAAACACAGTCAAGTTCGGTGTATTATTCAAAATTGGTAAAAACGTTGCATCAAGTCATTGACTTGTATGAGTATGAGCAGCTATATCAGATCTCGAATGTATGATGGAGCTTGATTTTTAAGGGATTTATATGGAAAAAGGACATTTTTCATTTCTATTCTGGATTTAACAGGGTGCCTATGGGGAGAAGTTAAAATAGGATAATTGTAATCTCTTTTTAAATTTTGTCACAACTCCTACTGCAGCATTTTTGGATGATGTTTCTCAGATATTTATAAGATCAGAGGACTGTATACAATGCTCCTGTAAAAATATATATAAAGCTGTAGATTGCAATTAGATTAATATGTGCTGCCTCATTATGGCCTTCAAAAATATAAGAAACATCTGTGGTTGAAAAAGTTACTTGAACTCCCTGATGTTAAAGCACAACAATACAGCACTATGAGAAGGATCTGTTTTTTCACATTGAAGGATGTTTCTTTAAACACTGGTTTTCTTCAGTATTATCAAGAAAGACAAGATTGGTAAAACATAAAACTACTTCAAATGTATTGAGCGAAATTACAGTTTATGACAATAAATAAAAATTATAAATATAGCAGCTTGGAAGATGTTGTGTAGAAAACGAGGAAGGTTTCTAAGAGTTTAATAGATTAAGTTTAAGAGTTTGAAAACTTCTTGTCAGTTTAACAATTCACACAATTTTGCTTTATTTCAGACACTGTTATTTGTACCTTCACATATATTTAAATGTACTGTTTTATTTAAACTGGTGTTTAGATTTTTATAAATATAAGCTTCTTGTTTTATGTATTTGTGGCCATTTTTAATTTTGAAACACATGACTGCTCTTTTAAAACATTTATTTTACAGGGTGTTATTACCATCTTCTTATACTCTCACTGCTCTGTCCTCCTCAGGATGATAATTCACTCTGTGTCTCACTGAAGAAGGTTTTCCTGAGTAAAAAAGCCCTGCAGGCAACATGATGAAGAGATGTTCACTGAACTGTGACAGTGGCTAACAGTGAAGCACTGATTTGCATTGTTAACAGGGCAGAGGACTGAGAAATCTTGTGCGTATTTGATGTCACAGCAAAAGAATGCACTGATAAGAACATCTGAACATTTACATGGAGGCCTCTCTTTTTATTTACTTGTCGCCTGAGAGCAGGCACGGACGGTGTTCTCTGTAATTGGCTGAGCATTTGAGGTAATAGCTAGGTCACACTACTGCAAATCTTCCTTGTGACTCATTAGCATACAAAGATACATGGCTTCAGGTAAAACTAAATTCCAGCATCTCCATTCTCAGATACTGTGACTCTTCAGCTAAATCAGGATGCCACTGATTCTTTTAGGACCTTTCAACCAAACTCTGCATCACAACTAAGAGACACCCTAAATACCACACAGGTTTTTTTTAAATACTCTTAAAACACAACAAATTGTTTGTAACTGTTATTTTCTAAGATTTCTTTTGCAGCACTAGTGGCCTTTATTTTTTTCCAGTATTTTACTATTTTTTGACAGTAGCTCAACAGGAAAATGGGGGCAGAGAGAGAGGGGAAGACATGCGGCAAATGTCGCTGGGGACAGGACTCAAACCCAGGACAGCCGCGTCGAGGACTACAGCCTCCGGACACGGGTCGCGCACTTAACCCCCTACACCACCAGCGCTGCACCCAATTGTTTGTAACCATTTTTATGTTTCTTATTGAAAAACAAATCTCAAACTAATACACAATTGGACATGGTCACCTTTTAACAGGTTGTTGCTCTTGTGTTTTTACCAAGGACACTGGTCTCTATAGTCTTATTATTGGTCTTAGTCGTATTCATCTGTCGTTCTGTAATACCACACCTCACCAGGCAAGTATTCATAAAATAATAACTTACAGAAAGTGACAGCTGTTTGGCTATTAACTCCTGATAATCAGGTGGTGCCCCGACTTGGTATTTTTGATCCTAATAACTAACTTTGTTAATAATTACCTTTGGCACTTATTAATAGTTCATAGTTATAGGCAGCTTCTGCTATACTGCCCACTCACCTCATCATGCCACAGCTTACAACAGTAGAAGTTTTTACTCCTCTCTCAGTATAATGTAGTCCCGATGCCAGCAAAAAACAACACAGAAAATACTATATCTCTGTTTCT
Organism: Girardinichthys multiradiatus; assembly: GCF_021462225.1. NCBI lineage: Eukaryota > Metazoa > Chordata > Actinopteri > Cyprinodontiformes > Goodeidae > Girardinichthys > Girardinichthys multiradiatus. The sequence goes on along the minus strand of NC_061800.1, from coordinate 23,632,512 downwards.
ACACACACAATAAATGCTTGATGAATCTCAATCCATCAAGAATTTGTTTTATGTAGATTAATAACTTTAGGTTTGACCAGTTTCAGGATTTTATCTGGAGATGCCCAAATGCAGTCTAGACTCATAAGAAACAGTAAAATAACTTTATGTTCAAACTGAAGCAGTGAATCTAATGCTATCTTCAGGGTCATTCATCAGCGCTGATGCATGGATTTATTTTCTTCAGTACTTACACTGTGTACAACACATGGCAGTGCCCTATTCCGAGTGAATGAACATGCAAAGAAACAATAGTGAACGCCTTGTGAAATGCAATTAGCAGATACCTTTTTTTCCCTTAAGCGATCTCAACACCCCTTAAAAAAGTGGTTCCCTGGCTTCAAAGGACCAGCAGGACTCCCCAGTGCTGCCAACTTCTTCATCTTGATTGGCTGATTATCTTGTGCTCTAAGTCTGTACAGGTCCTTCTCAAAAAATTAGCATATTGTGATAAAGTTCATTATTTTCTATAATGTAATGATGAAAATTTAACATTCATATATTTTAGATTCATTGCACACTAACTGAAATATTTCAGGTCTTTTATTGTCTTAATACGGATGATTTTTGCATACAACTCATGAAAACCCAAAATTCCTATCTCACAAAATTAGCATATTTCATCCGACGAATAAAAGAAAAGTGTTTTTAATACAAAAAACGCCAACCTTCAAATAATCATGTACAGTTATGCACTCAATACTTGGTCGGGAATCCTTTTGCAGAAATGACTGCTTCAATGCGGCGTGGCATGGAGGCAATCAAGCTGTGGCACTGCTGAGGTCTTATGGAGGCCCAGGATGCTTCGATAGCGGCCTTTAGCTCATCCAGAGTGTTGGGTCTTGAGTCTCTCAACGTTCTCTTCACAATATCCCACAGATTCTCTATGGGGTTCAGGTCAGGAGAGTTGGCAGGCCAATTGAGCACAGTGATACCATGGTCAGTAAACCATTTACCAGTGGTTTTGGCACTGTGAGCAGGTGCCAGGTCGTGCTGAAAAATGAAATCTTCATCTCCATAAAGCTTTTCAGCAGATGGAAGCATGAAGTGCTCCAAAATCTCCTGATAGCTAGCTGCATTGACCCTGCCCTTGATAAAACACAGTGGACCAACACCAGCAGCTGACAAGGCACCCCAGACCATCACTGACTGTGGGTACTTGACACTGGACTTCTGGCATTTTGGCATTTCCTTCTCCCCAGTCTTCCTCCAGACTCTGGCACCTTGATTTCCGAATGACATGCAGAATTTGCTTTCATCCGAAAAAAGTACTTTGGACCACTGAGCAACAGTCCAGTGCTGCTTCTCTGTAGCCCAGGTCAGGCGCTTCTGCTGCCGTTTCTGGTTCAAAAGTGGCTTGACCTGGGGAATGCGGCACCTGTAGCCCATTTCCTGCACACTCCTGTGCACGGTGGCTCTGGATGTTTCTAGTCCAGACTCAGTCCACTGCTTCTGCAGGTCCCCCAAGGTCTGGAATTGGCCCTTCTCCACAATCTTCCTCAGGGTCCGGTCACCTCTTCTCGTTGTGCAGCGTTTTCTGCCACACTTTTTCCTTCCCACAGACTTCCCACTGAGGTGCCTTGATACAGCACTCTGGGAACAGCCTATTCGTACAGAAATTTCTTTCTGTGTCTTACCCTCTTGCTGGAGGGTGTCAATAGTGGCCTTCTGGACAGCAGACAGGTCGGCAGTCTTACCCATGATTGGGGTTTTGAGTGATGAACCAGGCTGGGAGTTTTAAAGGCCTCAGGAATCTTTTGCAGGTGTTTAGAGTTAACTCGTTGATTCAGATGATTAGGTTCATAGCTCGTTTAGAGACCCTTTTAATGATATGCTAATTTTGTGAGATAGGAATTTTGGGTTTTCATGAGCTGTATGCCAAAATCATCCGTATTAAGACAATAAAAGACCTGAAATATTTCAGTTAGTGTGCAATGAATCTAAAATATATGAATGTTAAATTTTCATCATGACATTATGGAAAATAATGAACTTTATCACAATATGCTAATTTTTTGAGAAGGACCTGTATGCTTCCAGTAATCGTCTTCACTTTTACTTTAGCCTCCCTCAGAGCTTTCCTTTGATCCTCAGGTCACTTCCTGGTTCTGACCACAATTGCCATTGCTACCTAGCAAACTCACCTCCATCCATGGAAGCCCATCTATTGGGAGCACCGTCACCTTACCTACACTATATTGCCAAAAGTATTGGGTCACACTACCAAATTAATAAATTCACAATCACAATCACTTTCATGGCTGCAGGTGTATAAAGTTTGTTGTGGAGAAACTTCAGTGACCAACACAGAGTCCTGACCTCAACCTTCTTGAACACCTTTGGGATGAACTAGAGCAGAGGCTATAATTCTGGTTTTCTCTTCTAACTATGAACACACGCCTAAACCTTGTGGAGAATGATTGGACCTCATAGATTAGGATGTCATCAAAGGTCGTGTACACATAAAAGTAGACAGAAAAATATGTTGGGCAGTATAGTGTATGTACCACTTTCTTCCACCACACTTGGATCCTGAGGGCTTCTACTGCATTGGTAAGTGACACAAGCTGAGCTTTGCACTCACTTCCCAATCCCCCAACTCCATTATCCTCATTCTCATCTTTCTCAGATCACTTCCTGGTCTGCTACTGAGAATCCTAAACTTACTCAAGACAGTCTAACATTACACATTTGTACAACAATCTTTAACTCAATTTTACTCAGCAGCTTTCAGTTTATTCTTGTGTTTGGCTCAAAGAACAAAACCTCTCTTTATGACACAGCATTGCTCAAAGACCTCAAATGTTTTCACAACCCTGATGCTGCAATGGCAAGAGCTGATCGATCCAATATCACTAAATCTTCCGAAACGAAATCGTACAGCAGCTGTTATCCAGAGAGACTTGACTGAAAGAGGGGCTGAGAAATTAAAGGATCATATTAAGTATAAATTTTGTCAGCTATAATTACATATAAACATTAGCAGACACTTAATGAACATGATTTATTATTTGTGTATATGCACATAAAGTATAGAGGAGATGAAAATGTGAGGCTCTGTCCTTTCAAACAGATGGTGTCTAGACTGAGACAGATGACAAGTTAAATCCAAGGCATCCCAGAGGGAAAAGAAGAGAAAATATGACGTTCCCAAACAATACACACATGTAGGCGCCCCTACTTATGTTGTATAAAAAACGTTACTAATTACATCTCATTGCAGTAGCAGAATCTCAAGCTGAAAATGTTTGGAAACCCATCCTTTCATTTATATACATTTCACCAAAGAGGTAGAGTCACACACTGAGAAATTCTATTTTTGTCAAAATTACACACATCTTGTCTTTTTTACTGTTCTAAGCAGCTTATTCACATCACTGATCAGTTGACAAGACACAAATAATTGGCTTGGGGAGCCACTTATTTGTGTCTTTGCCTTATGCCAAAGCTGTATCCGTGACTGCACATGATGGTGTCATTCTCACAGAGCCTGCAAGACCTGAAGACTGATCTTTTCCACTGGCAATGATTTATTCAGAGTGATTATGTTTGTAATGATTAGCGCTGACATTTTCCCTTCAGAGAAGAGCACATTGCAAGAACCACAATGCAGCAACGTAAGGCTTCATATTTTATGTTTTAAAATTTGTATTTGTTCTCCAATTAATGGAATAACAGCATGAATGTTTTCTCACAAGATGCTAAAAACATCTTTCATTGGCTGTGGCATTATAAATGTTTCATGTAAGCTGACCTTTAACCAGCCAATCCAATGAATTTACATCGATTTTAAATGCCCACATCCTGCCTGCATCCTCTTTGTTTTCCTCTGTCTGCATTCCTTTCCTCCAGAGGAGAGATAGGTGTCTCGCAGTGAGAACAGGCAGACAAGGGTGCAGAAGAAAACAGACGCATTGACTGTCAGGAGAGACGGAACAAGAGGAGGAGGAATGCTTCGCAGGTCCTCAATTAAACCTTAATCACAGCCTTTTTTCTAAGGAAACCCTAAATATTTTCTCACTCAGTTTAATATTTTACTTTTCTGCAGCCATTTCAAACTGAATGAATTTGCATGGTGAGTTCAGCTTTCACTTTTGTTGTCAGTTTTTATTTAAGAGCTTTTCCAAACTGGATTCTATGCTGGGTTGGTCAGCTGGCTGCTTTGACTTAAGACAAATAGTTTGTTATTATTATTATTATTATTATTATTATTATTATTATTATTATTATTATTATTATTATTGGTATATTGAGCAGCAGTTTGGTTGCACTGTTCCCTTCCAGAAAGAGTGTCCTGTGTTTGAATCCCAGCCAGGGATTCTTCCTCATTAGGTTTGCATGTTCTCCCAGTGCATGTGTGGGTTCTCTCTGGGTACTCCTACAGTCTAGGTTAATTGATTACTCCAAATTACCCTTAGGTATGTGAATGATTGTGTGTCTCAGTGCTGTCCTGTGATAGACTGGCGACCTGTCCAGGGTGTACCCTCCCTTTCGCCCCATGATCACTTGATATAGGCAGCAGCCCCCGCAACCCCGTAACGACAAGCGGGTATAAACAACAGACGGCTGGATGGATGGCTAAAGAATCAATAAAGTTTAAATTAAGGTTCAGGGTGTTTTTCTTTCTGTTTTTGTCTAGTTTCTCTCTGTATTCCTTCAGTAACTAGGACAGCAGCGGTCTCAGAGGCGATCGGAGTCTTTTTTCTTGTCTTCTTTCTATCTTCATGAACATTCCAAATCAAAGAATCCATTTTTATATTTCATATCATATGTCTTGTATTACCAAAATCTTGCCTCGATTGTCCTGGGAATTATTTCTGCCTAATAGGGAGCTGATTTGCCGTGGGGACGTAAGGACATGGAGAGGCCTCCGCGCAGGTCCTTGCCGGTCGACAAAGAGGACCGTGCGCGCTCTCGAAAGGAGAGGAGGCGCACGAGGCGCGCAACTGCTAAATATCGATCTGCGCATGCCTCCAGGGAGCGCGTCCGCGTTGTGGCCTTCAACGTGGCTTTTACAAAGCTTAGAAAACTCCTTCCGACTCTACCACCAGATAAAAGGCTTTCCAAAATTGAAATTCTGCAGCTGGCAGTTTGTTACATCTCCTACCTCAACCATGTGCTGGATGTTTGAGGGAAAATTACCGATTCTTAGAGTTAACAAATATAGATGTCAAAATGTGCCACCATTAAATAAATGAATAAAGCAACTAAATGTTATAATATTCCATTTTATGCGTATTTAATTAAATGTCCCAATAATAGAAACATGTTTTACTTGTAAATAGGATGAGGATTATTTCACTATGTATTACAACAAAATTTAATGTTACTGCATCACATCCTGAGTTTATTGTCTTTGTGAGCTATATCCATCACATTCAGTGGGTGGAGTTAACACTGTTTTGGCCAAGAAAACCAGGCTGAAATGGACTCATGTTGTTTTAATTACGAATTGTATAAACAGTTACATGTAGTGATTGATTGGGACTTTTTTTGACACTCCATACTTGCCTTGGGTGTAGTCTTCTTTTCAATAACAGTAAATATATTTATTTTGTGTTCCGTGTGTGTTAATTTTGTGGGTTTACATAGCTAAAGTGATTGTTGAAATCCAGCTATTTAGTTTATGGTTACTGTTACTACCCCAGACCTGTACTGCCTCCATCCTCTTGTGGTTTTCTGTCTTTTTTCTGTGCTGCCTTTCCATGTGGGCGGGTTCCTCCCTTTACTACTTCTCCAGTTGCTGATTGGCTGGGTTCAGTCTTCTGGTTTGAGCCACTGGTTTTAGTTTCTGGTCTTTGATAGTTTTATTTGTGTTTTCCTTTGGATCTTTCACTATTGTCTTTAAATAGAACTGAAGTGCTCTCAGAAAGGGATGCTTTGTTTTGTAATTCAGTTTATTTTTAAGGAGAACTTTGATTATTGCAGTAATTTGGTTTGACTGTTTTGCTTGCATACCTTGATAATAAATTGTCATGTATAGTTTTTTAAACAATCTTTTGTCATTTATGTTGCGTCCACAACAGGCCAGGATGGTATTTTCTGTGGCTCATTTCCATGTTGGGTGTGGTCTAAAACTTCTGCCACATCAGCTGCATTTGATCTGGAAGGATTTACAACAACCCCAGAAATGCTGATGAAGACCAGAAAAAATTCTGATGAATGTGATGTTTTTGTGTCTCCATCCCCCACTTAATACTTTGTAAAACCACCATTCACTTGCAATCATAGAGTAAAGTCTTTGTGGGCATGTCTCCATCATCTGAAGGTTGATAGTCATTGAAGTGATCCTCCTCCGTATTTTCAAATCCTTTGTGGCCTCTAACAGAATTTAAAAGCCCCAAATTAGTCATACCTTTGGCAAATTTAATTCAATTCAATTCAGTTTATTTATATAGCGCCGATTCACAACACCTGTCGTCTCAAGGCACTTCACAAAACTCAGGTACATACATTCCAATTAATCCTAATCATTGAACAGTGCAGTCAGATTCAGTTATTTATTCAAATTGGATAAAACGTTTTTCTATCTAAGGAAACCCAGCAGATTGCATCCAGTCAGTGACTTGCAGCATTCCCTCCTCCTGGATGAGCATGTAGAGACAGCGGACAGTCACTGGCGTTGACTTTGCAGCAATCCCTCATACTGAGCATGCATGTAGCGACAGTGGAGAGGAGAAACTCCCTTTTAACAGGAAAAAACCTCCAGCCGAACCAGGCTTAGTATGAGCGGCCATCTGCCACGACTGACTGGGCGTTAGAGAGAACAGAGCAGAGACACAAAAAGAACACAGAAGCACTGATCCAGGAGTCCTTTCTTTGGGAAGGAAAAGTAAATGTTAATGGATGTAGCTCCTTTAGTCGTTTCACCTAGAAAGAAAGAACAGATAAACTCTGAGCCAGTTTTCAAGGTTAGAGTCTGAAAGAGAGCACATATAATTAGTTACAGTTAATCTCAGTCAATCGCCATGTCTAGGAGAGAGACAGGGTTAAAAACTGAAAGACAGAGCTATGTGGATCATTGGTAGAGGGTGAGTATTAAGTTGTTGCCAGCAGAAGCTCGGATGATTCCCCTCTCCAGAAAGGTGTCACAGGTAGACACAGAGCCAGGCCAGGTGTAGCTTCTAGGAAGAGAAAAGAGAGAACAAAGTTAAAAGCTGAAATAACAGCAAATAATGCAAAATTGGAGAGTAGTGTGAGAATGTAGCAGAGAAAGTGAAAGTGGTCATTATGTCCTCCAGCAGCCTAAGCCTATAGCAGCATAACTACAGAGATAGCTCAGGATAACCTAAGCCACTCTAACTATAAGCTTTATCAAAACGGGAAGTTTTAAGCCTAGCCTTAAAAGTAGACAGTTTGTCCATCTAGAGCCGACTGATGGTCATTGTTATACTAAAAACCACAACGATTGGGATACCTCTCTCTGTCAGATTGACCATAACCATTGGAAAAGAGAGGGGGTCATACAGGTAGCAGAAATGGAGGGTGTGTTTGCACCTCAACCATAACGGAGCCGGTTTAGGCAAAACCTGACTCCCCCTTACTCCATCCAACAGGGAGGGAAGAAGACGGAGGTAAAAAATAAGAAAGATAGCTCAGGATAACCTAAGCCACTCTAACTATAAGCTTTATCAAAAAGGAAAGTTTTAAGCCTAGCCTTCAAAGTAGACAGGGTGTCTGCCTCACGGACTAAAACTGGGAGCTGGTTCCACAGGAGAGGAGCCTGATAACTAAAATATCTGCCTCTCAATTCTACTTCTAGAGACTCTAGGAACCACCAGTAAACCTCCAGTCTGAGAATGAAATGCTCTGTTAGGAACATATGGAACAATCAGATCTCTGATGTATGATGGAGCTAGATCATTAAGGGCTTTAGATGTGAGGAGGAGAATTTTAAATTCTATTCTGGATTTAACAGGGAGCCAATGAAGGGAAGCTAAATTAGGGGAAATATGATCTCTCTTTTTAAGAGACATCAGCTGAAGGGTTTTAACTGCATTTTGTGGACATCCTGATAGTAACAAATTACAATAGTCCAGCCTTGAAGTAACAAATGCATGGACTAGTTTGTCAGCGTCACTCCTAGATAGGATATTTCTAATTTTGGCAATGTTCCGGAGGTGAAAGAAGGAAATCCTAGAAACCTGTTTAATATGGGATTTAAATGACATGTCCTGGTCAAAAATAACACTAAGGTTTTTTATTTTATTATCGGAGGTCAATTTAATGCCATCCAGGTTAAGTGATTGACTAAGCAGTTTCTTTTTTAAAGACGACAACTTCTGTCTTGTCTGAATTTAGAAGCAGAACATTTAAAGTCATCCAAGTTTTTATGTCTTCAAGACATGCTTGTAGTCTATCTAACTGGTTGGGCTCATCAGGATTCATGGATAAGTAAAGCTGAGTATCATCAGCGTAACAGTGAAAATTTATTCTATGCTGCCTGATAATTTTACCTTTTGGAAGCATATATATAGTAAAGAGAATTGGCCCAAGTACTGAACCCTGTGGTACTCCACAATTAACCCTGGAGTTTAAAGATGATTTATCATTTACATGAACAAACTGGAATCTGTCAGACAAATAAGATTTAAACCAGCCTAGCGCTGTTCCCCTGATCCCTACAGCATATTCCAGCCTTTCTAAGAGAATATTGTGATCGACTGTATCAAATGCAGCACTGAGATCTAACAGAACCAGTACAGGATTTAGATTTAGAGTAATATTTTTTTTACCAACATGTTTCTTCTCACTGGAAGTAATATTAACATTTCAGAGTAGCCCAGCCAGAGTCCTGACTTCCATATTCAACACCGAATATGTAGAGGGAGCTAAAATAAAAAAAAATAAAAAATAAATAAAAAAGCTGTGATGACAAAGAAGCAAATTATGCAAAAAATAAATACATGCCCTTTTTCAAATAGAAATCTGAGATTATGTTTCTCAAAAAACTAATATTCTTTTCACATTTTTCTATTATCTTCTGAGAGATGTGTGAGATGTGTTTTGCTTGAAGGATCATGTGCATTTTTATTTTCTCTCCTCTAATGGCGCTTTGCATGCAGACTAAAATAGATATTAAATTAAACACAGGTGAACTCTAGCTACCTTTTAGGTGACTTAAAGAGCCAGGTGTTTGCACTACATTGTATTTAGGGATATCAGAGTTAAAGGGGATGAAAGCAAAAGCACACCACACTTTTCAGATTTTTATTTGAAAATAAATTTTGAAACCCATGTATCTTTTCCTTCTACTTCACAAATATGCTGTACTTTGTACTGGTCAATCACATTAAAACCCAATAAAAATCGTTGAAGTTTTCGATTTTGACACAACAGAATGTGAAAAGGATCAAAGGGTTTAAATACTTTTTGCAATGTACTGTAATGTTATGACCATCAAAATTTTAGAACCACGAATTAACTTACATTAATTCAAGGATATTTTATTTGAATTAAGTCTGAAAGCTGCACAACAGGAGAGTTAAACCCAAACACTGAAAAAATAAGCATTTTAAATCAAAACACTGCCCTTGTTCATTAACATAAGTATATTTAGTCTCAAAATAAAATGCACCGTTTATGGATTTTATCTTAACCTTTGTTAACATCTAAGACTGTGACCTCCTAACAACTGTAAAAGCTGAAAATGTGAGCTGTTTCTCCTCTTCTCCATTATAACAAAGCCTTCTGTAATCCTCCAATCACGCTTTTATGTGAATCTTATGCTGTAATGTGACCCAGGGGGCCTAGAGGGATTGTTCACGTCCACTCCAGCAGCAAAAGTGACAGCCCTTTGTCTATAAACTGCACATTACACACACCACACACTGGCCTATGCACACTCCATAAGATCTGCAGGTCTGTGAATACCATTGAGGAGATTGTGGAGAGTATGTTTCACTTCTATTGCTTTCATTTGAAAAGGATTAAACATGGCTATATTGTAGAGAAAATAGAAGTATACTGAATGTGATTCTGAACAATCTATGTGTAAAAGTAAAATACTTCCTCACACAGTTTTGTAAACACGATGTGAACCACGTTTTTCTAGAAAGCAACACTGCCCTCTCCTGGAGTTGAGAACAATTACAAGATGCCTCTTAAACATTTAGTCTATCATTTTAAGTTTTTAATAAAAATATTGTCGAAATGTTTTTTTTTTCTTTTTCTTACCATTTGGCCTATTTTTAATACTGTTTATTATTTTTATCTCTACATTTCCCCTGATCACATGTAGACACTCAGTTTTTTTAGAAATGTTTTGGATTTTCTTGTTCTACTATTAGAAAATATAATGTTTAATAAGAAATCCAAAAGACATACACAGACTAAAATACTTTGTTTACAATTTTTCTATATATTTTAGTACTTACAAACTGTTATCCTGTCCCTTAGTAGAATACGGATGCTTCTTTATAAATTAGAATATTGTGGATTAGATTTTTTATTTCAGTAACTAAATTTAAAAAAGTGAAACTTATTTTTCACTTGGAACCACACATGAAGAGTGATGTATTTCAAGTTTGTTTTTCTGTTAATTTTCATGATTATGGTTTACCACTAATGAAAATCCTAAGTTCAGTTTCTCAGGAAAGTAGAAATTTCCATATGAAGAATTTTAATTAATGATTTAATTAAAAAATGCTGTTATGTCCATGCTTTTTTCCCATATAATCATAGTGAAAACTGCTGACCTGACAGTTGTCCAACTGCTAAGCCACTACTAAAGCTAGGACACTGTAAGATGTATCTTACCTAAGACTCTTGTTTAGTTGTCCAGGGTCATTTTTCGGCAAAGTAACTTTTGAATTTCATGTGTAAATCAAGGTCCCAGGGCCTAGAGAATGAGCTGAGAGGCACTGAATTTAGGTTGTTTAAAGTCAACTGTAAATATTTGCAAGTAAGTAATGTCTTGGGGAACTATGTAATTTGCCGGTGTTGTTCCATTGTGTTTGAAGTCCAAAATTATCGCAGGTGTCTGCCAAGAAATATTAGAGCAATTTATGCAGACATGTTGAAAGCTTCCTTAGCAGCACACTGCATTAATGCAGTAAAATGATGCACATGGAGCCTCAACCAAGTGTTGACAACACACACTGTACAGCACATTTTTTTCTGTGGACTATTTCTTCCTTAAAAACCCTTTTCATTGGTTTATCATAATATTTAAATCTTCTGAGACACTGCAGTTTGTGTTTTTATTAGCTGTATGCCATAGTCATCAAAAGTAACAGATTTAAAAAAAAAAAAAAACATTAAATTCATCCATAACTAATCTAAATATCATATCTTATTTATTTGTCATTAAAATATGTAAATAAATTTACCTTTCAATAATATTTTTTTTAATTGAGAACCCCATCTTGTTATTTCTATAGAAGTAGAAATTTGTCCATATAACTGTAAATTATGGTTTTTATTTACATGCATTTTTAGATTTTGCGCCCACATATAACTTTACGTCCAGCAACTGAACTACAATATTTTCTCCTCCAACCATCAAGGTGAACTGACAATGGTTAAACATATTTTGGGTTGACTGGACGCTTTTTAAATGCCTTTTTCAGTGTTCTTATTTCATGGAGGTTCCTCGCGTCATAAAGGACGCCCCCTTGTGGCCTCCGGTAAAATGAATCTCATTATGGTGCATTTGAGAGCGTTGTACATTCATTCTGCCTGCCTCTCTGGTCCTGCTCACTACAATGGCCAGGCTCGTATGAAGTAGCTGCTTCTCTCGGCTCAGACAGACGCGCCTCAAAGCAGCAGCAACAGCAGCAGCATATTTACTGACTGACATTGAGACGCGCATTCTGGAATATGAGGCATTTTTGAGTCAAAGGTAGGTAAATGAATGTTTATCCAAATGTTGTGTTTATGACACTGGGACCGGGGTGGAGGCTGTATTTACAAAAAAAAAAAAAAAAAAAAGCTGGAGACACACAACCTCATAGGAATTAACTTAACTGCTGTCGTAGCGACGTGAAGGATGAAGCTTTCTTTTTTTTTTTTTAGCTGCGTCCTCATCTGTTTTTATTTTAAGTGTAGCCTATTTATGCGTTTTATCGGAGCAGTCCTCTAATAAAACACATCAATAACGAGTGACGAATCTGAGGTGATTGCGCATCCTATAGGCCACTGAATGGGGGTTCAGGTTGGGACTGATGCTGCAGCTGTAAAACAGATCGGCTACACCCTCCTCTCTGCCAGCGCCTGTGAAACACAGGCTGTTTGGAGACGAGTTAGCCTCCGCAGGGCATCGCCATCATCTGCATCTGTCTGCAGGGCTGCACAGCTGGATGAGGTGCTACTGTGTGTCTGAAACAGCTTCTCTTGACGCTGTCTCTTATGGAGTGATGCTGTGCAAAGAGAGCTACAGTTATTTCTTATTGAGCAGTGCTGATAGGAGAGTGTGGACACTGTGAGGGCTGGGGAAGTCCTGATTAGATGAGTCATATTAGCTCCTGCAAGGAGAGATCAAAAGAAAGTGGTTGCTTTGCCTTTGTTCTCTTGAAAGCCATGGTTTCTGACTGGCTGGACAGGATGTAAGAAGAAACAGCACTACCTTTAGGCTAAAGTTTGGATGGTGTGATGCAAGATTCTTTACAGTGTACAAAAAATTTAAAAGCACTTACAGCAGGGCTGGAAATAGACATTCCCTTTTCGACAATCGGTTGTCCTGCTCTATCCTCCTACTGTACGTTTACCTTTTTCCACATGACCGGATCAGAGGTGCCTGAAGTTTGCATTCCTGAGAAATGTGTCAGATCTTAACTTTCTCCTTGTACTCTGTGGGCGTGTTTGTGAAGGAGGGTGAGTGAGCAAAGTGAGGTAAGCCAGGAGTCAATCGGAGGTCACGGATTTGCTTTTTGCACCTATCTAAGAAATATTTCTGCAACCTGATGGAGTAAAAAGTGCAACGGTGGATGCTATTTACTTTGAAACTCGTAATATGGACTTAGAATAACAAAAAAAGAGCTGTTTGACTTTTATTATTTAAAGTGTGTTGCAAAAGTATTCATACGTCCTGAAGTCTACGTGTCGTCACATTAAAACCACAAATTTCAGTGTATTTTGGGGGGAATTTATGTACACATAGTATTACATTGTGAAGTGGAGGCAAAATAATACACGTTTTACACAATTTGTACATATAAAAATGTGAAAATGTGGAGTTAATTTGGACTTTTTTCTCCGATACTCCTAAATAAAATCTTCTGCAATTAATTGCCTTCACCTGATTGGTAAATTGAGTCCACCTGTGTATAATTTATCATTGAAAATCCAACTGTTCAATAAAGGCCTCAGAGGTTTGTTAGAGAACACTAAGGAACAAATATCATCATGAACGCCAAGGAACAGAGCAGATATACATTTCTGGAAAACTTGACAGCAGCGCGTGATAATAAAACAATATCTCAAGCTTTAACATCATATAGGGCACTGTTTAATCCAGCATCCGAAAACGCAAGACATTGCCTTCCACCAAAACTTACATGCCAAGCATGGAGCGCATTAATCTGAGAAGCCGAAAGAGGCCTATGGGAACTATAGAAAAGGTAGGACAATACTGACAACTATTAAACATGCACACCACAAATCTTCCTTCATAGAAAAGTATCAAGAAGAAAGCCACAAGAAGTGCTGTTTGAAGTTTGCTACAAGCCATAAAGGGGACACAGAAAACATCTGGAAGAAGGTGATCTGGTTAGATGAGGCCACTTATGTGGTCTGTCTATGTCTATCTATCTATCTATCTATCTATCTATCTATCTATCTATCTATCTATCTATCTATCTATCTATCTATCTATCTATCTATCTATCTATCTATCTATCTATCTATCTATCTATCTATCTATCTATCTATCTATCTATCTATCTATCTATCTATCTCTGTCTGTCTGTCTGTCTGTCTGTCTGTCTGTCATTCCATCCATCCATCCATTGTCTTGACCCACTTGTCCGTCCAGCGTCAAGGGGGAGCTGGTTCCTATCTCCAGCTGTCATTGGGTGAGAGGCTGGGTACACCCTGGACAGGTCGCCAGTTGGCAGCATCATGCTGTGGGGTCATTTTTCTTCAGCAAGGACAGGAAAGCTGGTCAGAGTAGGTGGGAAGATGGATGGAAGAAAACCTGTTAGAGACTTCAAAAGACTTGAGACTGGGGTGGAGGTTCACCTTTCAGCAGGACAAAGTCCCTAATTGTACAACCAAAGCTACAATGGAATGGTTTCTTTAGTCAGTCAGTCAGTCATTTTCTACCGCTTATTCCATAGTGGGTCACGGGGTAGCTGGTGCCTATCTCCAGCAGTCTATGGGCGAGAGGCGGGGTACACCCTGGACAGGTCGCCAGTCCATCGCAGGGTTTCTTTAGTATCTTTATATTTTAGAGGGGCGAAGACCTCAATCAAATGGAGATTATTTGGCAAAAGTTGAAAATAGATATTAACAGATTCTCAATCTGTGTTTGCTCAAGACAATTTGCAAGCATTAATCAAATATATCGGTCTCTATAGATGTGAAGCTGGTAGATGCATGTACTCCAAAAACATGTAATTGCAGCAAAGGCTGTTTCAACGCGAAGACTCAAGGAGGCTCAAGAAAAATTCATGCCACAGTTATTTGTAAATGAAATTTACAAACCATCTATCATTTCCTTCCCTTTTGCAATTATCCTCTGCTATATGTCATTCTACAACTTAAAATCTTAATGAAAAACACTGACGTTTGTGGCTGCAACGTGACAAATGTAAAAAAGCAATACTGTAATTTATGTGTTTGCATTCCAGCGGGAGTTAAATCTGTTAATGAACAGGTGTTTCTCTGGGTTAGCTGAAGTCCACAGAGGGATTGAAGACTGTATTCACAATAAATACCAATGTCACACCCCCGCACATATACACAGAGAGTGTGTCAGCCTGTATTTAATTTATTTGATTTAACAAGCTCAGTGGAATGTCTTTCTTCTATATTTTTGCAGCATTTTTCTCCAAAATAACACTGAAATTGTATTGAAATCTAATAGACTAGGCAGAGATTGTATGAATTGTGTCATTTGTAGATTGGGGATTAATTTGTTGACTGCTTTGGATTCATGAAGTAGTCAGGCACTGCATCGGGCAGATTATGGCATAGTAATACCACCAGAGCAGGGTGTGCATGAAGGAAGGGAGGCACAATGGCTAATGGGTGTGAGAGGGAGGGCACAGATGCTATGGTAACCAGGCTTCGGCATGACTTCTGCAGGAGCACCAAGCCTGATACGAGCCATTTCGGGTGCCAAGACTGCACTGGATACTTTGATGAAATCATTTTCTGTTTCACAGGTCATCCTTTGTGGATAAAATCTTACATTTGCAGGATACAAAAATTATATTAATGGTCTACTGCAGCTCTCCTGATGCATCAAGAGTAAGGTCTGCTTTTGGTCTTCTTAGGATAAGAGGCAAAAATGATCCCAGTAGCATCCTTTCGTCTTGCCCATGTATTATTATATTAGTTCCTACTGTGCAGCAGGCTCCTTCCATTAAACAAACACATTAATGAATGTTTGTTTTACATTAGTGTCAGTTTCTGCCCTTGTGACTCCCTCAGCGCAGCCAAGCAGAACATTGTGCACTGATGCAACTAGAGTTTGCTTCAGAATATATTTTCTATACAGGATACCATCATAAATGAGCTATCATTTAGGGCCCTATTATTTAATATTTTATTTAGGGTCAGTTAGAAGAAGTATGCTTACATTATGCATATTTCTTTAGTTCATGCATGTTTCATAGTTATTCTTGATTTGTAATTGATAGTTTTTCTTAGCCTGTGGCTTCAATTCTTCCACATGGCCTGGTTCACATGCCTCCTCATGATCGTCTCGTGCATGAGTGGGCTTTTCGGCGGTATCCACTTGCCCCACATACAGCGGCCACGCGCTCAGAGTTCAGCACTCAGGGGGTTAACAGCTTTGATTCAGGCTTATTCATTTAACCATATGGGTTCTAGATGGGTTGAAGGACTATTGTTTGCTGTTTGGGTTCTGTCCCTCTGCCACCCCCCGCTTTAATGCGCACACACACACACACACACACACACACACATATATATCACATAAATTTCCTCTCTGCAGGGGAGATTGATTGTTGCCCCTTAGATGGGCCCTTCAGCCTTGTGTGTTGACAAGGCAACAGAGGATGCTGCAGATGTCAGTGGAAAATTTGATTTGAGATTTTGTGGTTAAAATTTGTGGCCTCTTCATAAGGTTGTGACCCCATGATTTACATGTTAAAGCATATGCAGCTCTAACACTGTTCACCCTGCTTTTGGATTATAAATGACCACAGAACACAAAGAAAGAAGTGTTTGGCTGGATGATAAAAATTACATTACTAATTTGAAAAAAAAATAAAAATCTTTAGGTTAGTTGTTTTGCCCAGTGGGATAATTCCTAAATGCAAATTTTCACAAACAAATAAACATTTAGAGGAGTTTCCTCTTAATTATTTTTAAGCAAAAAGCACAGATCTTTGCAGAAATAAGCTGCCTCCAATAACTGATTTCTTTCCACCGCAACGATCTCATCCTGCTGTGTTGTAAGCGCTAATTTAGATAAGGCATGCATCATTGGCTCGAGACACAACAAATAGCCTGTAAATGATGTGCAGAATAATTCCAGTTATTAGAAAGCGATGATACTGGGGATGGGTGCTGGCGGCTGGTTGTCAGGGCAACAGCTGAGAGACAGACAGGGTGTAGATTGAGGTCTAAATGAATGGTCATGCATGGTGAGGCAGTAAGGCAGCCTACTGGGTGCATCACACTGCACCCATTCAGGGCCAGGAGGGTGCCAGATGCAGTCCCAGTTTTTAGATAATTTTGTATGCATGTTAAGTAGAAAAACATGCTTTAATATTTGATTTCGTACAGAATTTTCCATAATTAATTTGGTTTGAGAGGTACAAGACATTTGCGGTTTGTAAAAAAAATGTTTTAACAACCAGCGGGGAATTTGAAAATAAATTTACACACGTCTGACTTTTTTATTATTATTATTATTATTATTTCTAGTGGTTGTTTTAGTCTCAATATTTTAAAAGCAATTCCAGTGTTCCAGGCTAGAATAATTAAATACAGACCTGAGGATATCTGTTCCTGGGCATGTGGAAAAGCCTTTAAAGAGATCTGAAACCTAATATTGCTGGAAAGAATAATTGAATTTAAGAAAATTAAATAAAAATGAAAGATAAAGAATGTTTTATTAGTTTTTGCAATAACTATCTAAAAAGAAAATATATGTAAATGATGATATTTCATAAGTTATTCTATTGATTGAAAGTAAATGCACTAAATGCACAATATCTAGTCTAGCTTTTCTGTTTCCAAACAAAAATATATAATCTATATTTAGATTGCCTTGCAAAAGTGTTCACACCCCAAGAACATTTCTACATTTAGTCACTTTTCAACCACAGACATTTATGTATTTTCTTTGGGGTTTATATGTTAGACCAACAAAGTAGTGCAACATGATAAAGTGGAAAGAAAATGATGCACGGTTACCAATGTTTACAAATAATAATCAAAAAATTGTGGCATGCATTTTTACATGGCTAATTTGGAGACCCCTAAATTAAATCCAGTGCAACAAAAAATCTGTTCAGGATAAAGGTGTAGTAAAGTTTAAAGCGGGGTTTTTTATAAGACAATATTCCAAGCTATTATGTCACGGGGAACGATTTAATCCATCGAACAAAAACATGGTCATCCACCTAAAGTGACGGGCCAAGCATGGAGCTCATTAATCGGAGAAAAGCCAAGAGGCCTATACGTGTGAAGAAGCTACAGAGATCCACACCTCAGGTGGGACAATATGTTATGGACTCCACAAATCTGGTCGATATTAAAAAGTGGTAATAAGAACACCTTTTTTGAAAGAAAGTGTGATAAGTCTTGATTATCAGTCATGTAGGGGAACACAGTAGCCTACATGCAGCATACTTTGTGTAGAAGAAAACTAGCACTCCACATCATGCTGAATACATGATCCCTAGGAAACATGGTAATGGCTGCAACATCCCTGGAGGAACACGTGTTGGAGGCAAACAAATTCAGACTGAGGTTCACCCTCCAGCAGTATAACAAACCTCACCATACAGCCAGAGCTACAATGGAACAAGTCCAAGCATATTCATTTATTAGAATGGCCCAGTTAAAGTCCAACTAAGAATCTGTGGCAAGATCTGAAAATTGATGTTCAGGGATGTTCGCCGTAGCAATCTAATTGTGCTTGAGCCAGTTTGTAAAGAGTGAAATTAGCAATTAATTTTTGTAATAATCCGATGTAGACCTACCCCAAAAAACATGCAGCTGTAATCTGAAAAACCCTGTATTATTCTCCTCCCACTTTATTATTATGCAAAACTGTGTGTTAATCTATCACATAAGATCTTAATAAAATACATTTAAGTTTAGGGTTGTAACATCACAAAAAACTGAAAAACTTGAATGGATGTGAATACTTGTCTATTCTGAGATGCTTTTTTTGTTTAGTTTTCTCTAAAAAGTATTTGCTGAGAGCAACATTTATTCATTTTGGCTTAGTAAATGAGCTTTAAAAAAGACATCTTGACTGTTTATAGCTGTGACTTTGTTGTGGAGTAAGTGTATGTTTTTAGGTCTCCCTTTTACTTGGTCTTTCCACATAAAGTTTGTCTTGTAAATCATTCTGAGCTGAGTGTGGAAACTGAAAAGAACAAACTCTCACTATATTACCAATAAAATACACATACCCCAAAAACAAAAAGGTTTATCAGGGTAAAGAAATATTTGGTTAAATTAATTTACTGCAACGTGTTGCACAGTTGCTAATATTTTAACCATAAAACAAAGCAAAACTGTATCTTCACTATATTTGTCAAATGCTGAAAGCAGGTTTTGATGTGACCCTCAGACTATACTCTGTTTGTCTCCCAGGTTCATGAGGCATTTGAGCTCTTTGGGATAGCTGTCAGTCGTCGCGGATTCCTGAAGCCTGTCTCTAAAAAAGCCCATACCTCATCTTCCGCCTCAGCCTTGCAGCAAACTCACATTTACTGTCACACCACAAGTCGCTCCTCGTCCTCCTACCTAATTGCTGGCTCTGAACTCTGCTGGGATGGACACTGAGTCAACCCACTCTGGCTACTCCAGTCGCTCGGGGAGATCAAACCGGCATGGGTATGTTTCCTGCCTGTTGGCTTCTCCATCTGACCATCAGCTTCTCTGCCGGAACTTTTTCTGCCATCTAGCATGACTTTCCTTTGCTTGATCACCCCCCCTACCTGTGCTGTAGCTTATTTACTAGTTTGTGGTTTCACTTGTTGCCCAGTAAATGAGACGAGAGACTGAATTAGATACAAACTAAGCTGCAGATTGATATGGACAAGGTTGAAGGATTAGGGTTGCCCCAACTGAGTGGTCCAAACTTATTTCAGCAGTTCACTCATTTTGCTAATAAATAAAGATTATTTTTTTTTATCCTTATTATTTTTACTCCTAAAGTCAATGATTGTTAATGTAGGTTTTTCTTTATTCTTAATGCATTTTTGTCTCAGCTTCTCTTTCATAAATGAGAAATATTTATTAATGACATAGCAATCATTTTTACAGGCATGCTAATTGCAGCACCATAACTTTTCTAGAATCGTCATTAAAAGAAACATTTCTAAATATCCAAATTTGTCTCTCTTGTGAGTAACCTTGTTTCAGTGGGCTATCCAGCAGTGTGCAGTAGCAGCTGGAGGAGGGACTGTCTTGCGTTACTCTATGCTCCATAAAGTTGTAAAACCAAAACCTTTACTCGTTCCAGCACTTTCACAGGCATCCTATTAAAGGTACTTTAAACCACAGGAATGGTATGATGGAAATTGTTACCGCTTTTGAAAGCATAAAGTTTCAAAACCTTAAAGTAACCGGCCAACTATGTGTGTGAAAGCTGAGCCAAACTAAAATAGAGTTTTACAGTTGTTTTAAAAGAGAAAAAAATGATTAGAGTTGTTTTAAGCTGTCTTTAGCACATTTTATTAGTGCACCTAGCATGAGTAACTCTATGCTAGGTGCATAGATAGAGTATATATAGAGTTACTATAGAGTAACCCATATATATTATATATATATATATATATATATATATAAATATTGTCTTCTACAAATCCAGTGACCAATTTCTGTTTGCATCCCCAATATTTGTGTTGTTTATATATTGTAAATACTGTTTCTCATCTGTGAAATGAAAGGAAATAGTGTACATTCCTCATCATGAATTTCTGCATAACTTAGCTTGTTTTGATGTCTCTATTGCCTATTTTCCACTGGGTCGTTTTAGGCACCGCTCCACTCTGTCCCACTCTACGCGGTACGGTACATGTTGTTTCCACTGACTCACTGACAGCTATTTCGGCTGAAGCCCCGCCTCCAGCCGTCAGTGTAGCGCGCTGTGCTGCTATTAACATTTCTGTGTGACGTTGTCTAATCTGCGTGAAACAATAAAAAATAAATAATAAATAAATAGAAAATAAAAACATAAATAAACTAAATACTTAATTGTATATGCATGAATGTCTTATATATGATTTTCATGTATAAAATGATCCCCTGGGATAATTAAATGGACCACAACCCAGCCAGAACTTAAAATAAAGCTCAGAGGTGCTGATGTGAGTGGCAGGAGAAGCGGAGAGGCTGTCTGGACTAGTAATGCTGCAGAGTTTGCCCGAAAAAGTTACAATTTTGGCCTTTATTATTACGTTTTTGTTTTTCTTTGACAATAACAAGGAGAAGAAACGCTAAACCTTGTACTTCTGATCAGGGTGAAGTTAGTTTTAGGTTGGATATTGGAAGCTCCACAAGGTCTTCCTCCCGTTTGATCCGATGCAGACAGTCTGATTACAGGCAGCCGCTCTCTGCCTCTTCCCTCCTCATGCAGACTCTGGTTCACTTAAGGACCATCAATAAATTTCCTAACCAAGCACGCTGTTTCACGGTGGTTTTGTTTTGTGTGTTTTGAGGGAAATATTTGTGCATCTGAACATCTGATTTTATGTGTGATCAGCCGGTTTAGTATGTTATTAAATACAGCGCCCCCGACCTGCGTGTAATTCAGAGAGCCAATATGTCCTTTTTCTTTTCTTTCAGCCTTCAGGTGTGGTTTATGATTTGTAAATAGAAAAATTATATCTCGGTTTGACCCACTCTGGCCATTGTGATCCTTAATATTACTGTAGTTACTCTTGAGTTTTATTAACTTTTCCCTGCATCTCAGGCAAAACCTTCTCATTTCTCCTGGTCCCAATCAAACCTCACCATACAGTGAACAGCCGTCTGTTCACGTCACATGTTGTCCCTACTCAGTCCTGGTTGGACTTGCTCAGGAGCAGGGACCAAAAAACTAGGTACCGGTAGGGAAAAAACAGTAATGGAAACACTCTCAAAACAAGCCGAGTGGAGTCGACTAGGGCCAAACCTAGCCAGTGGAAAACGGGCTTATTAGTCCTAAAATCAGACCCAACATATTCATTAACCTACAAAAGACATTTGTCTAAGCCTAAAGTTTTCAGGGGAAAAATAGTTTTATTATAGAGGCACTGTTTTTATTTTTTGGTTACTAGATCAGATGAAAGATCACTACCTAAACCGTTTTTTCCTCTGCCCTGAACAAAACCTGGATTCTGTGGGTTTTCATTTATACATTTGGACATTGCATTAGGAGAACCTTAAACCATAAAAATAAGGTCCACACCATTCCACCTATAACTTTTATTCCAAGTGTGTACGTTTATCATTACTACTGTAGCATTCTTCATTGTCTCTGTTGTTTTTGTTCCTCCACCTGTTTTTTTAGAGATCGAAGCCGCGAAAGATACAAATGCGGCAGTAGCAAAGACAGCAGTCGCTCTGAGAGATCGGTCGTCATCAACCCGCCCGACACGCCATCCCAGGACTCCCCGATTCACAACGAAGAGCCGCTGCCTGGAGAACCTTCAGCAGCAGCAGATCCTGGAGATGAAGCCCAGGTAATTGTTCATATTCCACTTCCGTCATTGTATACGATGCAGTCAGATGAAACTAAAGAGAAGTAACAAAAAGTCAGGTACAACAAAGGAGTGGCAGTTTTTTTTTGTGTTTTTGAGACTTGCACTCTGAAATTGCCTCTGTGATAATCACATTATTTTTAGAACAAATCCGGTAATCCTCGTATGAAGTTTGTATACTGACCCCATAAACTCATGCTCCCAACACAGCTGGCTGCCCACTGACTTACATAAAATAAGAATGGCCACACAAGATCAAATAGGTCAGCGGATTAGCATCACTCTTGGAGGCATGGATGGATTTGTAGTCGGTGCTGGATTGCACTGTGCATGCTGTCGACGCTGTGTGGGATGGCGCTGAAATGGAAATAATGAAACCAGGAGAAGTCATTCGGTGAGGCTGGAGCATTTGATGAAAGTTAGCTTTTAATTTCAAATAGAGAAAATAAACCTCTAATGATGCTCTTTTGGGAGACTGCAGATGCTTTAAATATCAAGATCATGGTGTAAAAAATTGTTCAGAAATGCTTTTTGGAATAGAATTAGATAATAGGCTTAGTGTGGCTGCTGTGCACCATGCAGTTAGAACAAAAACTGGAAACAGCCTCTCTCTCTGTTCCTGCATAATGACTTCCTTTGGCTTTATTCTCACTGTGACACCCCCCACTGTAAGATGGCGGTCCGTTGTTTTTAAATTTTAAGCTACAGGTGTTTTCCAAAATGCCTAACTGTTGTGCACTAAAGCTGAAGGAGTAGCAGAAAGAGGAAAATATGTGGGGAAAGAGAAACAGAGTCTCTCTTTATAGAGAACTTTGCCTTGGGCAGCCTTCACATTGTCTCTGACCTACTTGGAATGAGTTAAAAAAAGGAAAGCCTTCTCTTATTTTGGATGTTCTGTTAATTTGTACGTTAGAGAACTGTTTAATTCATTCACAAGCAGTTACACTTTCTCAAAGTTTCTGTTCAGTCACGCTTTTTGATATTTCTTTAGAGATCTGACCTATTGCGCCGTTTCTGCTCTGTGTGCCCTTCTGGCACCATAGTGACATTCCACACATTCCCTACTGACATGTGATTGTCCGCTTGCGGCTCGTATCCTTTGTCAGTGGTGTAAGGTGATCAGCCATTGTGCTGCGTCTTGCCCACCAGAAAAATGTGTTCAAATGGCACAGCAGCAGCAGCACTTTCATTGGTATCTCTATCTCCACCCCCGTCACCATCACCCATGTCCACTCTGTTCTGGGCTTTCTGGAACAGCAAACGTTGGCTGATGGAGCTTATGAAATACAAACTGGTCTCCAGTGGAGAGAGGCTGTGATTAGCCTTAGTTTCCTGCCAAATACCACTTTGGGGAAAACTGATATGAATAATCCTCTGTGTTTATTACATGCACAACATAGGGATATGCTCTTAGAGCAGAGTTTGTGTGTGCATGTGTGTGTGAGTCATAGAGAGGCTGCTGCTGAGCCTGTCCACGCCGCTTTGTGAGAGACTTTGTGCCAGGAGGAAGCAGCTTCAGTTTCCTCGCACTGTTGACTCAAGCAATACCAAAGCATATGTTACTCTTGTAGCGTCTGACCACTCGTCTCTTTAGCTTTTTGCCTGAGTGGGTGTCCAGATAACTACTCACAACCTATAGACATGAACAACTTGTAATTTGATGTAAAAAAAAATATACATCCCTACACAATAAAAGGAAAGCAGTAATTTAAATAAAAGCACTCAGACTCTGTGGCACTGAACCATATCCAACACAAACAAGCAACATGTAGCACGACATCCGGACCAGCGCAGGGCTGAGCCGTTGTGGTTTGCAGTTGGCAGAGTATTTGTACAGTGTTGCTGTCCTTTGTTAAGGGTGGAACTGGGCCGATCATCCATATTCAATCTCTGCCAGATCTGAAAATCCTGCCAGGAAACAATCTGCAGTTGTGACTTTCTCTCACCTCTTACTTTATCATTTGGTTTTGTATCAGAAACACCAAGACTATTTCACTGTGATTTTATGTTCAATCAACACAGCCCAGAGTTGTGCATAATTTTTAACAAACACAAATCAAGTATGGTCTGCGTTTGTATATAATCCAAAGGCGTCGATACAGCAAGTCTGTTGGGGTATGTTTCTACCAACCTTGCCTTCCTAGAGATTGAAATTATTGCCTATTCTTGTTTGCAAAATGGCTCAACCTCGTTCATATTAGCTGCAGAGTGTCTGTAAACATAAATTAAGTCCTGCCATAAATTCTCATTTGGATTTAGGTCTGAAATTTGGCTGGGCCATTTTAACACATGAATATGCTTTGATTTCAACCGTTCACTAATTCTAGCTGCATGTTTTAGGTCATCGTCCTACTGGAAGGTGAGCATCGCGCCAGTCTTAAGTCTTTTGGAGCCTCTAGCAAGTTTTCCTCCAGGAATGCACTGTATTTAGCCTTACCCAGCTTCTCTTCATCCAGTTTAACTATCATTGTTGAAGAAAAGCATCCCCTCAGCATAATACTACAACTGCCATATTTCACTGTTTGGATTGTGTGTTCAGGGAAATATGCAGTTTCTGTTTTTGGCCTCAAATGGCATCTAGTAGTTTGCTCAAACAGTTCAGTTTTTTTCTCATCAGACCATCTTCTAAATGTGTCCCTACATGGATCATTGTAAACATTTAATGGGACTTCTTTTGGCTTTCTTTCAACAACTGTTTTATTTTTGCACCCCTTCAATAAAGTCCAAAATGGTGGAGTGCACACCTAATGGCTGTCTTGTCAACAAATTCTCCCACCTGAGCTGTGGATCTCTGCAACTCCTTCAGAGTTTCTAAGGACCTCTTGGTTGCTTCTCCTTGCCCTGCCTGCCAGTTTATTTGGACAGCCATGTCTTGGAAGGTTTGCAGTTGTGCCATACACTTTCCATTTTTAGATGATGGATTGAACAGTCCTCACTGAGACATTCAAAGCTTGAGGTACAGTTTTATAACCTAACTCTGCTTTGAACTTCTCCACAACTTTACCTTGCTGTTTGTTCACTAATGTTCTCTAACAAACCTCTGAGGCCTTCACAGGACAGCTATAGTTATTGTGAGGTGAAATTATACTCAGGTGGACTTCGTTCTATTTGGGGTACTCCTGAAGGCAATTAGCTGCAAGGGAGTAAAAAGGCCGGAATACTCCACACTTTTCAGATTTTATTTTCTCAAATGTTTTGAACACAAAGAATCGTTTTCCTTCCACTTCAAAGTTATGTGCTATGTTGTGTTGTTCTATCCTGTATACTCTAAATTAAAATCATTACAATAAAATACTGTTCACGTGTTGCTGTAATATGAGAAAATGTGAAAGACTCAATGGGATGTCAATACTTTTGCAGGCACAGTAAAGATTACATCTGATTAACATCAGGCTTTAACAGACAGTTAACTGATTTTGACTTTGTGGTAATGTATGGGTTTGAATATGCTTTTTTAATCTGAGGAATATTTTATGATTTTGGAAAAGGCTCAGACATTTAAAAGGGCTTTTCCACATCCATGTATCCAGGTTACATGTTAGTTTGGCTTCCTCATACAGAAGAATATCACTTGTTTATGATGCTATTGTAAAGATGGGGTCCCACTGGAAAGAGATTGATTTGAAAAAGAAACTAAAAAAAAAGCTTGATAGAAACTAAACAGAACCTTAACAGAAGCTGATGGTACACCAGGAGTGTTTGGCTGAAAGCTGTTTTATTCATTAGCCTTAAAGACACATACAGGATGAAATACGTCTGTACCCCCACCTCCTCAACTGTTCCTTCTCTCTTTCTCTCCACTTGAATTGCACCTTACCGATTGCCATCCCCCTCTCCGACTTCCCTTCCCTCTGTTTCTTTTTTCCATGCTCATTTATCTTCTGGCTTCAGTTGGCATCCCCTCCTCCAGCGAGGCTGAGTTAATTGGCTGCTAACTGCAGTGGAGGACAGAATCTGTTAATTTTGTGTCTTTCTGCAATTGTAATTTAAAACCTTAGTTTATAAAAATAACAACAATTCTTTATTAATCTGTAACTGTTAATTTAAACCACTTTATGGCCTGATATGACCCAGCGTGCAGTGGTATGAGCACCCTCCGGACAGATAAGCGTTAATGTGACCGTCTGTAGCCTAGTTTTCCAGTAGCGCCTCAGCCGTCTCCGGTACTGTGTGATGCTTGATGTGCTTTGGTGTATGTCTGAGTGCACACGTGTGTGAAGATATGAAGGCTCTTCTGTTTGGTTTGTCATTTTTCCCAGCCCTCATCCATCCGTGTCTCTGCAGCTGCTGCTCCTGTGAATATTGTAGTTGGCACAACACAGCAGCACTCTTGGGGACAATAATTAGCTTCCTGAATTAACAAAAAAATGTACATCTTACTCATTTATTTTTCCTGTCTTTGTGTCATTGATGGAAATAGTTATGCTTAAAAAGGCCATACTATTCAGACAGAAAAAGGGACGGTAATTTGTAGTGATGGACATGTTAATCTGCAGCCTTTGTTGTTGTTATTCATAGTTTGTGTGTGTGTGTGTGTGTGTGTGTGTGTGTGTGTGTGTGTGTGTGTGTGTGTGTGTGTGTGTGCGTGTGTGTGCGTGTGTGTGTGTGTGTATTCATGCATATTTTTCTGTGTGTTTTTGCTTTCTGAGTTGTGCTGCTGTGTGGACTTTCCTGTACATCTTATCCTGTCATGTTGAATTACTAAAGCCAGATTTTTAAAGCCTTAAAATGTATGAGGCGAACCAAAAGTACATCAGAAACTCTAAATAGCACAAAGCATGTGCTGTTTGCAGATGTGCAGAAAATCTGTTGTGTAGGTATGTAAGATATAAGGATGTTTTTTTTTATTTCTTATTCTAAGGAATGTTGCCAATCAGCCTGAAACAACTCAGCTTCTTTGTGTCATTTTATTATGAAATAGCGACAGTTTCTAAAACACCTAGCTGATGCTGTGTAGTGCAACTGTTCTTAAGGTTTTAAGGTTGCAAAAAACACAATAGAAACTCCAGTGTGAGCTACAAGAAGGAACACAGCGTTGCAAAAAAAAAAAAAAACTTTTAGTATCTAAAGATATTTATGACAGCTTTGCCACAACAACAAAAAAAGACATACACATCATGTTATGGCACACTGTATTACCTCAGACGTCAGGTCTCAGAACTTCTCATAGTTCCAGTTGCAAGTTGGAAAGCAAGTGAGATTGGCTGATTGTTGTGTTCAGTGACCAGACTAATCATGATTAGCTATGACTGAAGGTCATTTTGCTTCTTTGCCAATTCATACACTCATTTAATATATACATACTGCCTTTTGCCACTTCCTACTTACATTATGTACTCGTGTACTTCAATCATTGTATTGCATTTCTTTGAAGGTAGATATTTTTATGAATCATGAAGTTAAAAAGGCTAGAAAATGTTCAAATATCACGTATAATTTAATCAAATGCTAAATTATTTTCTAAAAACCTTATTTGAGTTTATTTTGGTTCCGATCCGTGTTTTGATCCCTTAGTTTGTGTAAAATGCAACAGATAACATCCCCTGATCAATCTAAAATAACTCCAACCTTCTGATGGTATATATTATTGAAGAGTCATAGAATCACATTTCCTTAAAGTGGATTTTGAATAAAATGTATAAAATTACTTCAAATAATTTATTGTTAAAACAAGCACAAAATATTCCACTGGCAGGCACTGATTGATACATGATCGGTTCAAAACATCTTGCACCACATAACCCTTTTTCAGACTTTAACCACTGGGCATTAAATCACCAAAACAACAAAGGTACAAAAATGACCAGCATCTGTGTTATGGTGCTTTAGATTTACTTCAGATGTCGGAACTCGGATTGCAGAATAATATCAAATTGAACTTGAACCAGATTTTAGTTAGGAATGAACAGTTATCATCTATACATCAGAGATCTGATTGTTCCATATGTTCCTAACAGAGCACTTCGTTCTCAGACTGCAGGTTTACTGGTGGTTCCTAGAGTCTCTAGAAGTAGAATGGGAGGCAGATCCTTTAGTTATCAGGCTCCTCTCCTGTGGAACCAGCTCCCAGTTTTAGTCCGTGAGGCAGACACCTTGTCTACTTTTAAGGCTAGGCTTAAAACTTTCCTTTTTGATAAAGCTTATAGTTAGAGTGGTTTAGTTTAGGGAGGGAGGAAGGCTCCCTCCCTGTTGGTTGGAGTAAGGGGGAGTCAGGTTTAGCCTAAACCTCAGTTATGGTTGAGGTGCAAACACACCCTCCATTTCTGCTACCTGTATGACCCCTTCTCTTTTCCAATGGTTATAATCAGTCTGACAGAGGGAGGTATCTCAATCGTTGTGGTTTTTAGTATAACAATGACCATCAGTGGGACCCTTTGTGGGGTGCCTTGAGACGACATTGTTGTAAATAAGCTCTGTTTAACTAAATAATCTGAACTGAAACTATCTCTGTAGTTATGCTGCTATAGGCTTAGGCAGCTGGAGGACATAATGACCACTTTCACCCTCTTCGCTACATTCTCACACTACTCTCCAATTTTGCATTATTTGCTGTTATTTCAGCTTTTAACCTTGTTCTCTCTATTATCTTCGTAGAAGCTACACCTGGCCTGGCTCTGTGTCTACCTGTGACACCTTTCTGGAGAGGGGAATCATCCGAGCTTCTGCTGGCAACAACTTAATACTCACCCTCTACCAATGATCCACATAGCTCTGTCTTTCAGTTTTTAACCCTGTCTCTCTCCTAGACATGGCGATTGACTGAGCTTAACTGTAACTAATTATATGTGCTCTCTTTCAGACTCTAACCTTGAAAACTGGCTCAGAGTTTATCTGTTCTTTCTTTCTAGGTGAAACGACTAAAGGAGCTACATCCATTAACATTTACTTTTTCTTCACATAGAAAGGACTCCTGGATCAATGCTTCTTTGTTCTCTTTGTGTCTTTGCTCTGTTCTCTCTAACGCCCAGTCAGTCGTGGCAGATGGCCGCTCACACTGAGCCTGGTTCTGCTGGAGGTTTCTTCCTGTTAAAAGGGAGATTTTCCTCTCCACTGTCGCTACATGCATGCTCAGTATGAGGGATTGCTGCAAAGTCAACGCCAGTGACTGTCCACTGTCTCTACATGCTCATCCAGGAGGAGGGAATGCTGCAAGTCACTGACTGGATGCAATCTGCTGGGTTTCCTTAGATAGAAAAACGTTTTATCCAATTTGAATAAATAACTAACTCCGACTGCACTGTTCAATGATTAGGATTAATTGGAATGTATGAACCTGACTGTTGTGAAGTGCCTTGAGACAACATGTGTTGTGAATTGGCGCTATATAAATAAACTGAATTGAATCGAATTGAATCTAATTTATCACTGTAGGAAAAATAATAATCTTATTAAGAACTTTGATTTGCTTAGGTTTTTTTCAACATTGTTACTTTTGCTTTTTGAACTATTATTTGTCCTTAGAGCATCAATAAATATGATTATATTTATTATTATATTATTATAATATTATTATAATACAATAATAATTATTATTATATTATATTATTATAATATTATTGTCTGCTGTTTCCAAGAAGAACTGCAACTGGTATGGATTTTAAGATGATTTCATAGTCATTTTTATCTATAGCACAAAAATATCATAAGCATATTTTAAGTCACTATCCCCCAGCCCTGAACTGAAAACATAGTGGGATTTGTTGATTCTTGGGCTTAGTAACCAGGCTAAAAATAATTAGCTATACAAGCATAAAGCAACATCTATCGCAGCAGTTGTACAATTAAACACTGTATTAACACAAATTAACCTACCAAGATTGCTCTATGTGTGTGTGTGTGTGTGTGTGTTTAAAAGACATAGAAACCATCATAAAGGCTATCTTTTCCTTATTGCTCTCTGTTTTGTGTGCTTCCAGTTCTCTTTATGACCTTTAGCCTCTTGGAGATTGTAATCTGTGTCCGGAGGATGAATTTACTGCTGTGAGAATCCATCAGGCAGAATATCTTATTGGCGTGCAAAATGTGTGTTCAGAACACTTTCTATCTATTACCCAACAAATGCTGCATTCCAAGCAGCTCGTTCAGTTTTAATTTAGCTGACCCTGATAATGTGATGACAATACATTGTGATGTCTTGTGCAACACTACATGGCAGTACTGAATATTGAGGTTCGTGAGGAGCCTTCTAGTTTCCCACTAATAACTGTCTGCAGGCTGTACTTCAGCTGACTTAGAGACAGAATAGTATATGTCATATTTAACACTTTTGGATCATTTGTGAGGAGCAATGGCATCTGTCCATAAGTGCACTGGAGCCTTTTACTTCATTTTAATAATTACAAACTCAAAGTTGGGTTATTTTTGCATATTTTTATCTTAGTGTTGGAATTATATGAACAGTCTGACCTCAGTTGTGTAAAGCTTAGTTTCTAAATCCTGACAGAGCTACTAGGCAAAGTGCTGGCTGGTTAAAAGGCTCTGTCACATCTCCTATGTTATTCTGTAGTTTCCACTTATATGCCATCCTGTCAGGTTGCCTCAATGCCTCAATTTAATCGAATTTGGTTGGTAAATGTGTTTATATGCTTCTTATTTCAGAACTGTCTGAAATTAGCATTTCATCATTATTCCTCTGCCAACAAAAGAACAAATCGACCATAAGCATAATATAATAATACCCATTTCCTCTGAACACAGCAATTATGTGCTTAAGGGTAGGTTTTCACTGCTGGAAAATAGAGTATAATGACTGAAAATCACCTTCGAGAGCCTATGTTTTAAACAGCACTAACTTCTAAGACATGCAGGCTACTTTACAGCAGTGATAGATCCTGATTTATTTACCATGTTATCTGACAGAATATTTCACACAAAGACTAAATAACGGCTGCACTTTTATTATTTTTACATGTAAAAATCCTTCTTAACTGCTTTTGAAAGATGCATCCGGAGGCAATATGATGCAAATCTTAAGTGTTAGGGTTAGCTGGGTCAGAGATCAGGGCTGATCCAATCTGGAGCCAGCCCAAGAACAAAATGTCTTCTTTTAAAAAGGTAACTGGGATACATCCACTTACACCCACAATACGGCGCTGTGACATAAGTGTTTAACCCTGACTGACAATGTTTCTGATTATCAACCAAATTTTAATATCAGACAAGCTAACCTGAGTAAATACAAAAAGCTGTTTTCAAACGAAAAAATCAAACCAAACCAACTTAGCACTATCTGAAAATAGAATTGCCCACCTTTTAAATCAATGAATTGACTTAGAACTAGCCAAATATTTTTGCTTCAAAGACTATCCACACTCATGCATGTTTACTGCCAGACCTGCAGAATAAATTGCTTACATTAGAACCTGTCTGACGAGATGAAGTAGGCTGAAAGTGACCCACCTTGCTCCAATCTAAAGCAATTCAAGAACAATTGAGAAACAGTCATTACAATCTGTCACCCTCGAAAAGGCTTTCAGAGTCATTTCTAAAGCTTTTGGACTCGAGTTAGCTACAGTGTGAGCCATTGTTCACAAAAGGAGATCACATGTGTTGTTGCCAGAACTATTGCACTTTGTTGATGCTGACTGATAAAACTTGGGCGTTCTTGTGTTTTTTGATGAGTGGACATGCTGCAAACCATTGAGGACAATAAAGTTACCATTAGCCATTGATCGACTGCTGACCAGCAAGTCCATGAATGGCTAAAAAAAAAAGGTTTAGAGTGGCCTATTAAAGTCTGGAGTAATATCTGATTAAAATACTACAGGAAAAAAATACTCTATGCAAAGAAGAATGTGCCATAACTCCTACGCACCATGTAAAATACTTATTAACAGTTATTGCAAGCACTTGATGGCAGTTGTTACAAGGTTGGCAAGAAGCAGTTTTAAAGATTAGGTGCACTTGCATCTGTTTTTGCATTTGCTTAAAAAAAGCTTTCCTTGTTTCTCTTGCTTCTACTTTTCTTTCAGGATGATAACTGGGGAGAAACCACCACAGCTGTTACAGGGACGTCTGAGCTCAGCATCTCCCAGGAGGAAGTGGTTGGCCTGGGAAAAGAGATACAAGATCGAACCCAGGGCTTCCGACGTTATCTCCCCCTGGCTGTGGGCTCCTGTGTTGGTCTGCTGGTGCTGGCCACACCCTTGGTCTTCCTGCTTCTTCCGGTAGTAATGTGGCCTGACAGACTGCAGGCGTGTGGCGCAGCGTGCGAGGGCCTCTTCCTCTCAATCTCCTTCAAAATCCTCATCCTCCTAGTTGCTGTTTGGGCCTTGTTTCTGAGGCCCAGTCGGGCCGGCCTGCCAAGGGTTTGTGTGTATCGGGCCTTCCTCACCACTCTCACACTGCTGCTCACCATGTCTTATTGGCTTTTCTATGGGGTCCGGATCCTAGATGCACAGGTGGGCTTCAGTCAATGTAGTTATTGTACTTAAATTCCATGTTTTATGGCATTCACAACCACTTCACTTATATTTTTAATTTTCAAACAACAAGGAGGTTTCAAGAAAAATAGTTACATTGTAGAGTACTGTTCCTTTTTACATGTTTTATAAGGGAAAATCATATATGCATCCTGGTCCCTCGTATCATAGTGGACCACAGTGGCTGAGGATTTCCGTTTTAAAACTGCAGATTGCTCCCTGTAGGTTCAGAAATGGAAACATAGACATGTTGTGTGTTTGAGAAAAAAAACTTCAGAAATCCCTAGAACTTTCTGGTGAGGGGTTT
The DNA here is from genome assembly GCF_021462225.1 of Girardinichthys multiradiatus. NCBI lineage: Eukaryota > Metazoa > Chordata > Actinopteri > Cyprinodontiformes > Goodeidae > Girardinichthys > Girardinichthys multiradiatus. The sequence goes on along the minus strand of NC_061800.1, from coordinate 23,599,687 downwards.
ACAATTTTACGGTACTCCTGCCATGGTAGCCTGCCAGGACCTCCTGGGGAGCGAGGATGCTGCTGAGTGTAGTAAGAGACGGGGTAAACAGGGAAGGTGGGCGTCAGCTGCTGGCAGGCAGAAATGTTGGCACGGGCAGATTAGCATATTCATAGATAACATTTACTGTGTGAAGAAAAACCTTACGAGTCAGTATCTGCAACTTTATCGGCATGAGAGAGTTTTCTTGGCATAGACTCTGAAATGTATTGTTATAATAAAACAGTGAATATTATTCAGCATTATTTTTTATTATTGATGATATTTCTCATTAAATACAGTGCAGGAAAAATGTATCTGTTCCCCAACATATTTTTTTCAGGGTTTTTTTGTCACAGCAAAATGTTAGTTTATGAAAAACATAACTAGAGCAGTTCAAAAAAAAAACTTTCAAGAATTATTGCAGAATTAGTCGCCACCACTGGAGAGTTAGTTAATTTCACAGCATCACAGTTGAATTCAAGCCAAGTCTTGGTCCAGCCATTTAGAGGTGACTTGCTTGTGTGCTTTCTATCGTGGTCCTCCTGCCTAACTTAAGTGTGCTTGAGCTTTAAGTTAGGAACTGATGGCCAGACATTCTCCTTCAGGATTTTTGATAGAGAGCAGAGTTTATGGTTCCAGTTATTAAACCAGGTTGTCCAGGTTCTGTGACAGAATCAGCTTTATTGACCAAGATTGTGTGCACAAACAAGGAATTTGACGTTGGTTTCAAGTGCTCACAGTGTACAGACATTAAGTTTAGATGTATGTACTATAGAAGAATTGAAATAAAAATTAAAATGAACAATACGTCCATGTGTGTGTATGTAGAGCCATTTTTTAAATGAATATAAAAAAAGAAAAAAGAAAGGCAGGTTGTGGTAGTGCAAAATATGTTTATTTGGTTTTAAACCAGAGTAGCTGACTACTCAGGCAGTAAGGTGTTCAATGTGTTCATCAGACAATCTGGGGAAGAAACTGTCTCTGTGGCACCACATGTTTGCAAATGGCGGTCTGTATCACTGACCTGCAGGTAAAAGTCTATAAAAAGTTTGTGTCCAGGATGTGTGGGATTGGCAGAGATGTTAGCTGCCCTTTTCCTGACCCTAGACTTGTACAAGTCCTGGATGGAGGGAGGGTCAGTCCTGATTGTCCTCTCTGGAGACCTAATTGTTCGTTGCAGTTTGGACCTGTCCTGTTTTGTGGATGACCCAAACCACACAGTGATGGACAAATACAGGACAGCCTGAAGAGCCTGTTTGTGCTCTTCTTGGTCAGTGATGTGTTTTGCCTGAAACTCCCTTTGGATCCCTTATTTGCCCAGCCTTAACTATGTCTGCAGTGCTTTTTAAATGTTGTTCTGGGTTCTTCATCTGTGGATAATGGCTTTTACTGTGGCTGACTGCAGTCCCAAAGCCTTAGAAATGTTTACGACTTTGTTACCTATCTGTTCTGGAATGTCTTTAGATGTGTGACTTTTGGAGGTCTTTTGGCTACTTCACATAGGGCCAGGTTGGTTTGAATAGTTTCTTTCCCCAACTCAATGAAATCCTCATTTGAAAATAGCTTTTTATATTTACTGAGGTTGTCTAAGTATGATATTAGAGTTTATTTGATGACCACAAACATTTAAGTGTGACAATAAAGACCAAAACAAGGAATCTGTTGAGGCAAATAATTTTTCACAGTACAATAATGTTTAAATCAAAATAAAGAACTATATAACCAGAAAAGGCACAAACTCAGTACGTCATTATTGGTGTATAACTAGTAAATAGTAGCTCTTAATATAAAAGCAATATTGCAATGCTTCCAATACACTCCACAACAATACATATGCAATAATCTTATGCTTCGATATGCAGACACTTTGTTTGCACTGAAGAATGCCTGAAGTTAATCCAACTGACAGCAGCCTGACTTACGTTCTGATTATGCTACAAGCCTGATGTTTCACTTCCTGAGAGATGGGATAGGAATCCTGAAATAAATCATTCTGAGGTCTTCAGTTATATGGTTCAGCTATGGATAGTGTTCTTGTTTAACCACAGGACTTTAAATTAATGGTGAAACTGGGATATCATTAAACAAGCTGGCAAGCACAAAGCATGGAAATAAAATGATTCAAGTGTGTAATTTCTGTTTTTGCCTACTTTCCAATCTGTGCCCCAAAAACGTAGGAAAGCAGCAACTTCATTTGGTTTATTGGACCTTTTTGTGTGGTTTAATCAGGATGAAGATTACCATGGTATTGTGCAGTTTGCCGTGTCTCTGGTGGACTCCCAGCTGTTTGTTCACTACCTGGCAGTCGTGCTGCTGGAGCTTCGCCATCTCCGGCCCTGCTACAGCATGTGCGTCATCCGCTCCACAGACGGAGAGACTCGCCACTACAACATCGGCCAGCTAAGGTACACGCTCAGAAAGGCTAATGTTATAAATGGAAAGGTGACCTACGCTGAGGTTAGATTCTGCAGCCTAATTTCCTCTGTGAATATGACCTCTCAGTGCAGTCCGAACTGAGACACATGCTGGCTATTTGCCACACTCTTCTTGCTGAAGTATGAGTGTAATCAGAGGCACAGATCTGCAGGGAAGACTGGCAGAGGCTGTAATCGAGCTACTTAAGAGTCTCCTTAGTGAGGAATATAGTCAGAGATTTTGGGGGAGGGATGAGAGTGCTGGACGTGGTGCAAATTTTGTAAATGTCTTGTTTTGTCTCTGTGGGAAAATTTGGAATTAATAAAACGTATATCAACATGTCAGGTTATAAGAGGTCTAAATGAGTTTGAAGAATAGTATAAAGGGGTTGAGCATCTTTACCGCCTCATGCCATATTTTGTTAGAAGCTTCTGGTAACTCACAGGTAATGCAGCATTAACTTTATAGACAAAACTCAGTCAACAGCTTTAGGAAATAAAACTGCAGCAACCAAATAAGTGATATTTGCAGTTTAGAAGACAGTTTTGAGAGCTCATCTAATTTCTTGAAACAGTGGACAGAAGTTTTTAGTTAAAGGTTAACCTTTCTATTTCTGTCATAATACACCCAGTTCTTCAGCTAACATTGCCTCGCAAGACTATTCAAGCCCCTGCAGCCTTTCACCTTTTGTCACATTACAACCACTTACCCAAGTATATTTTCATGTGATAGACCAACTCAAAATGGTGCATGCTTTAGAAGTGGAACAAGAAAAACACATTTTCAAAATTCCTTGTGGCATCTTTACCATCATTAGATTTAAATGTTTGCTCATTTTCATTTTCAAAATAGTTCAAATTCATTCAGATTGGTTGAAGAAACTTTGTTCTTGCCATTCTTTCACAGATGCCAGTGTCTGTAGAGTGAACCTCTAAGTGTTTTCCTGTCAAAAGAGTCTCCCACCTGAGCTGTGAATCTCTACAGCTTCTCCAGAGTTACCAGGGATCTCTTGGCTGCTTCTCTGATTAATGCTCACCTTACCTGGCCTTGGGGTCAGCAACATTTTTAATCCAAAGAGCCATTTTTGCCCCTGCTCTTAAAAAATGAAGATTGTCTTTTAAACCTTTACAAATATGTAATGTATAGAATTAGTTTTTATTTAAGTTGAATAATCAAAGTTGTTTAATTTATAATTTTAAATTATGCAATTTAAAAAAAGACTTTCTTTTGTAGGATGAATTCAAATGGTTACCTTTTCATATTTAAAAAAAATACTGATGAAAAGTTGCTCATTTTGATAAATACTAAAAAAGAGACAGAAAAAACGGTTGTACCTTTAGTATTGTTCTCTTGTAGAACTTCTTTGTAGATATTGGGTAAAAACAAAGAACTGCTAAAACCAACCTTTCCCATAGCCATTTATATATAATAGCATTGCTCATTTCTATGTCACTTTTGTTCAAAGCTTTTAAGGGCCACAGTAGAGGGGCCTAAAGAACCACAGGTGGCTCCGGAGCTGCAGATTGCAAACCCCTTGTTTAGGTGGATGGCCAGGTCATGGTAGGTTTGCGGTTGTGCCATGGTCATTTACAGATGATTTGTTAAACATTGTTTTATGACGTAACCCTGCCATAAATGTCCTGTGTTCTTTGGTTTCCATGTAGCTGTTTGTTTACTAATGTTTTCTAATAAGCTTCTGAAGCCTTCACAGAATATTAAATTAAATTACTTATAGGTGAACTGTATTTAAAAATTCAGTGACTTCTGAAGGCTGTTTATTTGGGGGTATGAAAGTGATAAAATACAGTGAAGTTTGTGTTTCCAACATGACAAAATGTATAAGAGCTCAAAGGAAGTGAATACTTTTACAAGGTGCTATAACTGTAGGTGGTGAAGGTTTTGCTGAACAATATTTTAGGTTAAACATCAGGTTCGCATCATGGTCAAAAACCTAAATAAGCTGTCTCTCTAATTTATTCACTGTAACATTACAAACATATTAAAAGGTGTGCTGTTAGTGGACTTCAGGGCAATATTAACAAATCAGACCAAATGCAAAATATTCATATTTTCTCATTCTTCTGTCACACAGCATTCAGCGAGCTGCTTTGACCATTCTGGAGTATTATTACAGAGACTTTCCACTGCACAACCCTGCCCTTCTCTCTGCCTCTAAACACCGAACCGCCAAACACCTGGCTGGGTTAAAGGTCTACAACGTGGACGGTGAGTCACCTCATATGTGACATGAATTTTTCTCTGTCTAGTTATGGCAAGAAATTGTGTGTCATCCATAATCTCTCAATAGACCGTTTGAAGGTTGACGAACACATACTGTATTTGTAGGTGGAGGTAATACTTACATCAAATGCATAGAGAAAAGTAGGATCTACAAACACAGTAACTCTGCAATCTAACTTACCCAACTTTAAAATGTGGATCCGGCTAAATTTAGCTTTAAATAGAATATCATTGAAAAGAGTGCTGTCTAAGTGGAATAATTTAAATACTCTTCTTCTGACCAGTGTACATTGCATACACATATATTTACACTCAAAACAACATGCAATGTGTCAAAACTTCACTTAAAGGCTGTCAGGCTTTCTTGTCATCCTTTAAAGTGGCATTGAACAACAGTTCTCCAAGCTTTCCGAAGACCAAAGTTTCTCTTTGGACTTTAGTTCATTTTCACTCACTTTCAGTCAAGGACTAGTGCCTGACCTGACAGCATATTATGTAGTGTGTGCCTAAAAACTGAGACGGTGAACATTTAAATGACGAAAGAAGTAAACTTACCTACAGCAGATGAGCTGTTCCTTTAAGATTCTCACTTTTCGCTGCAATTACAGCTGCATGTCTTTTGTATAATGTCTTGTTTAGCTTTGCAGGTCTAGATACTGTAAAAAGTGCCCAATCTTATTTGCAAAATACCTCGAGCGTGGACAGATTGTAGTTGCCTACCTATCTCTGTATGAATGTGTTTGTGTTTGTGAGTGTAATTGGGTGAGTGTGGCTCTAGTGTGAAATGCTTTGATTGGTCGCTATGACTGGAAAGGTGCTTCATAAGTTCAGTCCTTTTATCATTGAATGGAGAGTGTCTGAACAACAATATTCAAGTCTAGCCACAGATTCTCAATTAGATTTAGGTTTGACTTTGACTGGGCTATAAATATAAATTTACTTTAATCTAAACTAAGTGATCGTAGCTCAGGCAGTATGTTTAGGGTCATTTCCTTCTGGAAGGTGAGCCTTGGGTTTTTTGTAGCCTCTGAAATGTTTTCTTTAAGGATTGTCCTGTATTTATCTCCATTTAACTTCCACAACATGATGCTGCCACCATCACGTTTTACAGGGATTCGTACAAGAAATTAGATATTTTTGCAAAGCACTGTATGATTAACGGCTGCATAGTGGTCTAATTGTTAGCATTGCTTTGTTACACCAAGAAAGTCCTGGGTTTGAATACAAGCCATGGGTGTTTCTGCATGGAGTTTGCATGTTCTCACCAGGTGCTCCAGCGTCTTCCCACAGACCAATATATGCATGGTAGGTTACTCTAAACTGCCCTTAGTTCTGAGTGTGGATGGATGGATGGATGGATGGATGGATGGATGGATGGATGGATGGATGGATGATGGATGGACTTTATATGTTGTCTTCTGTGTGTTCTGTGTGTTGACAGAGCGCTGGTTTATCTTTTGGGTTTATGGGCCCTGTATAACCTGAATCACTCTATGGTCAGTGTTACCTAGTTTACAAAAGAAAGATCAGTAATTACACTAAAATAAGAGAAAAAAGCTGCCAAAGTCCAAAAATAAACCTTCAAAACCCTGACACTATCATTTCAAATGAGTTTAAAAAGGTTCAATGAAGTCTGTCTAAATGGAAGCAAGTAAAAAAGATGACTTAAGACTTTTACACAGCACCTTATTTCATGGTTTAGATGCCTAATCTGAACGACAGTCTTTAGATTCCACCTCCAGTACAAAGAAAATATAGCACTGCCCTCTAATCTCACTCCAAATGCAGTACTACAGTGTAATTAACATATTGCCTCTCCATGACCATGTGTGCCTGTTCTTTATTTGTCACACATTGCACTCTTTATTCTATCTAAAAGGATCTCACGCTCACCGCCCATTAATCCTCCACCCGCTGTGGAACACTGGATTTCTTGATCTGTTGCAGGGATGTAGTATGGAATACATTGTTCTCCTAGCTCTCTTCATGCGGCCCACCTTCTCGCCCATCCCTATCGCAGCGCAACGGAAAGCCCTCTAGGGGGCCATGGAATTTCATGCCTTAAATAATTCATCAGAGAAATGCTCATTTCTCACATTCTCCCATATCTCTCCTTCCTCCCTCTCAGCCTGTCTCCAGCTCTGCACGTTCTGTCCCTGTTTTCCTTTCCTGTCAACCCCCACGCACAGCTTATTCTTCCCTGCTCCATCCATTCAGTCACTACTCTTATTATAGCACATATATGTAGGCCAGGAGGTAAAGAGGCTGAAGGTGACCTGTAGATGCATAAACACGCACATATGCCGATCAGAACAATAATGATTTATATCCTTACCTGAGCTGTAGCATTAACTCTACCACCTCCCCCTAAATTTCTTAATCGACATGCTTGAAAAAACCAAATGCACCCACATTAAAACCTGTTGAACTTGTAACATGCAGCTGCACAAGCGCCATTAGGCAAACCATTAAATACATTCATCACACATGGAGTATAACCTTTGATGTGCAAAATTATGTTTATTCACTTCAAGCCACAGTGAGATGGTTTCTGCAACACCTTAAATGAAAGTTACTTTTATCTTGCGCTATAAATAAAACAACCTGTAAATTAGACTGGAAGAATGTCATAGATTAATATGGAGTCCTCAAACCCTGTTTTTCCAAAAATTAGTGATGTCGTAGATGAGCATAATCCTGATTAGATCTGATTTCTCCTCAGTGTGAGTTCTTTTCTTCGTGCCCATTCATCACTGGTGGGGGGTTCTGCAGGGTCAGGAAGCTGCTTTCCTTTAGGTCACACTGATATAATCAGTTTACCTCTGTTCTCTCTTGGCTTTAGCTCCAGGGAGCATGGCTGCAGCTCAGCCCAGTAATGGAAATCAGTCACGGGCCATGGTTACACCTGCTACTAAACGCAAAGACAACGCGCACAGTGAGCTGTACTATGAGGAGGCAGACTATGAGAGGAGAGTCCGCAAACGAAGAGCCAGGTGAGTCAGCATGGGCTTATACACATGAGAGATAGGCAGGTCAATTTTAAATACATAAGTGGACCTTATTACATGGGTTTCATGGCTTGTATTTGTCATCAGAAAGTCAAACCAACGTATGTTTCTGCTACTTTTTGAGCAGACCAGGGCTTTAGAGCAAAACAGGACAAGATTTTCCTAGTTGGAGTTCTGGAAACCACATTTTCAAAAACACCGTAGGACATTGTCCCCAGTGGTGGATTCTCTAAAAGCCATTTCCAAATCCAGTGTTCCAGATCCACTGAGGCCAGGCTGCTTTTTTGCCTCAATGTAACAGGATTTATGTGTTTGGGGGTTTGGGAAAAACGGATAAGTCAGAGCCTTTGTCTAATGAGGTCACAGAATATAACACAGACAGAAACAGTGACCGTATCTTTTGTAGAAAAATGTTCAAGTAAAACCTTTAGTATTTGGTTAGAACAATCAGAGTCAGAGTTTCCTGAAAAAGATACACACAGTTAGCTTTTATGTATCATTTTAAAACTTAGCAACATTTAAGCTACAGATATCTGAAATGAAATTAAGGTATCTACAGTGTCTTTTGTGTAATTCAGATTAAAGTCCAGCTGAGTGCATGTTTTCTTGCTTTTTATATTGAATTAATAATTAGATTCAAACTTACTGGCATCCCTAGTAAAGATGTATTTAAAAGCCTTAAAATTAAAAGATTTTACTTAATTCACAATTCTTTCAGCAGGTGTTTATACGTCCACAAATAGAAGAGCACTTTATTTTCCTCCTAAAACATTTAACGAGATTGGAACATACCAAGAGAGGGATCTTTGATCATTTAATCTCTCTAGATTATGCAGTTCTTGGTCCTCTCTCACGCTCTCCTCTTTTCAGCTCACCCTACAGGTTTTCTGTAGGATTTAGGTCTGGGGGACTGTGATTGCTATAGAAGAAAGTAGATTTTTACGTCTGATGAACTACTTCTCTGTTGATTTGACCATATGTATTGGATCATTATACTGTTAAAACCCTAGTATTTGCCCATTTTTTTCTGGCCACCACCAGATTTTTATTGAAAATCTTCTGGTATTACGAAGAGCTTCGGGTTCCATGCTTTTGTCACTGCTCCAGTTGTTATAAACGTTTAAATTATTGCTCTGACTGTAAATATGGACAAGTATGGGTAAATAGCTAATTACATTTTATGCTATTTATATATTATATGTTATCACTGTAGAAAAATAAATATATCATTTTTACTATTAAATGAGCTGTATGTACATTGTTCATAAAACTCTTAAAACACCTGAAAATAAATTCTGGGAATAGCATACTTCTGGGTTACTGCAGATCTACTGTTTCAAAGGTACTTCGGGTCAAGGTGAGTGCTTTAATAATTATACAAATGGCCAATCTAAAAAGTAACTCCTTTGTGTGTGGGTTCATCAGGCTGGTGGTCGCTGTGGAGGAGGCTTTCACACATGTCCGGCGCATGAAGAAAGAAGACGAGAACGCAGCACCGTCTGACATCATGGATGTTCGTGAAGCCGCTCTGGCAATATTTCCCTCAATGGCTCGTGCCCTGCAGAAATATCTCCGCACCACCAGGAGGCAGCACTGCCACAGCATGGAGAGCATCCAGAAGCACCTGGCTTTTTGCCTAATTAATAACCTGAGTCCTAAGGTCAGTCTGGCTTATGTTGTTTGTTGTCACATTGCAAAGACCTCTTGAAATGTCTAATTAAACACAGCCTGTTTATGCAAACAAACGACCCTTAGGTTATGACAGAGTTAATGTTTTTTATTCAGCTGTAGGTTTAAGATACCCATATTAATTTGCATAGCATGCTGAGTATGGCTGTACCTTTTTCCCCTGTGTTAAGGCCTTCCTTGAATCCTACCTCGCTCCCAGTCCAACCCTGCAGTACGGCCCTGAACGCTGGATGGCCGATCAATGGACTTTGATCAGTGAAGCATCAGTCACCAGCGGCATTAAGGAGGGGACAGAGTTCCTGCTCAAGTGTCTTGATTTTAGTTTAGCGGTCACAGTCAAGGGCATACCTTACATCCGTTTGACTGAAGAGTACATTGACCCCAAGTCTCATAAGTTTATACTGCTGCTCCAATCAGAAACCTCCGTTTAGTAGTGACACGGTGGAGCAGTGTTGCTGCTCGGTAAAACACAGAACTGTTTATCTGACATGAATTTTTCAAGAATAACTTTTTGTACTTTTTTTGTACGTATGTGTGTTGTTTTTTAAATTGCCTATCTTGTCATCAAGAGGAACTGGAACAATGATAAAGGGTTGAAAAGGATTTCTTTTTGCAGACGATTGCAAGGCTCAGTTTAGTTATTCCTCTATGCACTACAGACGATCCTCACAAACATCTGCAGTGCCTTGGAAAAGCACGTCCTTTCAAATTTTTACAATTTTTTCATATTTTAACCACAAATGCCAGTTTGTTTTATAGGGATGTTAATGTGATTGACAAAGTGTTGCACAATTATAGTATGAAACAAAAATGTGTTAAGTTTTCATCTCATATAAGCAGAGCACAATCTTACGTATGTTTGCTATGTACCCTACATAATGTTACACATTTTAGATAAGAGTTTCTGTCAACAATAGCTTTCTTCTTACCACTCTTCCATAAAAGCCAGATTTGGGGAGCTTGTGGCTAGTTGTCTTGTCAACAGGGTCTTTGACTTGGGCTGTGGATCTCTGCAGCTCCTCTAGAGTAACCTTGGTCGATTGACTGCTTCTCTGGATTTTATTTAGTGATAACAGAGTGAAGGGGACTAAATACAAATGCATGCCACACTTTTCAGATTTTTATTTGTTTAACAAAAAATTAAAACCATGTATCATTTTCCTTCCACTTTAATATTATTTACTGCTTTGTGTCACATTAAATCCCAGTAAAACACATTGACGTTTGTGGTTTTAACGTGCCAAAATGTGAAAACATTCAGAGGGTATGGACATCATTTCAAGCCACTGTATCTTCATTATGTTTGCTTTCATTACTGTGTGCCTATGTGCCGTAGGAAAGTTTCAGAATTAGGAAAAAAGAGGGAATATAGCTTATCCATAGCTTTTTCATAGAGGTGTACTTTGGAGTCTGTCTTATGCAGTTCAATATAAAATGTACTTTTTACTAGCTTAGTGCTGTTCAAAAGTCTTGAGTCATCTCTTATTTCTTTATATTTTAATTCTAAGAAGCCAGACTATTTGCAATCTGTTAATCTGGTCTTGATCACTTGTTTCACGGGGTTGTTGAAGGCTTTTTCTTAAGGAAAGGTATGAAGGATCATCTGAATGCATGAAGAACTATTGATCAAGACATTTTTAATAGATCACAAGACAATCTGACCACTTAAAAGAAAAGTGTAAAGAAATGGTGACTGTCTAATACATTTGCACAGTGCTTTGCTCATTTTTTTATTTGTAGCAGTTATTATTTATAATCATTCTGTATAACAGATGTATGTACAGTATTTATATGTAAATACATTTTTATCCCATCAGACTTTTTGTACTAAAACTGTGCATTGCTTGATACGTTTTTTATTTAGCAATTTTGTTTTTATCTCGTTCATGTATGCATTATTTGATGAGAGACTTGGTCTACCAATAACTAAAGACATGCAAATATCAATCAACAAATGACAGGAGTCTAAAGAACAGAAAACAAAGCACAGTGCAACTGAAAACTAATGTTCTAGTCAGTAGGTTACCTTAACAGACATATATCATCAGTTTAATAACTTCCCCTTTTCAGTTGAGTTCAGGATGGTAGCTCATGATAGTGTGAGGCATTTCATGTCTGAATTTGAGTAAGATGTAGAAAAAAAGTGTGAAGGACGCAAGCACAAGGCAGCTAAGCAGCACAGCCAAAACTTGCTAAAGAGGGATGTATCATTGGTTTGCAAAGAGGCCAACGCAATGGGAAAAGTTCAATTAGCAACACTAGAATTTTGGCAGCATTCAGGTAGAGGTAATTTCAGTTCCAGTTCTGACCAGCATTGTTACTCTGATGCATTAGACTTGTGTCGGTACTGCCATTCCTCTCTCACCAACACGTGCATGTCACATGCATGGCCTACTTCATATTTGCAAGCTGTACATTGGTTTTGTAAAATAAAGTGAATGAATGCAGGTAAAGGTAACACGTTTCTACACAAAATCGATCCATGATGGTTTAACTGCACTGCAGTAGTATAGATTTTAAAACTCTATTTCAAGGAAACTCATGTAACTCACACTTAGTCAATCTACAGTTTGTTTTCTAAAACTAACATCCAGTTTTCCTACGCAGGCTTGATAACTTTGTAAAAGTATGGAATTTGATTTTATAATTTTTCAGGTCTGGTTAGGCACGTAAGCATGAAAATTGAGAATCAAAAAAGTTTGAATTTCCAGACTTTAAATTCTGTTCCATTTACTGAATGATATAAATCTCTGGAAATATGAAATTATTTTAATTATTAAACATTAATAATTAAAGCAGATATCAGCAAATGTTTTGTTCTGAGAGATATAGAAAATAGTGAAAACTATAATAAAATGCATTATCTTAACTGCTAAACTTTGTACTCTTTACAACCATAATGGTCTGGCTGCTGACTGTGCTAGCTAGCCCTCATAACCGTTTTATGAACTGTGTTGTGTCCTTGTCTCTCTGCCCTGAGTTGCTACTTCCCTTGAAGCTAAGATGTTGAGAGAGACTGTTTTGGGTGAGTGAATGAGCTAACTTTTCCTGCATGGTAGTATTTTTGAACAAAGTTAGAGTGCTCACTCCATCATTTTCTACAGCCAATAAGCAGCCAAAAAAATCATTTCAGCATATCCCTGTTAGAAATGTCTTTTTTGTCAAGAAATGTTGTGTATATGTTATCTGTTTACAACAACAGGCAGCGGTAGGTTGTGGTTCCATCATCCATATTTGGTAGTGCAGTTCCTTTTTTAGAGAGATGATGCTGCAAAGCCTCATTTTGAGTCAGAAAAACATGTTTTAAAAATTCTTACCAGCTTTAAAAAAGCCCGGTTGTGAATTATTTATCTTTCTTACTTCTAAGATTTTTAAGTTTTCTGGCTGTAAAATATGACCACATTTGCCCATGTTAGAGTTGTTTTAAAATTAATTATGTCCCCTTATTAGAAACACAGGCAGAAAGATATGTAACCGTCTTTAACGTCTCTTGTTTATCCATGCTGCTGCACGCTCACAGGATTAGGTTTCATCACACTCGCTGATCACACTGTTCACACATAAATTTTACTGATAACAAGATAGGCTGTGCTCCACTCTTTGTAACAGGTGGAGCCAAGAATGTAAAAACTGAGGTTTTTCCTTTGTTCTGGGTTCTTCAGCTGTCTTCATCTGCTAGAGGAGGAATTGAAGGTCCCAGTACCGATTTACTATTTTTCTGCCTTAAAGCATTAAATTCGTTTGAACCTTATTAATGGGAGTTTAGTCTTTTAAAGTTGATGGTTGGGTAAGCAATTTAGTCTGAGATTAAAGAACCATAGGTACCACAAAGAGCGGTTTCACCCTTTAGTATTGCTCTAAATATATCATATTCAGTACTTGAATACAGTACAGTCTATGATTTTCTTGTTTCAGTGAATAGGGAATATTCAAACAATTGAGGCCACAATCTTAACCCATGATGTCCAATATTTAATAGGCTGTTTAACACATTTAAAACCCTCTGTAAAAGTATTTATAACAATGGGTAATTTGTACTGTTAGGGTGCCAACTGTTTAAGCAATTGTTGAAAATGGATAAAGTTTAAAATTCACTCTTCAGTGTCATTATTAATTTCGTGTTTCACCTGACGCTCTGCTGCCACCTACCTATCAAGATTGGAAGAGCGTCCTGAGTTCCTACCTGACTGGTTATGTGTGAGGATACTTGATCTGTGTTTTATTAATGAGGCATTATGAGTGTTGTAAAATCTTAAGGTGTTGCTGTGTTCAGAGACAGTGTAGTTTTGTTTAGGAGTGTTACACACGTGCCTCGGTTTTATAATACCTTTAAGAATCTGTACAAGTGTGTGTATGTCAACATGGGTAAAACCCGAGTAAGGAAAGATTTCCCGTATTTATGCAACTTACATGTCATGAGCTCCAGTTTTCCTTGTCTTGTTTTATACGATAAAAGTGTAAAATAAACACAGCTGCTGTGGCAAAGTTTGTAGAAAAATAAAAATAAATAAATAAATATTTGTACTGATCTCTTAGGTCATCAAATTATTGTGTTTTTGGGAGTATTTTTTGTAACGATAACTTGCATCTGAAAGACAGTGAAAGAGTAGTTTTCACTAATTAAAAATCCAGACTTGTGGAGCTCGGTAATTCTCTTCCTGGTATCTTGCCTGACAAGGTAGCAGTGTATTTAATTTCTGACTTAAAATACACATGTACACATATTTATCCGCAGCTGTACCTCCACTATGTAGCCATAGCATCATCTGGGCCTTTCCCAATTGTTTAGAAAAATCTTATAAAAATTCTCTCATTATTCTGGCATTTGGCAAAAACAAATAATTTTAGCAATCCTATTTTTCTTAAAACAGTAAAAGACCAATCTGATTTATTATCTGACAGTAACAAAAGGTTTTGTGTCTTTTTATAGTGTATTTAAACTTCTGGCTTCAACTGTATATGCTGTGATTCTGATCTGTTAGTGGATTTGTCTGTTAACAATCAGCTGCTTCAGGAAAGCTATTGTGTTTGTCTTCTGTGACTTTTAATCTGTATTTGCCATAGCAGTAGGAGAGGAAAAAGTCTTGATTTGTCCACCTTTTGCAGCAATGAATGGATAAGGTTAAACTCTTCTAAAAGATTGAAACGTCACGGGTCTTATGCAACACAACAGAAATACCCACAACAAGGATGAAATTTGCATTGATTGAATAAGACTGCAGTTTGCAATAGAAGAAGAAACTGACATAAACATAATTTAATATGAACAGTCATATTATTATAGTTTCAGCATATTTGTTGCCACGTCCTTCATGAGCATATTTTTAAAATCTTAAATTCAACCCCTATTGCAGAGTTATTTACATAATTATAAACTGTGTTCATGAATATTAAATGTTAAAATCAGTTGAAAAGATCAGCTGGTGCGGATGACATACAGTCATTGTTTTAGTCTGATGTACCACAGGATCGATGGAGGAAGAAACAACTTCAAGGAAATGTATTACGCTTCCTCATTGTCATCATCATCATCATTGTCATCCTCTTCATTGTCTTCCTCATTGTCTTCATCCTCCTCCTCCTCCTCATCATCATCATTGTCATCATCATCATCCTCGTCTTCAGTGTTTACTTTGCCAGAGAGGACATCTTCAATCCAGTCTTCCAGCTGCTGAGCCGTGGGCAGGTCCTCCTCATCCTCCATTTCCAGCCATATGCTGTCCGCCTGCACTCACACAAAAGGTTAAACAGTGTTAGAAAATGCTGTTTCGTTCTGCACGTCATTTATAACCGGCGAGTTTGGGAACTTACATCTGTAACATTGACGACTCCGATCTGCGGTCTGAACAGATCCACCTTAAAGGTCTTCTCCCAGTAAGGAATTAGCTGGAAAGGGTAGGAGACAGAACATACAGCCTCAAATCTCTGTCCATTTTATTGTTTTGCCTGTGTGCCCTGCTACCCTGACTGTCACTCTAATATAGGAGATGTAAGGCTCACCAGGGGGAAGTCATCAGGGTCAATCCAGATGATGCTGAGGTCAGGAAGGTGAGTGTTGTCTCTGGCTACCTCCTTCAGGATCTCTAAGAACTCATAACCATCTGAAAAACAGGAATTATGTTCATGAATCTTATTGTTGTTATAGGAAGCAGAGATAGTTTCTATAAAAATTATGCAATGTAATTTTCACAAATTTTAAGTCTGTAAAATGCTTAAAAAGAAAACATTTTGATAACCCTGCTGTTAACGATTTGTGATGCAAAGTGTCGTATAACCACACAAACTACAGTATATGAATGAACTACATCACTACAAATCTCACATTTCAATTAAATCCAAGAAAAAAAAAAAACATAAAACATTTGATAGAAATCTACCAAAATTTAAAGAACTGGTTAAATCATTCAGAGGAAGAAGCTAATAAATGTGAAATACACTTCCTGATAATGTTTAGCTGTGATCATCCCCAACACTGATCTTGAATATATTAACATTCTGTCACAATTTTTTTATTTATTTGGATGGTCCTGTTTTCTCTTCAATGTTTCTTAAAGGTGCAGATCTCTGGCATTGAGCAGCTGATCAACCAGCCTGTTTGAACAGCTCTTCCATTATGTTATATATCTTTACCGGGGTCCTCTTCCTCTGCAAAGGCCACAATGTGGATGCCCTCAATGTCATCTTCCTGATAAGAAGAGACAAAAGTATCAAACTGCTAAAAAAAACTACTTGATTACAGTACAGCAATAGATACACATTACTACTTGATCACTGACCCACGTCTCAAACATGTCTTCTGCACGTAGCTTTCGTAGTGTTGGTCTGGTGGCATAGAAAACAGAATATCAGATACTGCATCATATTTTAACACCAAACCAAAAACTGTTTAAAAAATGAAAGAAATTGATGTAAGTTTATTGTTTACCGTCTGTGTTCAGTAATGAACTCCACTAGCTCCTTCTCAGAGTGAGGCCTTCCTGGGATGGTGACGGGCTCATCCATGAAGGGCTCATAGAAGTCCACCTCATTCAGCTTCAGAGTCAGTTCCTTGGCCACCTGAGGCAACAGAACCAGATCAGTCAAATATAACAGTTTCCTGAAAACACAGTTTTAACTTTATTTGAAACTTACAGATTTTTCAAATGTGGCGAAGAACTTAATGTAGGGCTGAAAGTGCTCTGCAGCTTCTTTAAATGCTTCATAATCTAAAACCAAACATAAATGAGTTAGATGAAGCTCAGTGCTGTTGCATCAAGGAGAAATGTTTATTGTAGTTTTTTTCTTCTGTTGTCGGAGATCATTTTATCCTTTGCACATCAGGGAGCGGAAATAGCTCATCCTTGACCTCAGTGCTGTTCTCCCACAGATGACCAGATGGGATAAAGCTCTGACGCAGCTCTCTTGAGTATACAGCAGATTCAGTTTCCACTGTTTTAGCAAGTGGCACTTTATAGAACAAATACATTTCTCTTAGACAGTGGTGGTGTTATAGGGGGTATATTTCTTGCTTCTCAGAAAAGCATTGCACAAATGAAGTCATATAGTTATTGCATACATGTGTGGCTTTAATTTTCGTGGAAGGGATCCTGTTTGTCAGTTTAATCACAGGTGATATGAATGCAAAACTGTGAATTATCTAATGTGCAAGGGTTTACAGGTGTTCCACAATGATCTATTCTTGGACTATTTTTGTTTACATACTATATTCATGATTTTCTATCTGAATGCTTTAAGCATTACATTCAAATTTATGGAGATTACACTGTAATTGATTTGAAACTTTAAGTTTAATTTAAAAAAAGTTGCAAAATATGATCAAATACTCAAATCTTTGTTGCATGTATAAGGTTGTTCATTGTTTGATTCTTCTCTACCTAGTCTGCTAGCATAAGAACATGTTCTTATCATCACAAAAGAATTAGGGGATTGTGTTGTTCCTCTCACAAAAAGATTATTTGGGTCAGGCGGCTTTTTCTGTAAAGGCAGAAATGATGCGGATTGCCTTCAAATGACTCAGACAACTGAGTTTAGTTAATTCTCATTTAAATAAATTTAACCCAGTTCCCTAACCCTAATGTGACAACAGGCAACAGACTTATTTTTCATGTGTCATGAATAATATAGTTCTTTTAAATTATATTTCGTTGGCATTCTACTGGGACTGCCTTATCTAAAAGGTATGGCGTGTTTTTTAGATGCCTGCAAATTTGCAGGCAATGTCTTTGAAAAGTGCTTAATAAATAGCTGATTAATTTATTCAGTCATTCCTTTCCTAATTATAGTCTTCTATCTTAGTAATATAAAATTATATGAATGACTGCTTTTTAATTTTACCTTATTTTCATTTTAAAACAAAGTTATGATTTAAATATTGTTAAATTCTAATATTCTTGTATTCTTAATATATTCCTGTAATTACGTCATGTGTTGTTTTTTTTTTACTCTCGTTAATCTAAACACCAAAGCTTGTGAGAGTGCAGCTGTGTTAGCAGCAAAGGTAAAATTGGATCTGTAAATCCATGGAGATGAGGGGGTTAAAATCTACTTTTGCTCTCATAAAGGTCATGGAAACTTCTCTGCTCAGCCATCTAAACAAGGCAGGTGTTCTTGCAGCAGAGGATTATGCAGTTTACAAACCAAAGCACTCACGTTCAGAGTCTTCACTCTTGAAGTAACCAATGATGCGGATATCCTCCTCCATCCTATCAAAGGCTTTAAGCTCCAAAGCATTTTCTACAACCTCCACTGGCTCCTCCAAAAGCTAAAGAGAAAAACCGAAATAAAAAGATTGAAGAGTGGTCTGTGTGGCCTTGTAACTATGACGAGCGTTGATTAAAGCTTAAAGCTGGAAATCTGCTCTGGAACAAATCCACTCACATCCAACAAAAACTCCACCAGAGTGTTAGCAGACAGCAACCCATCAAACTCGATCACTCTGTCATCTTTAAAAACATATACACTTCCCTCCTCCTCCAAGCCTGCAATTAAAAGGAAAGGGCTGTTAATTTTAAAATAAAGAAAGTTAAATAAATGTGATCAATTTGATCTAGCTATAAAAAGGATAAATAGTTGAAGAGATGTATCTGTTCTCACCTAGTTTCTTTGCAACTTTTGCATCTTTGAGCGAGTCAACCATTCCAAACCCAATGTCCTTCTCCTCCATTACCTGAGCTACAAGCTGAGGCAAAGGAAGAAATAGCATGTAGAGTTAAACTGCAAGGAAAGATCTACAGTTATAGAAGGTAAGAAGACAAGACATTAGTTTTTTTCTGATCAAAACTCCAAGATCACACAAAATAGTTGGCAGCATGACTGGTGCTCAGGCTTCCCAAAGGCACAGAGTTGTAGTTACATGATCACTCAGCCTGCCTTGTTCTAAATATAACCATAGAGTATACAGTATATAATTGTTCAGGGATTTGTCATGTATAGTAGATAAGCTGTTTTGGTATTTGACCTCTCTGGCAACAGGGAATGGAACCTTTTTGGTAATTTGTTCATAATTATTATTTACAGTAAATATTTTGTATATTTGTCTGTGGAGATGCAAACAAATATGTATTTTTGTTTTATATCCAAACTAACCTTTTCGCTCAGGTTCCCTGCTGCTCTTTCACTGTCTGTAAACTAAGGCCAACAGCACCCCAAACAAGATGTGCAGGCACACCTTATGTGGCCAGTAGTTACAAATCACCTACATCATTAGCCAAGCACATCATTTTGTTAATCTAAAACGTTTTTGGCATGCCGAAATGAGTAAATCTTTCTCAGTACTGACAAAATATGTAACATAGTGTAACACAAGAATGAGTAATGGTTTAATGGGGTCATTGGATTTGCATCGGTCCTCTGCATTTGTGGAGTATGCATGGTGTCTCAGAACTGCAATGTTGCAAATGTTTTTGATGTGTCTCATAATTCTATGGCAGACTTAGCTGCAGACCACATTGAGTTTGCTACAAAGTCAGGTGCATGTAAAGGTGAAGCTATTGGGGCACAATATCTGTTGCTGTCAAGAAAAACACGAAATGCAAATTCCATTCCCTGCTCCTCTCCTGTGGAACCAGCTCCCAGTTTTAGTCTGTGAGGCCAACACCCTGTCTACTTTTAAGGCTAGGCTTAAAACTTTCCTGTTTGATAAAGCTTATAGTTAGAGTGGTTTAGGTTATCCTGAGCTATCTCTGTAGTTATGCTGCTATAGGCTTAGGCTGCTGGAGGACATAATGATCACTTTCACTCTTTCTGCTACATTCTCATACTACTCTCCAATTTTGCTTTATTTACTGTTATTTCAGCTTTTAACTTTATGTTCCCTCTCTTTTCTCTTCCTAGAAGCTACACCTGGCCTGACTCTGTATCTACCTGTGACACCTTTCTGGAGGGAGGCATCGTCCAAGCTTCTGCTGGCAACAACTAGATATTCTCCTTCTACAGATGATACACGTGTCTCTGTCTTAGACATAACCACTGGCTGAGCTTTTTCTCTGACTAATGATATGTGCTCTCTTTCATACTCTAGACTTTTAAACTGGCTCAGAGTTTATTTGCTTCAGAGTTTATCTGCTTAGTGATTTTACTCTCCTAAATAAAGTCACTGAAGATGCTACCACTGCCTTTAATGTTTAACTTTTTTTTCACATAGAAAGTACTCCTGAATCAGTGTTTCTGTGTTCTTTTTGTCTCTCTGCTCTGTTCTCTCAAACAGCCAGTCGGTGGTGGCAAATGGCCACTCACACTGAGTCTGGTTCTGCTGGAAGTTTCTTCCTGTTAAAAAGGAGTTGTCCTCTCCACTGTCGCCACATGCATGCTCTGTATGAGGGATTGCGGCAAAGTCAAAGCAAGCAACTGCCTACTGTGGCTACATGCTCATGCAGGAGTGAATCAAGGACTTGATGCAATCTGCTAGCCTTAGCTTACTGCTTGAACACTTGCAGTCACTCATGCACCTCATGTTTCTTCTACAGATTCTTCATATGAGATTTTATGACGGCCTGATAAAAACAGATCTGCCCACCTGTGCATGGAAGCTACTATTAGGAGCTCAAATTATATCCAACAGGTCAAAGAGGAGCTCAGCTTCAGCTCTTTGCAATATGACACAGGGCCATTTGGTGTTTGAGCAATAAAAACATTTAATATAGCAATTAGTTTGCAGGTGAGACCAGAAGAATTATTGGTTTCTTTTAGGCTTTCTTTTACAGAGGAGAAGAATGTTTTGCCCTTTAGCTTAGAAATACTGCAGATCTCCTTATCTGCTAAAAAGGGGAAAGCCACAGGGTGAACAGAGCTCATATAGTTCTGGGCATTCATACAGTACACAGTGACCTTCAGGGGTCTTCCTCATATACAGTCAGATTCGGTAAATTGTAATAATATTGAAAAGTTCATTAATTTCAGTAACTGAATTCTCTAGTGAAACACATTATATAGATTAATTCCACACAGACTGATGTTTTCAAGCCTTTATTTCTACTTCATCACTGGGTCTGTTTGCAGCTAGTAAAAACACAACATTTAAGTTTAGAATATTACATCAGACTAATATAAAATACATTTGGGCTTAATGAAGAATATATGTACACCTGCTTAATGGTTGTTATTTTCAAAGGGTGATTTTAATCTGACAAATGAACCTTGTCTGAACCCATATTCTAATTTATTGAATATGACTGTAGATGTTATTATAAACACAAACTCCTATCCATGGGTTTTCGGATTACTCGAGCACAATCATGGCCCCCTATATGTCACATGTCAATTAATCTTGCAAGATTCAGCATTTCCTTTTCTTTTATCAGTTTCATTTTCTACCCTCTCTGTCATACTTTACCTCCAGCACCAGCTCAGTCATCTGGTGTTGTTTCTGCTGCTCCTTATTTTCCAGTACTGGCACATGGTAGAACAAGCAGAGCATGCTGTGCTTCTTCAGGGCCTTCTTGTAATTCTTATCATTGATGTCGAGAACACGGTCCTTCCCGTCATACTGAGGGAACTCCAAGCCCTTTTCGGCTGGCACCACCCTTACAAGGCTCAAGCAAGGGAACAAGAACAACCACAAGGAGATCATGGTCCAAAGCTAACCATTCACCCCACAGAACTTGGCCTGGTTTCAGTGGGTGAAACTGCACGACTGGAGAAGTTGGACAACCACCTGGA
The DNA here is from genome assembly GCF_021462225.1 of Girardinichthys multiradiatus. Classification (NCBI taxonomy): domain Eukaryota; kingdom Metazoa; phylum Chordata; class Actinopteri; order Cyprinodontiformes; family Goodeidae; genus Girardinichthys; species Girardinichthys multiradiatus. The sequence continues at coordinate 23,578,157 of NC_061800.1, read as the reverse complement.
AAGGGATGGAAAAAATTAAGATATCCCTCTAGGAGGATTTAGGGAGCAAAAAGAAGTCTAACAGCTGAAGTTTTTAGCATTCCCAAAGAAATCCAAAAACTTCTTCAGGAACCCTTCCCCCCTGTGCTCCTTCACGCCTTCCTGTTGACACAAAGCACAGCGAGGAGTGCAATCAGGTCTGCAACGTACTGTGGGTGGATACCATACATAGTCGAGCTTCTCTTCCCCTTTCGAGCAGGACAGGCCCATTTTTAGGAGACCAGTTGTTTGAAAGCTAAAAATAGAAAAGCAACTGAGAAAGAGAAACAGCAAAGGATCACAGTGGGGTTTCATTAAAAAGAGCACTTGGTCCCTCTGATGTTTCTTTTACAGATCCAGTGATGAGAGAGGGGAAAGCTGATGCCCCGATTAATGAAGGCTCTGCCACAATAAGGTGTTTAAGAAAATGTTGAAGAAAATGTTGGTGTGTTTGAATTGACAGCTCACAGGACAATATGGTAACAGGTGTGTAACAAACAAAGAATCTGCTCAAAGAGTTTGGTCCCCATGTGCTTCCATGAGTTTATTACCATCTATGGTATGCAACCTAACTAACCTTTTTTACGCTGATGTTTTCTGTTGTGAGTGAATATGGTGATGCTCCATTGGACTTTGGAAACTGATTTTTACGATTAGGTTCCCTTTTAGATCAAAATTACACCCTAACTAGAAAACGTCCATCCAAATAGTATGTGTATTAATATCCCATGTTGTTAGCTGGTTGCAGCAGATGGACACTCATACTGACCAAGTCCTGCTAGATATTTTCTTCCTGTTAAAACTAAGTTGTTCCTTCCCACTGTTGCCACATGCTTGTGCAGGATGATGACTGCTGCAATAATGCCATTAAATCACAATAGCTTCTTACCTACTGGCATTATATGATTCGTTTACCGTAATTGCACTGTGTACTGAAAGAGATTTCGGACTATTCTGTATGTACTTAGTTGGCCTGCACAGTACCACAGTTGGTTGAACTGTTGCCTCGAAGCAAGAAGGTAGAGATAATTCTGCTTTAAGAAAAAACATAAATGGCTGTATAGCCCACAAACTTTTTGTAATGTTTTTGTTGAAACATCCTGAAATAAATTACAAAAACAATTTAAGTGAGAGAAAAGCAAAGCCAGTCTTTGCCTATTTTCTGTTTACTGTTTTAATCTTTGCTTGATTGAATGGGAGATTTTAAGCTTTTGTGTGACTTTTTTAATGATAGAGCAACATAAAAGCTGATGTTTAGTCCAGCTGATAAAGGGAAATTAAAACTAACAGAAAAATATTTACGCTCATAATAATAAGTATGTAAAGACAAGGTATCCAGTTCAACCCAAATTTTCTGAATAAATGAATGAATATGTGAATGAATGAATTAATGAATGAATTAATGAATTATCTTTGATTATCTGTTTAAATAGAGGAAGCAGAGCTTAAAGGAAGAAGCTGTCTGTCGTATTCCCTAGAGCCACTAGATGGCAGAATAACATAAGCACAAGAAAATCATTTTCCTCAGTGAATATTTATGATTCCTCATTATCAAGTGGACTTTGCATGTCCTACTGTTCTGCTCAAAGGTTTCAAAATGGGCCATGCTTCTGTCTTTGTTGTTTTGTTTTGGGTTTTGTTTCCGGGGGAAGGGGGAGAGGTTCTAAAACAGAGGCAGATTCACACTGCACCAAACTTCACAATGACCCCAGGATCTTTCCCCTGATCCTTCATTCCTGGTCAGTTTTCAGCTGACTCTGTGGGACAAAACCTCATTGCAACACTATGTCTGTTGAAATGAACTGCAAGTAAGGACCCATCCATCTGATTTTTTACAGATACTGCATCAAACCTAAAGACTAAAAGAATCTATCCATTAATCCATTTTCTATATTCCATACAGGGTTGCAGGGGAGCTGGTGCCCATCTCCAGCGGTCTATGGGCGAGAAGTGGTGCACACACTGGACAGATCACCAGTCCATTGCAGGGAAACTACCTGAATCATTCCAACTTGATAAATGGTATGATTGAAGTAAATGCTCACACAGGAAAAAAATATTACTTTCAGCTCAAAGAGTGCTTTGCAAAAGTCTTTTGCAGCCTCAAACAAGCTTTCTTCCAGAATAAAAAAAAAACTGCAAACAGTATTAATCATCTTCTTTCAGCTTTCTTCTTGACACTCTTCCTTAAAGGCCCGATTTGTGGAGTGCACAACCAATGGTTGTTTTATCAATAGATTTTATTACCTGAACTCTGAATTTTTGCATCTCCTCCAGAGTTAGAACATCCTCTTACCTGCTTGATTAATGATATATGTTGTTTATGCTTTCCTTGCCCCCCAAAAAAACACCTTCACAGCATGATGCTGCCACCTCCCTGTCAATGTTTTTTCTCCTGATTGAAGACTTGAACTGTTTACATTTTGATAATTATTCATCATTATCTTTTAAGGGAAAACAAAGTAACTATAACAGAGACTTAACTTACAATCCTGGAGAACCCAGTCCCAACAGCTAAGCCTTGGGACACAATTCAATTCAATTCAATTGAAAAATACTTTATTAATCCCAAAGGGAAATTAAATGTAGCGCTCCGTCTTACAGCAGATCTGAAGAAGCCTCTGACTGAAGACTCTGTTGTTGTAGGACAGTCTCATGAAGAAGATGCTCAGGGTTCTCCATAATGTTCTTCATTTTATGAAGAATCCGTCTTTCCACAATGATCTCCAGAGGTTCCAGATGAGTCCCCAGAACAGAGCCAGCCTTCTTTATCAGCTTGTTGAGCTTTTTTAAGTCCCTGGCTCTGATGCAGCTTCCCCAGCAGATGATGGTAGAAGAGATCACACTTTCCACAACAGACTTATAGAAGATATGCAGCATCTTGCTGCAAACACCAAAGGACCTAAGCTTCCTCAAGAAGTACAGTCTGCTCTGTCCCTTCTTGTAGATGGCTTCACAGTTGCATCTCCACTCTAGTCTGTTGTCCAGATGAACACCGAGGTATTTATACTCCTCCACGACCTCCACCTCTTCTCCCATGATAGAAATAGTGTTTGACTTATTCCTGTTTCTCTTAAAATCTACAATCATCTCTTTTGTTTTAGTCACATTCAAAATGAGATGATTGTTTCCACACCATGCCACAAAGCGGTCCACCACCTTCCTTTACTCAGCTTCTTGTCCATCTCTGATCCACCCCACGACTGCAGAATCATCCGAGTATTTCTGCAGATGACAGGAGTCTGTCTTGTACTGGAAGTCTGAGGTGTACAGAGTGAAAAGGAATGGTGAGAGTACAGTCCCCTGTGGTGCTCCTGTGCTGCTGACTACCTGGTTAGACACACAAACCTTCAGTCTCACAAACTGTGGTCTGTTTGTCAGGTAGTCTTTGATCCAGGAGATTGTTGAGGCCTCCACCTGAGTCTTCTGGAGGTTCTGACAAAGCAAATCAGGTTGGATTGTATTAAATGCACTGGAGAGATCAAAGAACATGATCCTCACAGTGCTGCTGGCTTTGTCCAGATGACAGTGGGTTTGTTGAAGCAGGTGTATGATGGCATCTTCAACTCCAACTCCACAGCGATAAGCAAACTGAAGGGGGTCCTGATGGTTTACTGTTTGCTTACTCAGGTGGGCCAACAGGAGTCTCTCTAGGACCTTCATGATGTGAGATGTCAGGGCAACAGGTCTATACACACACTAATCCTTTCAACAATAAAACTACCTGCCTAATAAAGCTTTGGTATTATGGTGAATAAAAACTAGTTTTACCCCCAGCGATTCAAAAATGTGTTTTGACACATCCTCCTGAATTCTCAATCCAAGTTAGATCTGAGACCTACTTTGGCTACCAGGTTAGCTTCTCGGGATCTTGCACAGAGAAATCGTCTGGTGATCAAAAACTGCCAACTTACAGCTAAATAGGCCGTGACCAGGAACTACAAATCTAGTCTTGTTCCGATCAGTGACACAACATACCCAGGTGCTTCCAGGTTAGCCTGGCAAATACACTCCTCAGTGTGAATGTTGTTACTGAGGAAATTCGCCTCCAAGTTAGCTTTTTCAGTATCGGTGCAGTGTTTAAAATTAAGTTAGAGGAAACAGATATATAAAGGTGTTAAAAACGAAACTGTGTTTACAGTGTTGTATCTATAAATGACAGTGGTTCTTTCAGGCTTCACACTCACAGAAAAGAGAGAGAGCAAGACTTCTAGGCAATAACAGGAAGGCTGAAGGGATTACAACAAATATGCTCTATTATGTCATTTTGGGCTTTTAGTATCTGTCAAGGAACATGTATTTGGAAATGTTGTCTGACTTTTGGGAATCAGAGTTAAGGTAAGATATCAAACTGTTCTAGAATATATACACTGGCACAGCTGTTTTTGTGATTAGAGCTTCACTAACAGTAACTATCACTAATATAATATTCCAAAGAAAGTTCAAAATGTTACCTCCCTAATAATGTTGTCTTTGTTTTAAAATCTTTGTAAAAACTCTGTTTGATAGTAAAATGTTTCTCATGCATGGTGGTGGTATTTAATGACTCCTGACCACTGGAAAATCATAAAGAAATATTTTTAAAGCTGTTCTTATCTCTTCCTATATTATAGTTTTTAAAGAAATTTTAGAATCAACAAAAATCAGCATTGATATGACAAAGCTTTACAAAAACCAGAGACCTGCGCATCCCTAAATTAAATTGGTGTGTACTCGTGCATTTTTGATCATAATCAAAAGCAGGCCAGTTTCATAGCAATGTGGGTAAATTTAAAGTCTAGTAGAGAAGTTGTGGAGTCTATCTCACCCTGGGCATAATCAAGCCACGGACAGCGGAGCAATGACTGCTGTGACCAGAAACTGTCTGACTGCATCCCGAGTTTGGCTGGATTAAACATCAGAGGTCAGACTAAGAATCCCCACAGCAAGGGGGACATATGCAAAAGATTATCAAGCGCAAGTGAACCAAAAAGTAGATTTGCAAAATGCTCATTGATGCGTTTTTACTTTTACTTGTTGTTACCTTGATTACATAATTATAAATGTAAACAATCCTGACATGGTGTGTTTTTTTGGCTGGGGAAGCATTCACCAGGTCTCAACTTTAAAAGAAAGAGAATGACAAATCCTCAACATGGTAATAATTTGTTAAACTGTTTAATCAATCAAAGATTCTCCTGTTATAACTTTCTTGTGTTGGGAGTTACTCTCTAATTTCTTTCCCTCATTTGTCCTTGAGTGCGGTACAGCAGTATTTTTCCACACATGCTCATGAGATTTGTCTTTAGTCACCACTCCTTCTCCTTGTCACAAGTCAGAATCGGTCCTTTAATCTCACTGACCTGCTGCAGTGAAAAGTGCACCTGAGCACATAGACTGTAATAAATTAAGCTTAACAGTCTCTTTGACCCATTATTTAATGTTTTCACAGTCAGCAAATCCAGCAGACGTCATGGAAATGTTTTTTTAGTCCTTCAGAGAAACTAAATCCAAATGATCTTGTGCTCAAAATGTAACTCAATGCCTAAATGCCCTAAAATAAATCCTGTATGAAAATAGTTGTCCATAAATTGCAGGAATAAGGATTCCTACCCCTTGAATTGTATCTTGTATCAACCTCAAAAACTTGATAAATTGTCAAAATAACAGGAGAGACATGCAAAAAGCTGGTCAGCAATGACAAGAAGAGATTGACTGCCGTAATGCCATTTAAAAAAATTACATCTAAATAGCTATATTTTTTTCTAAACTTACATAGTTATATTATCTTTCCTGGTTCATTTCCAATCACAAACAAACTTCTACAGTGAAAACTGTTTTAAATCTAAATCTCTCATGGTTCTGTGGAGTGATAAATGGCTGAGAAGTCTTAAAGAGGAGCTCATATTTGAGGGCGTATTGCAGAACCATCTTGTCAAACGCTTTCTGTATTTCCAAATCGTTGATGTCATTTCGTTCTCCCCTGCTGCAATAGCATCAAATTAGAACTCATTTAAATCTAAAGCATACAAACTGATCTGTTGAGTCTTAAAAAGGTAAAGTAACCTACCTATTTATTTACTTACAAGGTTTCTACCTGTATGACCCCTTCTCTTTTCCAATGGTTATAATCAGTCTGACAGAGAAAGGTATCCCAATCCTTGTGGTTTTTAGTATAACAATGACTATCAGTGGGACCCTTTGTGGGGTGCCTTGTGACGACATTGTTGTAAATAAGCGCCATTTGATTAAATAATCTCAACTGAAACTATCTGTGTAGTTATGCTGCTATAGGCTTAGGCTGCTGGAGGACATAATGACCACTTTCACCCTCTTCGCCACATTCTCACACTACTCTCCAATTTTGCATTATTTGCTGTTATTTCAGCTTTTAACCATGTTCTTTCTTTTCTCTTCCTAAAAGCTACACCTGGCCTGACTCTGTGTCTACCTGTGACACCTTTCTGGAGAGGGGAATCGTCCGAGCTTCTGCTGGCAACAACTTAATTCTCACCCTCTACCGATGATCCACATAGCCCTGTCTTTTAGGGTTTAACCCTTTCTCTCTTCTAGACATGGAAATTGACTGAGCTTTTACTGTAACTAATTATATGTGCTCTTTTTCAGACTCTTAACCTTGAAAACTGGCTCAGAGTTTATCTGTTCTTTCTTTCTAGGTGAAACGACTAAAGGAGCTACATCCATTAACATTTACTTTTCTTTCCCATAGAAAGTACTCCTGGATCAGTGCTTCTTTGTTCTCTTTGTGTCTCTGCTCTGTTCTCTCAAACCCCCAGTCGGTCATGGCAGATGGCCGCTCACACTGAGCCTGGTTCTGGTTCTGCTGGAGGTTTCTTCCTGTTAAAAGGGAGTTTTTCCTCTCCACTGTCGCTACATGCATGCTCAGTATGAGGGATTGCTGCAAAGTCAACGCCAGTGACTGTCCACTGTCTCTACATGCTCATCCAGGAGGAGTGAATGCTGCAAGTCACTGACTGGATGCAATCTGCTGGGTTTCCTTAGATAGAAAAACTTGTTATCCAATTTGAATAAAAAGCTAACTCCGACTGCACTGTTCAATGGTTAGGATTAATTGGAATGTGTGTACCTGACTGTTGTGAAGTGCCTTGAGACAACATGTGCTGTGAATTGGCGCTATATAAATAAACTGAATTGAATTGAATTGAATTGAATAAAGTTCTAACACCTATTTGACTTAAATAAATAAAAAGCTATTTGTGTAGATTTCTGTATTACACATGGAGTCAAAGGTTAAGTGATATTTTAGGACTTCTTTACAAAGTATATTTTACTGAGTCCAAAGAAAATGGTTAGCCTGTGTAAAACAAACTACTGTGGAGAGAAAGAGTGTGTACAAAATGAAGGCGTTTAAGAGTGAGTTACATTTTTTGGAGATCTATCAACTGACCTTGGACTGAGCACAGCACTCAGACACCATTAAACCGAGTTTTATTTGAGAGTGCTGCTGCAAACTCAGTTTTAGAACAAATGTCTGCTGTGGGAATGACTTAGACTAAATAAAATCCATCCATCCATCCATCCATCCTCTATATCTGCTTATGCTTGCTGGATTGGATGGTGCCTGTCTTCAGCTGTCGTTGGTCAAGAGGCTCGATAGGTCACCAGTCCATCATAAAACACAAAGATATACAGCCAAACAACTAAGTCTGTATAAAATGACATTATATAAATATGTTTTCTTCACTCAGCGGTGTACATTTAAGCCCAAATTTATTCATGCCCTTGATAGATTTAGATTTAAAACATTTTTTGATTGAAAATAGGGATCTCTCAAAAGATCCCAAACAATACCAAATTATTCCTTTTCAAAAGAAAGTATCTGTTCTTATTTAAGTTTTATTCAAAATATTACATTTACTTATACTTATATATTGTCCCAACTGAACTTATACCCTTTTCAGTAATCAATGTAAAAATCTTAGGCATCACAGCAATGAAATCCTTTTCATAGTTATGTGTGGAAATTCACCTAATATGTGCCACAACTATGTTGAAATAAATGCTAACAAGGCTGGAAAAGACCTCTGTTTTTTATATTACAACACTCTTCTGGTAAAATCCCTCTCCCTAGGAAATATACAACATGTAAGGAGGCCTAAGGTTTAGCTCTGTAGGGGATGCTCAAGAGAAAAACAAAAGGCTGAAATATCACAGTCTTAAATATTTCCATTCACCCTCACCTGTTTTTTGTGGAAGCAGTTGAAATGAGGTCAGGGTCACGTGATAATACTGTAAACTGTAAGAGGCGTGATAAGGGCTGTGCTTTACCTCACACATTATGACATGTACAAGGATGAGAGGTGTTGATAAGGTTTGTTTCGTCACATACAACTGAGTCACCTTATTTCTGACTGTATATCATATCAGTAACTCACTGTTTACATATCAGCCAGCTCTATGTCACGGTTCCCACTGTGTCCCTATTAACCAGAACTGTTATTGTCAGTTGTCAGCCTGACCTTGAATGAAGAAGGCCTCATCGATGTTTGCTTTGTGACTCATGCTTATTATGTTGCGACCCCAGACTCTATTCTTCCTCTTGTTGCTTCTGTAGGAGGTAAATATTTCCCCTTGCCGCTGAAGCCCTATTCAATGGATTAATGCCAGAATCTCAGGCATGCCGCCATAGTTTAGTCGGGACCGTGCATGGGGAACGCCAGGAATGCATTTACTATGTGCGTGCCATATATTTGAAAGGTCTCACTGTATTCCCTACATGGCTGCTTCCCCTATCACCTCAATGGGAATGAGCAACAACCTTCGCATGTCTGGTTAGCTGTGATAACAGAACAATGGCAGAGGCGTGTTTTTTGTCAGGATAGACTTGGCATCTAGTAAAAATAACCGTTCAGCTGTTTATTGAAAAAAAAAAATTGTACGCAACATTTCTCAAAACTGCGTGTTGTGTGAAAAATGTTGTATTTCAGTCAGGTTGTGATGCAGTGCAAAATGTAAATAAAATATTTACACTGATAGTTAAATTAGCTGTGGGAATAAGGACATTTTATCTTCCACCTCAGCCCTAGACCCTTCTGCTTCTACATGTTTGCCTTCAACCATATCAGAAGATGCTGATGCTTCCTTTGCTTCCCCCTTCCACCTGTGTGTCTCAAGAAGTCAAGTGAAGAGACAACTGGAGAGACTGAATAGGAATAAGGCTTCAGGTCCAGATCATGTCAGCCCTAGAGTCCTGAAGGCCTGTGCAGTGCAGCTCTGTGGGATTCTGCAGCACCTCTTCAACCTTAGCCTGGCCCAGAAGAAGGTTCCGGTGTTGTGGAAGACCTCCTGTCTTGTTCCGGTACCAAAGAAAACTCACCCATCAGTCCTCAATGACTTTAGACTTGTTGCCCTGACATCTCACATCATGAAGGTCCTAGAGAGACTCCTGTTGGCCCACCTGAGTAAGCAAACAGTAAACCATCAGGACCCCCTTCAGTTTGCTTATCGCTGTGGAGTTGGAGTTGAAGATGCCATCATACACCTGCTTCAACAAACCCACTGTCATCTGGACAAAGCCAGCAGCACTGTGAGGATCATGTTCTTTGATTTCTCCAGAACATTTAATACAATCCAACCTGATTTGCTCTGTCAGAAACTCCAGAAGACTCAGGTGGAGGCCTCAACACTCTCCTGGATTAAAGACTACCTGACAAACAGACCACAGTTTGTGAGACTGAAGGGTTGTGAGTCTAACCAGGTAGTCAGCAGCACAGGAGCACCACAGGGGGACTGTACTCTCACCATTCCTTTTCACTCTGTACACCTCAGACTTCCAGTACAAGACAGACTCCTGTCATCTGCAGAAATACTCGGATGATTCTGCAGTCGTGGGGTGGATCAGAGATGGACAAGAAGCTGAGTACAGGAAGGTGCTGGACCGCTTTGTGGCATGGTGTGGAAACAATCATCTCATTTTGAACGTGACTAAAACAAAAGAGATGATTGTAGATTGTAAGAGAAACAGGAATAAGTCAAAAACTATTTCTATTATGGGAGAAGAAGTGGAAGTGGTGGAGGTGTATAAATAATAAATACCTCGGTGTTCACCTGGACAACAGACTAGAGTGGAGATGCAACTGTGAAGCCATCTACAAGAAGGGACAGAGCAGACTGTACTTCTTGAGGAAGCTTAGGTCCTTTGGTGTTTGCAGCAAGATGCTGCATATCTTCTATAAGTCTGTTGTGGAAAGTGTGATCTCTTCTGCCATCATCTGCTGGGAAAGCAGCATCAGAGCCAGGGACTTAAAAAAGCTCAACAAGCTGATAAAGAAGGCTGGTTCTGTTCTGGGGACTCCTCTGGAACCTCTGGAGATCATTGTGGAAAGACGGATTCTTCATAAAATGAAGAACATTATGGAGAACCCTGAGCATCCTCTTCATGAGACTGTCCTACAACAACAGTGTCTTCAACCAGAGGCTTCTTCAGATGTGCTGGGAGGCAGAGCGCTACAGGAAATCCTTCCTGCCCACAGGCATCAGCATCTACAACGGCTCTTTAAAGAAACCTTCATAATGAGCTACAACAACATTTAATTTCCCTTTGGGATTAATAAAGTATTTTGGAATTGAATTGAATTGAATTGAATGTCTTGTTAGTTGGGTTAAATAAAAAAGGCCACACCCAACATTTGTGCAGCATTAAGGGGTTAGATACAATCCATTGCAAAAGTTTGAACACCCCTTGTGTTTATTTTTTACTTTTTCTCACATCACAGCCTGAAGCCTTAGTGTATTTCCTCATTATTTTATTTAACAGAACAACACATTAGTTCATGATTGTGTAGTCGAATGACAATGACACATGGATTTCCAAGGCGGCGAAGTTTGAAGAAACGTCCACAGTCTTTAAACGGTTAACTACAGCTAACCTCCTTAGCTGTGGGGAGTGGTGCCTGTTCTGTTGGCCGGCCAAACTGCACGTTACCGTAACCACGGTGATGCGGCTCCTGTTGTCCTTCTCTCAGGCAGGGAAAACCGCTTCACTCGGCTTGTAGAGACAGCTTCTCTACTGGGGACTTCTCTGGGACAGTTTGCTTCTGCAGGCCTCAGAGAGAAAGTAAGCAATGCTTATACCTTAATTTACCCCTTTTTATGAATGAATACCGGATTTTTTCAACAGTAATTCATCAGTACATCAGTACTTAACTTAGTCCATATGATCAATGATCGTATGACACCCTTGGATCCAGTTTGAAGAGTTTATGTCTTTTTGGCAGCAAAGAGACATTAGTGCGCTGTTCCTCTCCGGCCAGTCTCTCAGCAGAGTCCCAGGTGGTAGAGGTCCGACCATTGGAAAGGGGGTGTTTTTATGCAGCCAGTGGGATCATGGGAAGTCTGCTGCTACAGTTTGCTTGGCTGTGCCGGAAGTAGGTTAATGCAATTTATTTTGAAAGTTCCAGGAAAGTCTGTACTGGCCTTTCACGTTGTAACCATGGCTGTGGGTCCCAACAGACATGAATGGCTGTGTGTTGAGTTACACTAACTAACCTTTTTTCTTTGTACCAGAGAAGAAATAGGGTAAAGACAGCAAATTTACACTTTTATACAAACTGTACCCTGGAATATCTTAAGTGTTGTCCCATAAAAAGGTATAATAAAATGTTAATAAAAATGTTACGGGTGCACTCACGTTTTTCAGATACTCTGTGTAAATATGTTCAATTCTCAACAACTGTCATCTCTAGACAATTTACAATAAAAACAGTTCAGTTCATTTGAATTATGCAGAAATTAACTAATCCACTACATCCTCTACATGACTGGTAGAATGATTAGAATTAATGACAAAAAGTCCATTGCTTAATTTAATGAAAGTTTATAACTCCTCCTAAGTGAGCAAGCTGTGCGAGTTGATGGGAGGATGTATGCAATAAAACACAGGACAATCCTGGAGAAAACCTGTTAGAGGCTGCAGAAGACATGCGACAGGGACAGATGCTCACCTTCCAACAGGACAACAGACCAAATGGTTTAGACCAAACCATGTGTTAGAATGACATAGTCAACATCCAGGCCTAAGTCCAAGTGAGAATCTGTGAAAACACTTGAAAATTTATGTTTGCAAGTGACCAGTATGAATGAACCTGAGCTATTTTGAAAGGAAAAATTACCAAATAGGCTTACTCTGGATGTGTTTTTTTGCCATAATACAAATTCTAACAGTCTATTTAGTAGGACTATCAGCTGTGTACTGTATCCACCTTCTGCACAACTCAACCTATGGTCCCAACCCCATTTATAAGACTTGAAATCCCACTTATTAAACCTGACAGGGCACACCTGTGAAGTGAAAACCATTTCAAGTGACTACCTCTTGAATCTCATCAACAGAATGCCAAGAGTGTGTGGAGCAGTAATCAAAGCAAAAGGTGGCTACATTAAATAACCTAGAATATAAGACATATTTTCAGTTGTTTCAAACTTTTTTGTTCAGTATATAATTTCACATGTGTTAATTCATAGTTTTGATGCCTTCAATGTGAAGCTACAATATTCATAGTCATGAAAATAAAGACAACTCTTTGAATGAGAAGGTGTGTCCAAACTTTAGGTCTGTTTTGTATATATAATTTCAATTGTTAAAGAACTGCCATGCATCAAACAATAATAAACCATTTTCTGATGCATAACTTTTCATCTTCAGTTTCCGTCTTTTCTTTTGAACAAATAAGTTATTGTTCTCTGCATTGTGGTCAAGTTTTGATTTCATTTAAATAAAAAATTTGACAGTTCGGTTGTTTTCGCGGTTTTTATTTAAAAGTCTGTAGATGGTAAGTGATTTATTGTTCGTCCTGTCCTAATGCAAGCGGCGTTTTTATATGTCTGTGCACCGCCTGTGTAAAATCTCCCAGTCCATTAAATCGAACGCAATGATCTCCTTGGCAACCGCTCTGTTTTGGAGGTAAGCGCGCATGCGCTCTCGTGTAGTGTATTTGAAATCTCTGGTCATAAGCGGTGTTTTCAAACTGTACTGTGTTGTTGTAATTCAGCAAAATAACATGAAACACAACTAGTTTCTCTCCCTTTGCTTTTAACTGGAGTATTTAGCAGCGAGCAGACAGACATTAAACGTAGCGGTGCTCGTTTTAAACGCTGGATGTTCACAAAAGCCTCCGTGATCAGTCATCTGTCTTACCTCCAGTTTTGTTTCCGTCACACCAGTTTCTCTTAGTGTTTAATCTTACTTTAATTTGTGTGTACCTTCTTACCATGCAGTGTTTTAGTTTGTCTTTTGTTTTTGTGAATAATAAAATATCTCCGTTTCCTGTCTGTCCTCATCCAATATTCTCTTTGACAGTTTTCCATCCAGGGATATTAAAGCAGTCCTATCCTATCTCAACCCAACCAGGTATAACACTGAAACAGATGACAGGATAAAGACTAAAAAGATCATAATAAGCTTGTGTTGTTTTATTAGGAAAAGTACTGCAGATTTAAACCTCTTATACAATTATTTTAGAATATATTTTGCCTTACTCTTTCTGTCTAATCCATCCATTTCAAGCATGTGTTTCATGCTGTTGTTTGAGTTTTCTGTGTCCGAAATAAACAATGAACAAAGCATGGCCCAAATGCCAACAAGGACAAACAATTTCCTCAGGAAAGCACTGGGATGACCTAGAGGGGCTGTGAGGAGTAAGCAAAAGGTCAAATCAGCTTGATGAGCGAGCCTGTAAAACTCAAGCTGAGTGTCGAACCTTCTGGAAGTCATGTTAAAAAAAATCTGAATCGTTTTGTATATCGCAAACTGTACCTCGCAAACAAAAGCTTTGTCACAAAAACTCAAAAAATGTTGTCCGCATCCACAAGACATCAGTTTGATGTTCAGTCTATCTGTAACATTCTAGCAAACAGGGACCGAAAAACAATTAAAAATAATTAGTGAAGCCAGAAACCTTCATTAGAGTTCAAATGTTTCTTTGTACCAAAATGTATTTTCAGCTTGTAACAAAATATATTTACTGCCATATAATGAATTGGTGTAGTACTGATACCCTTTGAACTTCTTCACATTTTGTCATGTTACAACAGCTAACAACCATGTATTTTGTTGGGATTTTATGTGATAGACCAACTCAAAGGAGTCAATAACAGGGAAGTGAAAGGAAAATGTAAAAATCCACAGCTGCAAGTCTTTTAGGGTATGTCTCAACTAGCTTTGTACATCTGGAGAAGGACATTTTTCCAGTCAGTCAGTCAGTCATTTTCTACCGCTTCTTCCATAGTGGGTCACGGGGGAGCTGGTGCCTATCTCCAGCAGTCTATGGGCGGGAGGCGGGGTACACCCTGGACATGTCGCCAGTCCATCGCAGGGCAACACACAAACAACCATGCACACACTCATTCATACACCTAAGGGCAATTTAGAGAGACCAATTAACCTAACAGACATTTTTCCAAATCCTGCAAAAATACATAGGCTCAGTCATAATGGATACAGAGCTGCTGCAAGCATCAGTCTTCAAGTCTTTTCAGTCTTTCCACAGATCTGTTGGTCATCTCTGGTCCTGAAGCAGCAAAACAGCCCGAGATCATCACATTACTACCACCAAATTTCAGTATGATGATATTATCTTAAATGCTGTGTTAGTGTCACACCAGTTTTAATGCCCTCTGAAAAGTTTGACTTTTGTATCATCAGTCCACAGAATATTTTCCCAAATTAATGTCTTAGGAACCGTCAAGATTTTATTTTGCAAATGTGAAAAAGCCTGTGTTGTGTTTAGTCAACAGTGGTTTTCACCTTTGAACTCTCCCATGGATGCCAATTTTGGACAGCCTGTTCTTATTGTTGACTCACAAATACTGACATTAACTGAGGCAACTCAGGCCCCCAGAACATGTTCTGGGTTCCTTTTGTAACCTCCATGATGAGTTGTCGATGAGCTCTTGCAGTAATTTTAGTAGGCCGACCACTCCTGAGAAGGTCCACCATTGTTCCATGTTTTCTCCATATGTGGAAAATAGCCCTCACTGGTTCACTGGACTCCCAAAGTCTTAGAAATGAATTTCAACCTCAGTCTGATAGATGTTAATAACTTTGTTACTCGCTTGTTCAGAGGTTTCTATAGATCTGGAAATTATGTGCTGCTTTTGGAGACCTGTTGGCCTACTTCATGCTGTCAGTGTTATGATTTTGGGTTGTTTGGTATTTGGTTTCTGGGTTTTTCTTATATTTCTCTTACTGTTTTTGAATCATGCTTCTGTTTATTGTTTTTCTGGTCATGCTTTAGTTTTTGTTTGTATTCAAGAGTCTCTGTTCTTGCTCCAGCCACGTTCTATTCTGTCTGTTAATTATCTTTATCCGGTTCACCTGCTTCAAACTAATCTGTCTCCTAGCTCCACCTGGTTTACTTTCCATATATACACTCCTGTTCAGTTGTTCTTCGCGGAAACATTATTCTGATAATACTCTTGTCCTGTAGTCACGCCACGCCTGTCTCGCCAGCCTGGCCATGTCTGTTTTTGCCTGTTCTGCCTGCCCATTTGTTGTTTTATTCCTGCCTCTTTTGAGAGTGAATGTTTGTTAATAAAATTTTTTTACTTACCGACATGCTGCCTTCTGGTCTGCATTCTGGGGTCCTATATCTCGCAAACCATAACAGTCAGATAGATTCTACTTGGGTGATTTCTTGGCTCCACATCTGGCAGAAATAAGGCCTCGGTAACCTCAGCTTTCCAAAAACTGCAGTTAATTACAGCAAATTTATGATATAACTAGGGAGCACAGTTATCTTTTTAAAAACGGTCAGGTTGGTTTAGATAACTTTTTGAAGTAAAACAAAAGCCTAATTTGAAGAGCTGCTGTTTTTATTTTCTCAGGTCGTCTTCGGCTGATATGAAATTTGTCTGATGGTTTGAAACATTAAAAAAAACCTACATGTAGGGGAAAAAATCTGTCCTTCCACTTAACAAATGGTATTTATTATGTTTGTAACATAAAATCCTGCAAAAATACATTTGAAGTTCGTGGTTGTAATGTGACAAAACCTGGAAAACATTTTATTTTGTATATATGCAACCTATTTTCTTGCCATATTTTTTATAGCTTCATTGTTGTAAAATAAATGACTATACTTGCAGAAATATGGTGATTACTTAACACTGATGGTTATTTACTAAATTGTTTATCATTTATAGCACAATATATTATTTATTTCAAAGCAGAGATGGCTGCTGGGTATAAAGTGGTGTAGTTCTAAATTCACAAATGCCGTTTTTAAGTGTGTTCAGGTATCTATTGCAACTGTTACATTTGGCTCTATAAATAATAGACACATTTGGTTGTCTCTTTAATGACAACATAGATTTTTATTCATTTCGCTAACCGTAAATGTTATACCTGCTCAAAATCCACCAGGATGTGGTAATGTAGTCTTGACTGCATCCTCCACTCCCACTCACATTTCACCTGTTGCTATGGTGAGTCGGAGCATTTCAGTGATGTGAGTCACAGACTAAATAGGTACTCAGATCATGGCCTCCAACAGCCTAATATTGCATTAGCCCAACAACATTCATTGTATTGCTCTATTTAGGATTCAGTTTTCTGGTGCCTTAGTTTAAATCCAATTAAACAAGAACACTGGATGCAGACAGTATATTTATTCAAGGTCACTTTTAATCCGTATGGAAAGTTGCGCACTATGTGAGATTCAGTCTGTAGAGTAAAACTGCAGGATGAGGGGATTTTAACTACTAATGTTGGCTTTTTGGTTTGTTGAATCTCTAGTAAAGAAGCTTGAGATCACCCAGTCCCCATCAGACTCAGAGCGGATTAAACGAGCTTCGCTGGGGTTTACGTAATCCTGGTCAATAATGCCACAGAACCCTATGTAGAGGAAGCTCAAAAAGGAAAGATGATTTGGTTGCTGTCCTGAATCATTTTTTATTTTCGAGAAAACACATCATGCACGCTTTAAAAGACGACATTTGAAGTCTTTAATATCTAACTAATGTAGTTATGAAATAATGCTATTATATTTTAATACTGCATAAAATGGTGACATTTAAGCTAATGTGATGATAGTAATTATTGTTATTAAAATTATTTGTATTATTACTACAGGTGCTACACCATTTTAGCTATTTCAACCATTTTCTTTATAATCTTCTTTTGTTATTGTATTTGCTGGCCAAAACACACTGGCTACAAAAAATATTTTTTTACTGTTGGCGTTTCTGTTGAAAACTGTTGTTATAAATAATTTTTGTGTTAATAAAAATAAGATGAAGAAGAATAAAACATTCATTCATCTTCTATTCCGCTTATTCCATAGTGGGTCGCGGAGGAGCTGGTGCCATTCTCCAGCAGTCTACGGGCGAGAGGCGGGGTACACCCTGGACAAGTCGCCAATCCATCGCAGGGCAACACAGAGACGCACAGGACAAACAACCACACACACACTCATTCACACCTAAGGACAATTTAGAGACACATTTACCTAACGAAGAATAAACAACCACTTAAAATCCAAAACTAATGACAGTTATATTAACTAACTTAAAAAAATTAAACATTAATAGTAATAGTGGTGTTATAGTACAACTACAAATTCCTTTTATATAAGTGTATTTGTATTTGAATACAATGAAGTTTATAGGGGTTACATTATTTATTTCAGAAAAGGAATAATTACGCACTTTTCTTCTAGTTTCCACAGAAACTTTATTTTCAGTCTCTAAAAATAAATCCTTAAAATATTAATGTATATTCTCCCAAAAAGGAAAGAAAACCCCTTTTAAAGCTCTTTCCCATACAGCAATCATCTCTTATCTTTCAAACACGTTTTAACATGGAAAAGGGTTGGCCCGTCACATTCATACACCGACGTCTTGGTCTAAGGTCGGGCAACACTGGAGTCAAATCTTCCTTTTGTTTTGTTCTTTTGGTATCCTTTGTAGTTATGAGTCGTTGAGATGTGTGTGACCCTAAACCAGTAAGTCAGCAGATTTAAAAAGAAAATGCTGATGACCACCGACAATGTCAGAAGTAAGCTGCGCCAACAAAGTGCTAAACCTGTCAACTATATATTATTTAAGTTTTACACTATCAATTTCAATTCATACAAAGCAAAAAAAAAAAAAACACACTACATGAAAAAGTTGATCATGGTATGGCTTTAAACAAATGTTGTATTACTGTGTGTTTTGTAAATTTCCATCTTTTTTCACTTACGCACTGCACTATAAGACACATTTGGTAAGAGGTTCATAGAAAATGCACTTAAAAAGAGAAATAATCAGCATTTATAAACACAGAGACACACAGGAAACAACCCTAGTTTGACAAAAATCTCAATGAAATTAACGCTGAAATATTTTCAGACAATGTTAAAATATTGCAGTAGGCTTGAAATGTCTGATGCCAAACAGGAAAAGAGATCAAATAAATACATATACAGAATCATCAGAACTGGTGCTTTCTGTTACAATTCAATAATGTATAAACAGCTTTTAGTTCAGACCTATAGCACAGCATACAGCCACAAACAAATTAATCACAAACATAAACAGAGTAGCGGACAACGCAATGTTTAAACCGGTAAGAATATTTATAGAGCTCCGGATATGACTGGAATTTGGTCAAAAGCAACTTGATTGGAACACCCACAAATATTGCAAAATAACAATCTCTTAAGTTGTGCTTCTTTTTCTGACACCGATGAGCTGCAAAACATGTACATGTTTCTTAATACTAAACACTAACTGTATTAAGTTATTCTAGATGCAACACATGAACTCAAACTAATATTGTTATTTATCACTATTAAAAAATTCATTATAAAAATAAATGTATATGCACAACTACCAGTGTAACAATCAATTCTTCTCGATGTTTTCTCTTGCACCACTTAAAAAAACGAAGTCTGAATCACTAAAAAACATGTATAGTAAGGCAAATATTAAATTCACTTATAGAACAGCTTTGAAAATCGAAGTAGTGTTTTTAAATGCAAGATTAAGAACAATAGGATTCAAACTCATATAAAAGTAAAACGTGTTTTACTTTTCTTTTTTTACATAGAGAAGCTTTACTCATTTAATCAGCTTGTTATCAAAAAAGATAACAAACTTATATCCCCGTTAGTGCGTTACAAAAAACTACTGTAAATATTACAGACAAGATTTAAATTCAGTGAAATTTTTTTTAACATCCCATAAAATCTTGCACATATCTTACACCTTCAAAATATATTCTAATAAAAGTTCCAATTATTTCAGTGTAGGGTTCAACTAAAGTGAGAAATAAACAAACATGAAAATGCCCACACAGCAGACCACCATTAGGGCCAGGTTGAGAAGAAGTTGGACCCTGGGGGACTCATACAGCAACTCTGCAACCACCCGTTCATCTTCCTGTTTGACTCTCTGCGGAGCGCCATTGGGTTCTTCTTTGTACCCACAGAAACAGTCAATAAAGCGCATGCACAGGCCTCTCTCTCCTTGGCCGTGACAGCCTTGCTCTGCTCTGATCATGTCCATCTTTTTCAAAGGGTGCTGTTCAGCAGGGGTGGAGGCAGGGGACGTTTCCGTGCTGGGCGTAGCTGGATCGTACTCTGTGTATGGGACCAGAAGTTTGATTTCAACTCCATCTAAACACCTTTGCCTTTTGACATCCACGGGAATGTCTTTGTAGTAGCCTCCAGCGCCGTTGCATTGGTTCTTCTCTGTGAGTCGGTACATTTTATCTCTGTCTTTTGGGGGAACTTTTTCAAGCCTGCGGAGCCCCCAGATTGTGCTGGTGCGAACCTGCTCATCATCTGGTGCAGAGGTGCAAAGGCTGACCACCACGGCAACCAGCCCCGAAATCCAGAAGAGTCCAGCGGCGAAGTACATGTAGTGAATGTGAACAATGAAGAATGGTCTGTCGTCTGGCTGGTCACAGCGAGGCTGACGGTACAGGAAGGCAAGGATCAGTCGTATCGCACCGAGCGTGAAACCCGTCATGCCTCCCCAGAAGGCGCCCGTCTCGTTACACCTCTTCCAGAACACACCAAGCAGAAAAAGGGCAGCGATTGGTGGGGTGAGGTAGCCAGCAACTTCCTGGATGTACAGGTATGTCTGTCCACCTTGCATCTCAATGATTACAGGGACCCATGCAATGCTGATTACCACCATGAACACAACAAACATGCGGCCTACGATCAGCAGCTCGCGCTGAGAGGCCGCCTTCCGAACAGTCTGGTAAATGTCCAGGGTGAAGATGGTGCTCGCACTGTTGAAGATGGAGTCGAGATCGCTCATCAGAGCAGCGATCATCACCGCCATCATGAGGCCCCTGAGTCCCACGGGCATCACCGCCATGACCAGGCGTGGGTAGGCGATGTTCGAGCAGCCAGCCTGGGAACCACACACGGCCATGCAGTGCTCCGGCCCGATGCAGGCAATCTCATCTGTGAACATGATGCGGGAGATCATTCCTGGAATGACTATCATAAACATAGGCAGGATCTTGAGAAATCCGGCAATGAGTGTTGAGCACTTAGCATGAGCAATGTTTTTGGCAGCTAATACTCTCTGCACAATGACCTGGTCTGCACACCAGTACCAAATGGACGCAGGGGTTTGCCCCAGAATGAAACCTGGCCAAGGAATGTCCTCATCCAGAGGGCCGCGAAGGATGCGCAGTGAGTTTGGCTTTGGTTCGATGCGACAAGACGGTGAATATGTGTAGTTTCCAGCAGCCATTATAGCAGTGACATTAGGAATGGCCTGCATATACTTAGTTCTGACCCCTTCTAGTCCACCAACTTTGATTAGGCTCATAATGGTTAAGGTCAGGGCTCCACCAATCATCAGCACTGCCTGAAGGGCATCTGTGTAGAGCACTGCAACCAGTCCACCAGTCACGGTGAGCAGGGCAGTCATACTGATGAGCAGAACAATCGAAAGATAAAGGTTCCACCCCAGGGACTCTTGAATAAAGACAGCACCAGCATACAGGTCCACAGAGAGCTTGGTGAATATGTAGAGCAGCACAGACAGACAGGCAAAGTAAACTTTCAGCCTGTTCCCACCGAAGCGTTTCGACAGGTAAGCAGGCATGGTGTAAACTCCAGAGTAGATGTACACGGGGACAAACACCCAGCCGAGCAGCTGCAGAAGCAGGAGTGCATTGAATTCCCAAGCTCCTACTGCGAAGCCGCTTGCTGCTCCTGACCCAGCCAGACCTATGAAATGTTCGCTTCCGATGTTGCTGACAAAGAGGGACGGCCCTATCACTACCCACGTCATGGAGCGTCCAGCAAGGAAGTAGCCACTTACAGTGCTGCGGTTGGCTTTCCGCATGGCGAAAAGCCCAATGACCAGCACCAGGACAAAATACAGTGCCACCACTACTATGTCCACTGCTACCATTCTAGTCTGCATGTTTACAGATGAATTGCTTTAAAACTTGCAAAGGAAGCAGATACGCAAATGTTTTCAATGTTATAGGCGAGATTAAAAAAATAGCAGCAATAGAAATGACTAGCTTTGGTTTTCAGTCAAAACAAAAGCTGCGGAATAATCGACTGCCAGGTCAAAAACACTTAATCAGGTAGTCCACTGGCACAGGGGTCGTTTTAGGTTGTGGAGGGCGTTGCAGGCCACTGGTTTAGAAAAGCCAAGGTTGAATATTCCTGTAAAAAAGCAAAGACAAACACGTCATAAGTATTTTGACTTTCACATGGAAAACGCTGAACACAAACATGTTAGAACCCACAACAGAAGAAACACTGAATGATGTGTACTGACACCAAACTGAAGGTCACTTCACAAAACATGTCAAAGCTAATTATTAGCAAGATAAATGGTGAAGTGGTGAACATCTAAAAAACAAGATTTACACCCTCAGTGGACTGGGATTTGCTCCTACTGTAAATTTCCAGTGCCACCCAGAATTTGGGTTTATCTTTTCTGAGATTTTCCCCCTAATCTGTTCAGATACAACTGAACCCGAGCCATGCTGGTCTGGAAACTTCAAAGAAACGTTATATAAGACGAGTGAAGAAAGTGCAAACCTCTGTTGGCAACAGCTACACAGTTTCCACACAGCCTAACATACAGGTCATGCAACTCCTTATAGGATTGAGAAAATTGTAAATCACACAGTTCAGACAAAATACTTTAATACTGATTATAAGCAAAACATCCGGTCCTAATAGTTTTTACAGCAATTTTTAGTTTACTTTCAGCAAATGTTGCTTGTAGGAATATTAGTTGCAGAAATGAATGAGCAACGTCATGATCTCATCTTGTTTTTTATATGAATTTCAGTTAAATTGGGTTCTTTTTCTGAGCTGCTTTGTAGGCTGTCTCCAGAGATAAGCACCACCCTTTGGTTTGTACCATTAAAAATAATCAGGGTGCACATTCTTGTAGTTGTGGTCAGCATTTTCCAGTGAAGCATTTTCTACAACACTGTGACTGAAACTATGGACGTTCGGCACGATGTTGAAGAAAACGATGCAAACATAGCTTCCTGCAAGAACATCTCAGTGTGGCGGACAAGACAGCTCTGGATAGTGGAATATGTATGGAGCTAAATTGGGGTCATAAAGTTTGTTCAAAAGAAAAACATTTGAACCTGAAAAATTATTTTGAACCTCCCCCAAAAAAATTTGAAAACTGTAAAAGAACAAGTTCAAAACTACTTTTCAGATTCAAGTTTTTTTTTTCGAACTTGCAGATTTTTTTGACGGCTTCAAACTTTTGGCCCTGTTTTGGCGTGGGGGGCGGGGCCTCAGATCACGGGGCTGCAGAATCATGACTGACAGCTCAACACAGCAGCTGAACAACATATTCCCAGCTGTTGCATTCAGGGACCGTGGGAACTGGAAATATCTGTAATACATCATCGATATTCTATATATATGTGATTGGTTTTGGTTCAAATTTTTTTGTTTGAACAAACTTTTATTTTTCAGGTTCAAATTTTTTTCGTTTGAACAAACTTTATGGCCCCAATTTAGCTCCATAAATATGCATTAAAATGCACTGTTGGAGGTATAGTGAAAGATAGTATCTGTTGTTGGCTTTTAATAGCTTGCTCCATGTTGTCAGACATGTTCTGTTTAAGTAATTTCTTGATTCTGTAGGTTTATTGGCCTGTGTATGGCTTATGAAATTGAACTCAACTGTACAAAATATGTGGTTAATCAGGGTTAATTCATGATGCCAAGGAGCCATGTTGTTTCAGATAACTTGCTCACCTAATACATAAAGTTTTCAGTTTGTTTTGTATTTACTCGTGTTATCTTTGTCTGATATTAACATTTGTTAAATGATCTGAAACATTTAGGTGTGACAAAAAAGCAAAAACATAAGAAATCTGAAATATATGTTTTTGTTTGAGCTATGTATCATTTTTACACTAATGTATTAGATGGTCCCACAGAACAGCCATCTCAGTTTGTTTTTATACTGTCTGCTTCGTGATAAAATGCCAAAAAACTTTTAGGTAGTCTAAAAGTAGTCTTGCCCCAGGATTCCATCTCTTCATTCTGCAGTAGGACTTAAAGAGTTGCATTAATAGTGTTTTGACAAGGAAATCTCGGACTTGTATGCTTTACAAAGGACAAAAATAAATCCCAAAGTGTTATTTTGTGGAGGATTTTTGCAGCTATTGTTCTTAAAATGACCATCAGCTCCACCTAATGGGAGAGCGCCCAGGTGTAGGTTTCTTCTCTCCAGCGAACATGTGGGGAACAATACAACTTCAGACAATCAAATGGATCAAATTCAATTCCAGAGTCAGCAAAAAGGAATACAGATTTTGGAGGGGGGTGTCTGAGCACATCTGTTTTTTAATGTTTGGCCACTCCTGAGGTTTCTCCCTGACATACATGGCAGAAAGTAACTCCCACCCACGCCGTCGTCTTC
Source organism: Girardinichthys multiradiatus (assembly GCF_021462225.1). Lineage (NCBI taxonomy): Eukaryota > Metazoa > Chordata > Actinopteri > Cyprinodontiformes > Goodeidae > Girardinichthys > Girardinichthys multiradiatus. The sequence continues at coordinate 23,554,253 of NC_061800.1, read as the reverse complement.
ACAACCATGCTTTATGCAAAAGCATCTCCCTTTATAAAAGAAGTCTTTGTTTTCGTTTTTACTAAGTCACCATCAAGCCCTGCTCTCTTCGTGCAGTTGCCATAAACTGCCCAGGAGACTTTGGCTCAGAAACACTAGAACGTTTCTCAGTAAATACATTTTTCATTTGTAAAATTATGTAATACCGGATTTAACATAATCACTATTTTCCCAATGTAGCCAGGACCCCATCACTTAGGCCCAGTGCCATAGTAACAGACAATAATGAAATCTATCCTTTGTACATTTAATAGGTCACATTTAATTGAAACCTCTCTCATTTGATTGTTTGTCCAATAAAACAGTTAAACGAAATATTAAAAGTGGCATGCTTTTATCCACAGGTCCTCGGTCAACAGTTTTTTATATATTTCTATTGAGAAACTTTGTGTACATGACGATTTTTGATGCATTCACAGATTTCAGAACATGTAATATAAATATTTTATGCAACGCGAACACCAGCCTTGTGTGGTCATGCATTTCACCTGCATGGCAGGTCTTAAGTATTTGGATGTCACCGACAGACTGGAGACCATGTTTAAGGGGAAACTTCTGGATTTAGTCTTTAAGCAAGTAGTATTTTACCTGCAAAAAATAACACTCTTGGCATCTTCATTTAGTGTAAACCCAGATTAGCTGTTCTTGGAGGCTGAAGATAACCACTAGTGTGAGAAAAGCCAAGTCCTAAGCAGCCTTCAACTGGCTTAAGCCAGCTCCAAACACAAAAAACATCTAAGCCGTTTATACAAACATTATTTTATGAATCTTTTGTCTGCATTAGATGGTTACTGTCAAAGAAGCTGATGGTAGGAGGTGGCATGCTACCAGTGATCTTTCTGTTTGCAACATCTGCAGAGAATAGAATATGTAAAGAGCTTCTGGTTAGAGTACTCTATGGAAAAGTAAGGCAGTATATCAATGTGCTCATTTAAAGGTTGTAATACTTTTGATTATTAGACCACTTTACACTTATATCAGACAATTACTCTGACCAGAAACCATTTACATCTTCCATTCTAAGTATTTTTGTTTCACAAAGAAAGATCATTGGTGGTGCAATGATTCTAGCTAAATTTCCTGTTTAAAACATTGACCAAATATTACAATGCAAATGTGGCACTGGTTTAAAGGTCAACAAATCGCCATTCAATAAGTCGCTACAATGTTTTTGCAATAGGAGGTGGGTCCTCTTGCATTCCCTGTTTTCTTCAGGATCAACTAATCTGGACTCATATTAAACGAAGATGACAAGAAAATTATCTACTGCAGCTCAAATATAGACTACTTAAATCATAAGCCGTATAATCTTTTAACAGAACTTGCTTCATAAATTCTGTACTATCCCTTTAAGGGCATTCTTCCCCAATGAATTGATTCAGTTTGGATGATGAGACAAGCCCTTACAAGCCATCCTACCTGTGAAGGTGCTGTAAAAAGTGTATGGCCTTTCAGATCTATGATACCTCAAAAAATGTCAAAAAAGGTCATGAAGATTCATGCTTCATAATATCCTAAGAGTTAGTCCAAATGCAAGACATTTTAAATTAGAGTTATATTAAATGGCTACACTGGTATAATTGTGATGCGAGTAACAACGTATTCCCTGACCTTGCTAAGGAGATGGCATTGTGAAGTGTCAGAGACACTCCAAGGTTAAGTAATTAAACCGGTATAACGAGAAACAACAGGTGTACATGTTCTGCTCTTCCTCTTCCTGTCGGCTAACAAATTGCTTCAGGTTATGTTTGTATTTCTATCCTCAAAAGCCTTAACACGTGCCAAAATAGAGCATCCTGGACTCATTTGGTCCATATCAGCCCCGCAACCCAAATAAAGCGAGATGTTACGTCTTGGTCCCACTGAAACAGCCTATGGAGGACACGAGGTATGTGTGTTTGTTTTGGTGGCAAGTGAGGCTTCCCGCATGCATGGGACAGAAGGGATAGCTATGGCACAAGGGGACTTTAATTGATGCCCAGATGCGGGATGGTAGCCCGAGACTGCCGCTTAAATACGAGGAGGGGGCGACACCAGCGGCGCCGGATTCATTTTAGAGGTGGGGGGGGGGGGATGTTGCGTCGCACCTACGCACATACTCAAATTTGTCACACTATAATTTTGGTGCATACTTAGGGTCTTGATGTATTGGGGACTTTAGTCCAGAGCGCTCCTCCCTCCTGTTCCCTCTTTAAAAGTTGCCCTTCGGAGTCTCTGTTTATGTATTTTGACCACTGTGTTTATTCATCCTGCTACCTGCTGAGTGGGGCTCACCCCGGTCTCAGTATAAATGATGAGACCGGACAAGCGGTTCCCAAAGAAGACGTTTTTTCTTCAGCCTTTAGGAACCAGTAAACCCCAGCCCTTGAAGGGCTGTGCCTGTTCTCATAGAATCTGGGGTTATGTAACCACAGATTCGTAAGAGAGAAACGTAAAGGCTTCGAGTGCGTAAATACGCAGTCAGAGGCGCCCTGGGCGAATGAACAGGGAAGATAAATAATCTCATCAGGGTGGAGGCTGACATGACAAACCTGCTGTTGTGGACAGTGACGACACAGCTTAGCAAACTGTAACAGTCCAGAAAAGCAGGAGTAGAATATAAAAGAAGGAAACACATCAACAGCTGGATCATTCATAATGACGCAGCGCAACAACCTCCTGCGTGCTTCAAGTGGCCAGAGCAGAGGGCATCTGTTTGCTACACGGGAAAACACGCAGTGCCAGTCCAGCTGTGGTTCTGAGTCCACAGGAGGATCCGTCGGTAGGAGTGGACGACTTCCCTCACAGTTCATGGCAGAAGACGCTTCTTTGTGGTTTTGCTCCAGTTTGGCTGAACCCTCAACATCTCGACCGGGTCACAGTGCAACCCATCGAGGAGCCGCAGGATCAGCGGAAAATAAAAAATGATTTTAGATAATCAAATTTGACCTTAAAGAAAATTAAAAGATCAAATAAAACGTGTCTTCTGTTTTGTGGTTATGTTAAACAGTTTTTGCAGAAGGTCTGCTGACAACACAACCGTTTTTTCCTTTTTTTCACAATTACCATAATTGTCTTTAATAAAATAAAAAGTAAAATAGAAGTTCTCCATTCATTAAAAACAGTTTCGTGCGTCCTGGTGTCCGGAGAGATGATGTGACGGCCGTTCCTGACTGGCAGTGCATTCAGAAAACGAAACAATGACCCTGACAGGCTGCAAGAGGTCCTGATTATTTCTTTCTTCTATTATTTCAGAGATGTTCACACGAACAGAGAAGGTCATTTCTGTTCTTTTCATCTGCCTGCATTTCTCCACATAGCGACCTACCATCAGTGCGCACTGCGCGGTGCTTTTGCAAATGGCAGCTGCCTTTGGGACACGCATGGATGGCAGACTAATAATGAACGCAGTTATTTGCAGATTTAGTGAGTTTATAACACTGCAGGTGTTATAGAAACACATAGGCATCCAGTCTTCCCACAATTTGATAACTTTGCGCTGAAACGTCCGGTATTGCACATTCATTGAGGCAATCGTGTTAACTGGACAGGGGTGTTTTTCTGCGCTTCCGATTTCATTGCGCACTTAACTCACTCGTGTTTTTGTGGATGCTGTCAGGTTTAAAGAGGCACAAACGTTTTGTTTGTGCCTGTCTGTCTCTAGACAGCGATTGCGCCAGAGAGACATCCGTCACAGCCTCTCAGTACAATCGGGTCAAGACGTGAATATCTGTTGGGACCAGATTACGGCCGGCCAGGGCCACCAGATCCGGCACCACTGGGCGACAGCAGCCCACCAGCGGACACGGATGCCCCTATCAGGTGGCAGGACATTTCTAGTATACCCGCTCATTCATTGGCGTGAAAACGATGCGCATCCTTGGTGATCAAATTTCCCATTCATAACAACTTCGTTGGTAATAGGACACTTAACTGCGCAGAAAAAGCCGAAATAAGGCGTTGGACGTGTTTTCCTTCATGTTTTAACACACTGACGTCAGCGTTGCAATGTAGTAATCTAGCCGGATGAGACGTTTACTGAACTAATCGCTTCCTTCATTGAAAAATACATCCTCAGCGGGTTAACAGTGCTATTTCACCGGATATATTTTAAATGGGATCGACTTAAAGAAGGGGATTACACATACTCACCGGGTGCAGTGAGAAAACACTCAGCAGACGCGCGGAAACACGCCGCTCCACGCCCCCTTAAAGAACATGAACAGGAAGAAGATACTCCGTCCGCCTAGGAGGAGACGCCTCTTTGTTTTAAGCAGGCTTTCTTGTCAAGGAGGTGTAGATGTGACTCGGACAAGTCGGTCCCCCCCCCCTTCCCCAGTGAAGCAGAGTACAGCTTCTTCTGTGATGCTCCGCCAGACAATGATGCCCTATCAGCCTGCTAGTCCTTAAAGGCACCAGTACAAATCCACGCCCCACACGTGGAGCCAACCCGTGACGTGTAATAGAAAACGTCGAGAAGTTGCCCCGGCTAGTGACCGGCATTAACCCACATACTTATTTACATTTTTAATGTTTAAATAATTTAAACATTAAAAAAATTTAATCATATTATTTAAATAATAATAAGTCATTCGATTAGAAAGAAAAAATATACTTACAAATCTGCTTGAAAATAAAGAGCTTCTTATGAATATAGCTGCAGTTTGTTTACTTAAATATGCTTTAGTAATTCCTTGAGGCTGCACAGGTTTGCCGACTTTTAAACTGGTCATTAAGCAAACTGTAGAAGCCTACTAAGTCGTTTTCAAAACCTGCAGTCACACACTTAGACACAAAGGTGGCTTCTTAACCCTGGAATAAAACAGTAATAATAGAACCTATCTCTAATCTGCTTCGAGATAGAGAAACTACCAGAACCACCTGCTTCTTCTGGATACCGAAGTCTGACACCTAATCCGATTTAGAGCTGGCGTTTGTAACCTGGACGAAAAAAGACTCAGGCAATAAGTTTGTTATAAGGTGAGATCCATTTACATAAGTTTAATAATAATCATCATCTTTATTGGTCATTGCACATGTACATTACAATGAAATTTGTCCTCTGCATTTAACCCATCCCTTATAGGGAGCAGTGGGCTGCCATTGTGCAGCACCCGGGGAGTTTTCAGGAGCTAAGGGTCTTGCTCAGGGACCCAGAGTGGCAATCTGTGGGATATGAACCTGGCCCCTTGTGTCCCCACTGGAACACAAACCTCCTGTTCTAACCACTAGGCCACCACTCCCAGGTGGGACTTTTTAAGGGTTGTGTTTGGCACATAACAATAATGCTGCCCATATCTGTCAGAAAATATATATTTTTAAAGCAAGACCTGTTTTCTTTTTACCCTGCCATCTGACATAATTTGCAGAACCAGGCGTGTGCTCCAAAGGAAATATAGCTGCACTCAAATCCTACCTTGAGTATATAATTTAGAATAATAAACACTGTGCTTTTGTTGTTTGGCAAAATAACAATGTTTTCCAAGTTGAAGCTTAAAAAGGTTTGTTCTTGAAAAAAAAAAACATTAAAAAAGGCAAGGAAATCCTAATTTGTGTTTTTGTGAATGGGCTGAATAGGCATGCCAGATGTAATTGTAGAAAGCGCCATTTACACAAAATGTTCCCGTTAATTACTCTGTACATGTGTCATATTTACATTATTGCATTATTTACTGCAATTGCATGCATTATTGCAATTGCAATAATCAAATATCAAGTTACCTTTGCTGCATTTGGATCTTTAAAAGTACATGTCAGAGAAACTGCAAAAACCTTCTCTTAGGCCTTCTTATTGGCCTCTTGGCCTGCTACCACATCCACCACAACTACAATTCATATTAATGCTGTTCATATAAAACCTTATGGACAAAATCATGATACAAACATAGGAAACATTGGTGCTTAATCTGTTAAGTTGTGGTAATAATAATATCTGTTTTTTGGCCTCAATGGATAAATATAATTATGGTTAAATAAGGTGACTTTCATTGAAAAATCCTGCAAAAGCAGATGGCTGTCTGCATATAACAGAGGGAAGGGGACAGGGTAAATTTCCACTCACTCCTCTGTCTTGGAAATTTCCATTCTGTGTGAAACTTCATCTCCCAGCATGCCTTGTGCGACAGAGGCCATTGTTAAGCTCTGTTAGAAGAAGGAGGAGGTTTGAGTAGGGCAGCACCATGCTGTGACGTGCTGGAGCAGGAAGTGGATTCTTTCATTCATTCATCGTGTTTTCTTTTTGTTTGGACTTATCCTTGCAGCTTTAGGAGTATTTTACTGTGGATTTCAGTCTATTGTATTTTGACTTGCCTAATTTTTATTAACTCTAAATATTAATCATCTTGTGACTCTACATTGCAGTTTAAATAAGCTTAGTTGTGGGCAAAATAAAAAAAAGGTTTTAATTGCTTGTTATGTCCATATAATAAGTGTGTGCATGGTAGTTTCTCCTCTTCTCTGTGCTGCTCCGCGATGGACTCGTGACCTATCCAGTGTTTACCCCGCCTCTTGCCTGTAGGCTGCTGGAGATAGGCACCAGCTCCCTTACAACCCTGTATGGAAGAAGCAGGTATAGAAAATGGATGGATGGATGGATGGATGGATGGATGGATGGATGGATGGATGGATGGAGCAAACACAGAGCTATAACTCAGAAGGTCTTTTCATCTGTTGGGACTTTAATATTGATCTGTTTAACTCAAACAATCACAAAACCAGTGAAGAGTTCATTAATACCATGTACAATCTGAGACTTTTCCACAGAATCGCTAGGATCACATCTAACTGTGCCACATAAATAGATAATATATTTACTAATCTAACAATACAAGTGTATTAATAATTCATGATATTAGTGGTCATCTACTTGTCTTTGTAGTTGGTGACAATTTCTGCAAGAAAAATAAGGAGAAAATTAGTCCATGGTTTAAAAGAGTAAGGACAGGAGAAACTATAAATGTATTCAAACAAGAATTATTTAAACAGAATTGGGATTCAGTATTGAAGGAATAAGACATAAGACGATAAAGAAAATTAAAGCTTTCTGAATATTTTTAAATCACTATATAACAAAACTATCCATAAATACTCAGATAATAAATACAAAAAAATATGAGAATAAATTAACTCCTATTCTGCAGATAGCTAAATACTATAATAAATTATTAGATAGAAATAAAAATGGTATTAAAGGAATCTGAAATATACATTAAATCATGTTTTAAGAAATGCTCTAGACACATTAGTTTTCCACAATATTTTACAAAAAATGATGAGAAAAGGTGTGGTTCACAATTTCAATAAATATTTTGTTTAAGTGTGGGACCTAAACTGGCAGAAAAAAATCCCAGATGCTACAACAGCTGGAGAACTGAATGAAACATTAATCAGTAGAAATCCTCATTCAAAGTTTCTCACAGCAGTTCAAGAAAAATAAATTATAGATATTGTCAATAAATGTAACAACAAAAGGTCAACTGACTGTGATGGCCTCTCTCCCTGTTCTGTGCCCCGTGGTGGCGGGGTGGGGTTGGGTTCTGTGGACTCTTGCAGACCGGTTGGAAGAGTGGAAGTGGGACGCAGGCATGGGAGTCTGAGTTCTCTGTATTAATGCTGGGGATTGGCTCGGGTGTCTCCCACCCGTCTTGACTGTTGCTGAGACGGCTCTGCTTCTTGGCTGGGGTCGGCCTGTTCACTGGGGCATGCTGGCTGGGTGCCCCCAGGGATGGGATGCACCTAGGGTTGCTCTCTGGGGTAAAGTGGTGGGACTTGGGTACCTGTGCTGTGTTTGCACTTTGTTCCCTGACTGGTTCAGAAGGGGTCTTTGGGATGTTTTTCTCTTCCTGACACTGTGGGGTGCAGGGTGGGGATCGGTGTGGGATCCTGGCGGGAGGTTTGTAGCATCTGACTATGGCACAGATGAATGGGGGTTGGGGAAAGTCTTAGTCCTCTGGGTGCTTGAGGTACAATGGTGTGATTGTGTATCTCTACACAATCGCCACAATTTTGCTTTGATTCGGGTTTGTTATGCACATTGTCCAGACATACAATCATATTCAAAAAACTTTAATAGGGGGTGCAGTGCTGGTGGTGTAGGGGTTAAGCGTGCAACTATGTACAGAGGATATTGTCCTCAATGAAGCTGTCCTGAGTTCGAGTCCCAGACCCAGTGATCTTTGCTGAATGTCTCTCCCTCTCTTTCCTGTCTACCTACTGTTGGAAAAATAAGAAAAATCAAAGGCATCTAGTCTAAAAAATCTTTTATATTGTTCCAATGAGGATAGTTATATATATATGAAGTTTGCATCATTTGGGTGTCCAGCTGTTTGCTTCACGTTTGGACCTGTCGGACACCGTGCTTCTAAGTATCAAATTGATTCACCATTTCGACCCAGCATTTTTTCAAAACTATAACTTTTACTATTTAGATGTTTACAGCTCTTCTGTTATGTCAGGCAACAATTACCAGACAGTTGTTTATGTTGTTGATTAAAAAAACAGTAACAGACATATGGAGTTGTTAAACTCTGTTTATTTCACTTTGGCAGTCATTAGCAGGACCTAACCACAAAAATGTTGTATCTCATGTAGCAAAATTATTGTTGTGTTTGTCAGCATGATTACAGTAATGTTAAGGTCAGTTTTGACCTAGTTACTGTATAACATTAAATTATAATAATTGTAGGTACCAAAACTGAAATCATACACACGATCAGTCAACAGCCCACAGCATGCTCTTCCTCCAACCACTTGAGCTTCATTTAGGGGCTTCTCGTTTTGCCTGTTTGACAATACAAAGACATGTCCAGCCATGCAAAACCTACAGTGACTTACAGAGGATACATTGCAAGATGATTTAATGTACGCCAAGCTCTGAATCATATCTTTGCTGACAATGAAGCAGAGGACACACAGCAGCAAATGACCATGAGATTGCCAATGACTGTCTTTCAACATCCCCAATGTGTCTGCTTACAACGCATTTGTGTTGTGGACCTACATTCAACAAGGATGGAACTCAACCAAAGAAAAACAAGCGCAGAATGTTTATTGTGGAGCTAGTTCCCTTGTGAAGGTGCACATTGAGCAAAGGGAACAGGTGTACCGACAGCTGCAGAGCTCACTATCCGCTCCGACAGCTACACGAAGAGTATCAGCGCCAACATCCTCCTCAGCCAGACCTGCTTCAACATCAACAACCCCAATGAGACCACCTGATTCTAAAAGAAAGACGTCTCAGGCCTGCCCTAGCAATAAAGACTGAAAGGCAAACTTGTCTGAGTTTTCCTGTGTTAATCACCCTCTTTTCTTGTAGTGTCTACATCGTTTCCGTCAGATTCTCCCTTTACCTCCCCGATTCATGCAGCTTCCACCCCTGTTCTTTATTCAGTAATCGGACTAGCCTGTTCCTCGTCTCAATAATAACTTCTCATTTATTCTTCTGATTCACTGCAGTCATTTTTTTTTGATTACCTTGTTTTGTTGTCACCTCCTGTTTAATTTTTGTAACTTTATCTTTTTTAATAAGTCACACTCAAGATTATCCTGACTGCATTTTTGCAGGCATTTGGATTCAATGCAAAATCCAACCATAATTTTAACATAAAATATAATGGACTTTTAGAGTGGTTGTGCAGAGATGACCATATCCACAGCATTTTATTTTTGGCAAGAATTAATCACAGTAATGCAGACGGAGGTAAAGTATATTGTAATCCCCACCACTGAGTGATTCATTCATGTGTATTCAACTAGAAGCCCTTCTAAGCAGACTCCAGAAGCAAACATTTTTTTTCAGTTTTTGCTGTTGCAACCCTAACTTATTAGATAATCATTATATACACAATATGCAAGCATCAGAAGGAGGCTTTGTGTTCCTTTTGAAGAGTAGAGGTATTAGAATGAATTGAGTCTTGGTCACATGAGAGACGTTTATACAAGAAAAGTTGAACACAAGAAAGGCTGGCTGCATTTAGCAGCACATCACCAATCGCACAAAACAATTGTCCACTTGCTTAGTTGTTATAGGATGGCAGTTTTCCACTAAAAGCATCCTTGTCATATACAGTAGACCTTGAGTGTGTCAGTTTTTCAGACAGTTTTGACCCACATGAAGTAAGCATTCAGGAGAGAGATCAAGTTCAACAAATACATTTACAGGAAGCATGGAGATACGGAAGGAGCTGGAACCGGGAAACAAACTGCAAGGTAAGTAACATAAATCTTAAGAGTGAATATTACTAAATAACAAGTCTGTCTTACTAGGGATGAAGGGTGATCTGCCAGGAGGAGGGAAAACAACAACGAAGGTGCGCACAGAGGAGACCGGAGCTGGTAGGTAATTGACACACGTTGTGGGGCTCTGAGGTACTGGTGTTGGTCTTATTGTGATGGAGGGTGGACAGGGTTCGCTTGAAGTGGTCCGTGGTTCATCCAGACAGGAAGCTGCCAGCCAGTTGTGAGAAGACGAAGTGGGCTGGGTGCCCAGGCTTTAATCCACAAGGTTTGGAGATCAATCTCCAGAATCACAAATCCAGGACAGCAAACAATGCTGAAAATGAAGTCAGGTTCAGGTATGCAGCCTGCAAAGGAGCACATACAAAGTTACTCAAAGGCAAAAGACAAAGCAAGGATTAATGTGACTTGAGCTTATACCACTGAGGGCAACACTCTGGCGCTGAATTGCTGGCAGCCTCCGTCTTAAATACCCTCCAAGGATGATTATGGAGATAGGGAACACCTGTCACCACTCCTCACGGTCTCAGAGCCACCTAGAGGCCAAGCACAGTGAACAACACCAGACACAGCACACAGATCCTGACAGAGTGGTTTTACAACTTTTTTAGCTTAAAGGGATGGAGTCATAACAGATCGCATTGCTTATATAGGCCACTTCTTTTTAAAAGGGTCATGTGAGGTGACTTTACAGGACTGACTGCTTGTTAACAGGGAGGATGATTTGTACATGGATTTGTGTTTTCTAGGATCCTGTTTAAAAGCTGCACCTTATAAAATAAACAGTGTCAAAATTTTTTGTCAGTCTGAGTTTTTAAAACATATTAAAAAACTAAGTGTTGGCAATCTTAAACGTTACTTCAGTATTTCAGTTGAAATGCATTTATTTACTTAAATTTTTATCTGAACAAGGATTTGAATTGATTTAAATAAAATTACTTAGCGGGCTGCACAGTTGCACTGTTGCCTTGCAAGAAAGTCCTCGGTTTGAATCCCGGCCGGGGGTCTTTCTGAATAGAGTTTGCATGTTCTCCCCATGCTTGTGTGGGTTCTCTCTGAATAATCCAGCTTCGTCCAACAATTTAAAAAAACCAAACTGTTAGGTTAATTGGTCTCTCTAAATTGCCCTTAGGTGTGCATGGTTGTTTGTCCTGTGTGTCTCTGTTTTGCCCTGTGAGACTACTGGAGATAGGCACCAGTTCCCCCGCAATCCTATATGGAACAAGCAGGTATAGAAAATGGATGGATAGATCAATGGAAAAATATTTAGCAAAAGGTAATTTAGAGAACTTAAGCCCAAGTACACTTTACCAGCTGCAAAGCATGGTGGTGGCAGCATCATGCTGAGGGGTTGTTTCACTGCCAGTGGTATTGTCACATTGCAGTGGGGGGATTAAATAATGAAAGAAACAACTACCACAAAATTCCTGAATTTGACCTCCATCTGCTTAATGACAGGTGGGTGTTCCAACAGAACAATGATATAACATTTCACAACCATATTCACCATCCTGCTGGAGAGATTATTGGGACCACTGTGAAAAACAGGTAGAACTTCTATCATCTAAATCTGGATGATACATTGCCCTCAAGCATTACTGTAATTTATGTCAAGTAAGAAACATGAACAAAAGTAGAGATTGTATGACCATGTTTCACCAGGTCTGCTCAGAAGATTCTGTTATATTTTCATTACTAACACAGACACAAAAGGAACAAAACGACACATAGAACAAAATATCCATTGTTTCCACTTATTCTCCTTGTGTTTTTGCGTGGCTTATTTGAAGGACAAGGGTTCTCCTTTTTTTTTTTTTACAGTAAACACATATGAGTAAAGTTCTTCCACTGATCCTAAGATCAGAACTTATACAGATATAAAGTGAAGTGAAAAGCGATTTTTACCTGTGATGGATGGATGGATATGGATGGATGGATGGATGGATGGATGGATGGATGGATGGATGGATGGATGGATGGATGGAAAATGATTTTTCGGTTTTAATATCTGACAAAGATGACTGGAGTAATTACAATAAGCTGTTTTCAAATAATGATTTTATCTCTCAAGGCATAAAAGTTATCCAAATCAAGTTGTCCTTAAATAAAAAGCTAATATTCCAATACTCCAAGAAGCATTAACAACCAATCCAAGAGGCCACAAACAAACCCTAAATAACATATAAGCACTGCAGACCTCAGTTACCTCAGTCAGTGTTTATGGTTCAACAAGAGGCAAGGCAAAAATCAAATCCATGGGAGAGTTCAATGGCAAAAGCCCCTGCTCACCAAAAAGAAAAGAAATGCCTAACATTCCTAAAAAGCATCTGGAATATTTTACTCTTGGGAATACCTCGATGACTTGCAGCAATTGATGGAACATTTGCCCACTGGCAGAAAAACCTGAAGGGAATTATTTTTCGCTTAGGGCCAGGTTGGTTTAATAAATGAAATCAGTTGAGAACTTTGTGTGTTTATTTAGTTTATCTTTAACATTAAGATGTGTTTAACCATCTCAGACATCAAGGTTTAAACAAAAAAAGCATAAACAAAATAAATATGGAAAGGAGGCAAATACTTTTTCATCACTCTATGTATGTAGTGAAAAGACTGAAAGTGAAAATAATAACACAGACTTTATAATCTCACACATATAGTCAAGGCAGTTTTAAGTTGCATTTGCCATTGAACTGGTAGCTGGGATACTGAGATCTGCAACAACAATTACAGCAACGTGTTGAGTGGTCTTGATCATCCTGATATGAGTATCAAAATCTTTGGAATTCAAGCAGATACCTCTTTCGTTAATCTCTGCCAAGCCCGCCGTAGTATTTGATAAGGCGCTCACTGACATCTGCCTCTCCCAACGAAACAATGTTGGTTGTCCACACTGCCAAAAAGGATTGCAGTGCAAACAGTTGGCTTGTCATGAAATCAGCAACAAAAGTCTGGTAAGGATTTGTATACGTGTATATTTGCTACAGGCACTGACCTTGCTTTCAGTTCAAGGTTCAGGAGAAAAACATTGGAGTAAGCTGCCTATAGATTGTGTACAACTTTGGGTTAAGATACTCAGTGTGTTCATATAAACAGTGAACATCTGAACATTTCTCACTCAATCTTTCATAAAATTGGGTCATTCATCTTTTATTCACCTTAAATTAACCTTGTTCTTAGTGCAATGATATAAAAGCAAGATGAAAATCTTTTTAATCATGTGAAGAACTTTTAAGAGTATTTTAAGAACATTAGCTAAGAAAATGTCATCCATCATGTTGCACAGGTGGTCAGGAAATTTTGAAAACTGAGGGTACATGGCAGAAAAGAATGTCGTTAGGTTTTCTCTTGCTTAAGAAGCAAATGCCCTTCAGTTTATGTTCAAAACTGTTTTTTTTTTTTTATTATTTTAAATAATTACTTTGAGTAACAAACTTAAATTTCTTCACTGTGTTTAGTGGGATTCTCAAGAGTAAATTGTTTTCAAATTTTCTAATAACATTAGGTTTGTAGATCAAGCTGCAAAGGAGCCTATTATTGTATGAACTTCAAAAGAGAAGTATTTATGAATAAATGTGCTTAAATCTCTTATTGCCCAGATGTAAAAGGTGCCATAGGCTCATTGGTATCAGATGGTTTTTACTGACAAAAAATGAAGCATACAAAAATCTTGGTGCTCCTGGGTTTTGCACTTTTATTGCATTATGTTCTTGGATAGCTACATCTGTAATTCTTTATTTATCTTAATTCTTCATTTTATTTAATCACTGACCATTGTCACATATGTTTAGAACTGCAGGGGCTCCATCTACAGGCGCAAACCTGCACATGCAGATTGTTTTCTGCAGAAGGATTTAATGTGACTCTATTATGTAACCCGATAAGTTTCCATCAAGTCTTATTATGTAAGACGTAATGCATCATGTTCACTATATTTTTGTTTAGGTGAAAAATGGGATTCTGCCATGCTGCTGCAGAAAAGATAGTTATTAAAGAGGAATATGTTGTGTTGTACATTTGAAAACTGTTCCATGTCTTACAAGCAGGACAGATTCAGCAAGGTTGTAATGTATTAGCAATTATTCATATTTATGCCCTAAATGTACCTTTAAAATCAAGATCCATCCATCCATCCATCCATGAGAGTAATTTATTTATTTTTCCTGGAAAAATATTGCTTTTTGTATGTAGTTTGTATATGACACAGATTTAACAGAATAGCCCTTTATATATAGCTGTAATATGCATTACTTTTTTACTTGTACTATTTTACAGATGTGACATTTAACAGTAATTAATTTATAATTTGCGAAACTGCTTTTTTTTACGTCTGCTTATAACTGATACAGTTTAAATTACTTGTCATACTGTTGTCTTTTTATCACAAACTAGCGTTCCAATTCACTCAAACAATGCATGCATGAGCATTAATATTTGATTATTGATTAATATGCACATTACTCATGAGAATAGTCTTTACTATACCAGGAAGCTGGTCAGAGCAGCAAACTATCTATGATATACATTTATTAATTATCTGTTACATGACACAGTATGTAAAACTTTTTTTTCTAATTAATAATGTTTTGTTTTTTAATATTTTACATAGACTAGCTGTTTTTGTGGTTCAGTGTTATACATTGTACCATCACCTAAACTGAGGAAGTAATAAAAAAATACTTAGAACATCAGGAATCTGAATAAGATTTTTGAAAGAACCAGATGAATATTAGATTATTCCCATTTCTATTCTTTTTTAAAACAGTATTAACTGCTGGACTTAGGAACCCAAAAGAGAATTAAATAAGAACTAAAATGAACATTTAGGTGTGTATAAACATGCACATTTTAATCCTATAAGTGTTATTAATGTATAAATAACTAGTGCACACATTTGACTGTAAAGTCAGTTAATCCAGCTAATCAAGGCTCTATCTCTCAAGTGAAAATTCCACACTTTTCCAGACTCAAGTTTCAATTGTTCTTGATCCATTTTGGCCCAATTTTAAAGCTTATATTCACAAGTGCTGCAGGAATTTACTACAGAAATTTCTACAGAGGTCAGACATTAAATGCTGATTCTTCACTAAACATAAATGTAAGGACAGACCAAAAGCTGGTTGGTTGGAAAAATGGATGAATGGACAAGTGGATGACTAAACAATGAATTACAACACTTATAACTAAGAAAGAAAATACCTCAGAACTCTGGCTAATGTAATGCTAATGTAATACTTTCCACTTGTAAACTGAAACCATAGCTATGTTACACGTATCAGCCAATCTGTCGGTCATTAATCATAGAGCACCTTTTAAACACAAGAAGGGCAACACAATCACTTTGCATCAGATAAAAAACAAACAGATACTGAAAAACAACGACAGCAAAGTAGAAACAATCAGACAAGCAACAATAAGTCAAAACAAGTTTAAGCATCGAAAACACCAGAGATGGGAAGAGTAGACAAAACGTTTACTCAGGCTAGAGTAGTGTTGCTTCAATATATTTTTACTCAAGTACAAGTAAAAGTATATTGAAGTATATTTGTTTTAAAAAAGTAGTCACTACCCACCTCTGGAAAACACATAGGAATGTGTAGTTAACAGATACAATGTTGGCTTGAAGGACTCAGGAAACAAATCTTTTATGATGAGGAGGAAACATAAAATTAGAAGCGTCCAGAATCCAGATGAGAGTGTTAAAATTATGATCATTCAGTAATAATAATAATCATAATACTAATAATAATAATAAGCTGAAATCTACTATTCAAATTCTTTTTAGGGCCTCAACCAACTTTGGACCGGCTCTGAACTATTAAAACAATGTATATAGACTGAGAAATCCAAAACAACATTGTTTGAACAAGCATTCTCTATATCTAAATATATTCTTTTTGCCCTGTGAAACGATAAGCTTATACGTGCAGAGGAAACATTGTAATAAGCTATGATGGCTCTACGGCCTAATAATTTGCGGTGTAACATTTTATGGTGAAATATCTGACGGTAAGGTGAGAGGTTTGTCAACATGGTACATCCTGGAACATACCAAAGCTGGAGGGGTGGCAGGTTTGTGATAACCTATCTCTTTCCTTTTATAAAAGTATTAAGTCAACCTGGTTTCGTTTCGCTACCTTTTATACTCGTAAAATGATAAGGTTTTGTTTTTAAATAGCAGTTAGAAGATGAATAGTTACTTTATTGGTAATAAAATGCTTGAGCCACCCCTGCTGTCAGTTTGAAAGAGTGAGCCGCGCTGGCCGCGGTCGGTTCAGGATCAGCTGAGCAGCTGGAGGATCACCGCCCCGCTATGACTACAGAGCACCCTGGTTCTCCACGGATGATCAACCACACAAATAACAGTGCTGTTTTAGCCAGGTTAGTTCGGAGGATGGGTTCGTCAGAACCGAGATTTCCGCTCCTGCTCTGAAGCCTCCTGCGCTCGTTTCTTTGTTGTGGGTGAGTCACGATGCACCTGATAGCTGCTGCGTGTGTTTACGACGCTGACCATTAGCAAAAACAGTGTGTGTTGTAGCTAGAAAGCTGCCATTCCTGTTTAGGAACCAAAAAAACTGCCTTATATTAGTCAGTTTGCCTCATCCACTCTAATCAGTAGGATAAGCTAGTTACATGCAGTGAATTTGACTACTATCTCTTCCTAGGCTTTGGTCTGTGCTTGTGCAGAGTTACATAATGGCATCCTTCATTGATTCTACAGTACACTCAGTGGCCGGCTGTTATTTAGCCACTCATGCTGCATCTGCCAGCACTTTAAAGCCTGCTGCAGTGCTGTCGTCAGTCAGGTGACAGAGCTGCTCGGAGTCCACCCTCAAAGCACACAGTGGCTCACAGCTCTTTGCACAAGTATTCAGTTTTGACATGTTTTCCACCACAACCACAAGTAAACTTTGTTGGGATTTTTTGTGACAGGTACAAATTAGTGCATAGTTGTGAAGTGGTAAGGAAAGGATGCTTTGTTTTAAATAAATAAACAACACAATAAATCTGAAAATTTTGGTGTGTATTTCTGTTTATCCACCCCTCCTTATAGTGCCGCTTTTTGCAGCAAATATACACATGTCTGTTGGGATGTGGGATGTCTCTAAAAGCATTGCACATCTGGAAACTGAAAATGCCACATTCAACGCAGAATAGCTCATGTTTATCCAGGCTGGAAAAAGGGCACTTGTGAGCAGCAGTGTTCAAGTCTATCAGTTAGATTTCAGTCTGGACTTTGACTGGGCCATTTTACCAAACGAATTTAACATTTGGTTTATTTTAGTTTAGGGGTTTTGTCCTACTGGAAGTTTAAACTCTTTCCCAGTTTTTAGTCTTCTGACAGGGTGTTCTTTTAGGATGGCCTTCTATTTAGCTCTATCCTCAGAGCAAGATGCTTCCACAAATAGGCCAAATAGTAGTATTTTGGTATCCTCCTACCAGTTCACATTCTTCCACATCTTTGCTGTTTCCCCTGCATGACTTGAGCAATATGCAAATAGGGCTTTCCTTTAATAATGGATTTCTTTTCCCACTTATCTGCACTTTGTGGAATGCTTAACAGTGTTTCTATTGTCAGGTTTCTACCACCCGAGCTGTGGATCACTGCCATTCCTCCAAAGTTACCATTGCCTGCTGGCTAGTTTCCAGAGTAATGTTCTCCAGTCGGTTTAGGTGGACAGCTGTGTCTTGATTGGATTGCACTTTTCCATAATGTACTGTTTTCAGATGAGGGATTGAACTGTGCTTGATGACCCTGCTTTAAACTTCTCCGCAACTTCCTCTCTGACCTGTCTGTTCTGTTTATTAGTCTTCATCGTGCCGTTAGTTCACTAATGTTCTTTAACAAACCTCTGAGGCCTTCAGAAAACAGCTGATTAAAAACAAAGATTAAATTAAGCACACGGGTGTGTTTAAGGCCACCTCTGAAAGCAATTGATTGCACTGGATGTTATTTAGGTCTATTTAGAGTATTTAATTGTCAGAACCCATGAATTCTTGTTCTTCCACTTTGCTGTTATGTAATACTTTGTGCAGGTATGTCACATGAAATCCCAATAAAATACACTGGGCTTAAACAGGGATATTTTTGCAAAACACTCTATATGCGACTGGTTTCAATTCATCACACATGCAGTTTTGCTGATACAGCCAGTGGAGGAAGTGAGAACACATATCTTGTTCTGCCTGTGCTCACACAATTTGCTTATCAAGCTGTCACCTGTTAATTAACATGCCCTGTATGTATTCTCCTCGTTTTTAATGTGGTTGAAGAATAAGAATGTGAAACAAGGTGATCAGAACTGTGTGGAGAAAAGTAAAGGATGATTCTCATCTCTGCTCTTACGTCAAGCAGTGTATCTGAAACTGCAGAGGAAAACATGAGAACACAAAGTGCCTGAATATGAGATTGTATAAATGTGTCAGTTGAAAGATACTAAATCAGTTGCATTATCTTTTTGCTCATTTCTTTTAAGTAATAATGGAATAATGACCTTCAAATGTAATGGAAACATCAACATAGTGCTTCTGTGTGTGTTTGTCAATGGAGGACAGCTATGTCGCTACAGGGGTTGGACAATGAAACTGAAACACCTGGTTTTAGACCACAATAATTTATTAGTATGGTGTAAGGCCTCCTTTTGCGGCCAATACAGCGTTAATTCGTCTAGGGAATGACATATACAAGTCCTGCACAGTGGTCAGAGGGATTTTAAGCCATTCTTCTTGCAGGATAGTGGCCAGGTCACTACATGATACTGGTGGAGGAAAACGTTTCCTGACTCGCTCCTCCAAAACACCCCAAAGTGGCTCAATAATATTTAGATCTGGTGACTGCAGGCCATGGGAGATGTTCAACTTCACTTTCATGTTCATCAAACCAATCTTTCACCAGTCTTGCTGTGTGTATTGGTGCATTGTCATCCTGATGCATGGCACCGCCTTCAGGATACAATGTTTGAACCATTGGATGCACATGGTCCTCAGGAATGGTTCGGTAGTCCTTGGCAGTGACGCACCCATCTAGCACAAGTATTGGGCCAAGGGAATGCCATGATATGGCAGCCCAAACCATCACTGATCCACCCCCATGGTTCACTCTGGGCATGCAACAGTCTGGGTGGTACGCTTCTTTGGGGCTTCTCCACACCGTAACTCTCCTGGATGTGGGGAAAACAGTAAAGGTGGACTCATCAGAGAACAGTACATGTTTCACATTGTCCACAGCCCAAGATTTGTGCTCCTTGCACCATTGAAACCGACGTTTGGCATTGGCATGAGTGACCAAAGGTTTGGCTATAGCAGCCCAGCCGTGTATATTGACCCTGTGGAGCTCCCGACGGACAGTTCTGGTGGAAACAGGAGTTGAGGTGCACATTTAATTCTGCCGTGATTTGGGCAGCCGTGGTTTTATGTTTTTTGGATACAATCCGGGTTAGCACCCGAACATCCCTTTCAGACAGCTTCCTCTTGCGTCCACAGTTAATCCTGTTGGATGTGGTTCGTCCTTCTTGGTGGTATGTTGACATTAACCTGGATACTGTGGCTCTTGATACATCACAAAGACTTGCTGTCTTGGTCACAGATGCGCCAGCAAGACGTGCACCAACAATTTGTCCTCTTTTAACTCTGGTATGTCACCCATATTGTTGTGTGCATTTCAATATTTTGAGCAAAACTGTGCTTTTATCCTGCTAATTGAACCTTCACACTCTGCTCTTACTGGTGCAATGTGCAATCAATGAAGACTGGCTACCAGGCTGGTCCAGTTTAGCCATGAAACCTCCCACACTAAAATGACAGGTGTTTCAATTTCATTGTCCAACCCCTGTAAATCTTGTGTTGACATCGGGCAAAGTTTATCAACAAGCAAAGTACTGATCATTAAATTAGGTTAGGATGTGACTTTAACTGTCACATTATTTTAAACAATTACATTACCTTCTCACAATTACACTACCTTTTTATCAAGAAATCATCAGAAAGTGAGTTTATTTACAGACTTTATTTTAGTTCATTTATTGCTGCTTTTCTTGTGGAAGTGTGTATTCAGGTTATGAAGGCAAAAGAAGGCATATCCAGGCAAACCTGGTCCATTGACCTCTTCGCAAAAACTATGTACTAAACCATTGCATATCAATTTATTTCTCTTGGTGGGTAAATATTCAGAAAAGCTCAAATCTCCTGCATAATCTAATGTAATTGTATATTATTTTATTAATTCACCCTGTTTCTTTTGATTGTGGTCCTAAACCTTGTTTGGGGGCATTGACTCTTAAGAAATGTAACAGATTAAGACCTCCATAAAGGTATAACATTCGAAAAATATGATAACGTTGAGTAAAATTACCCAAAAAAGCAGAAGACAATGATTACGGGTAAATACCACAATATCATGATTTCATTGTATTTACTCAATGATTTAAGACAAATAAAATTGACATCTCCAATCTCTTTTTTTAATATAATATTAACAATTGTTTATATTATAATTGCAGTTAACTTATTTTTACCTATGACATTTATTAATTGGTATTTTGAATTTGTCAAATAGACCAACGTAAAAATATAGAAAAACAGCTGCTAAATTATTAGTTTGTTAATGCTTACTGTGCAGAATATTACAACCTTTTATTTGTCTTACTCTTTTAATTGTAACACTGGGAGTCTAACTATTTAGCCAGCTAATGCTACCAAGCCTGTCTGCTTGGGTAGCTGGCCTGCAGTCAGCTGCTTTACAGTTTTCAAATCGTGACTGTCTGTTGTTGTGCATAAGGAAATATTTCCAAACAGCTGAATTTTTCTTCATTGTAAGCAAGAAAAAGTATTTTTTCTTCAGACGACTTAGTAGTAGTGCAGAGCAACAGGTGGGGGTGGGGCGATATTGTGCCATTATATTTGTCTGGTGCAGCCAGAGAAAACTCCAGCCACACTGTTGTCTCATTAAAGTAACTTTGAACAACTGGAACAGTGTGATGGAGAATTGTTCAGTTTTGAAACTTGATACCAGTAACTGGCCCATATCCACACATAAAAATAACAAATTACTATGAGCAACATCCTGCTAATATATGTTATTTATTTGAGTCACATAGCTACATTTCCTTACAGTAGATTATGAGCCAATTATAGAAATCTAAAGTAGTTTATGGCAGTATAAAATCTCAAGTGTAGCGTTTTTTACTTGTAAATAGCTAGTAGTATTCATCCGTTATTTTTCATTGATTATAATTTGGCCACTCAACACTTCATTACTCTGCTGCTCAGCCTCTTTTCTCATCTAGCAAGGGCAGCGCCTGTGAGTGGGCAGCAAAGCCTCGGTGACCCGTCCCCCATTATCTTGTGTCATGATGTATGTTTGGATGGGTTGTACTGGAATTCTAATTTCCCCTCGGGGATCAATAAAGTATCATTGAATTGAATTGAATTCATCCCGAGCATGTGCTGTTCATCGTATCAACTGTAAAGCCCTCAGACTCCAGATGACTGCGTCCCTTTAATCCTACCTCCCTGATCCCCACCCCTAATAACATACACTCCTTATATGTGAATGTAGTAAATTATACAGATTAGCCTACAGAGAACGAGTAGCTGGAGGTTTCAGCTCATCGTCAAACAGCTTCTTGTCATATTTCAGCACTTCTGATGTGGTTGTGCAGTCTGTGAATTTGTCAGCTGAAGATTAAAGTAGTTCCTTCATAATTTGGGGAATACTGAAACTGTATTTTGCTTGAGATGCAAATGAAAAAGTTTATTCTTGTTCTTTGTCTGCCGAGTATCATTCTGAATGTTTGCTGTCATCTTGTTTGTCCTCCGTCTGATCATTCATTTCAGTTTGTGTTAGTACTCCTTCGTCTTCGGCTGTCCCGCAACCAGTAATGAATAAGCGTCTCTATGTCCTCTGCCTCGGAGCTAATTGGCTAATTTTATTTGTAATAAACAAGCCTTGCAGGCAGAGAGCTATCCGGCAGGTTTCAGACAGGCGGGTAATGTCACCGTCTTTCTACCTTCTCCCTTTTTTCCCCCAGATGTCTTCCAAGAACATGGTGTGATCAAACTGGTGCAGCATGGATCCAGAGGAGCTCGAGCTGCAGAATGACTACCGTTACCGTAACTACGCAGCGGTCATCGAGAAGGCACTGCGAAACTTTGAGTCGTCCAGTGAGTGGGCAGATCTCATCTCCTCCCTTGGAAAGCTCAATAAGGTGCAGTATGGAGACCACTAGAAATATTACTCTGCCTTTTTAATGGGTCCGTTTTGCAGCATTAGTTCAGAGTTTCTTGGTTTCTTTTTGATATTTTGTTTAGCTCTGTTTTAGTTCCCTGAGGTTATGGTTGAGGTTTGCTTTCTCACTGATACTTCCTCTTTCTGTTCCTTATAAGTCTTCTTATCATTTATTATGAAGAATAAAAGTGCCAATGTTTTCTTGTTCCTGCACAGCAAATGTTGACTTTGGAGTGTCCCTGTGTGTTCAAGCCCTAAAATCACTCCTGAAAGTAGACACTGGACGGGAGGGTAACATTTAATCTTCAAAATCAAGCCTACACTGTGTTAAAAATGTGTTACGTTTATATTTTCTTTGATACTTGTGTGAGTCACTATGCAGTTGTTGGTCAAATTTTTACTCAGTTTTATTTTATTTTGTATTATTTCCAGGCCCTGCAGAGCAACCTTCGCTACTCTCTCTTGCCCAAGAGGCTGATCATAGGAAAGCGTCTGGCTCAGTGCCTGCACCCGGCTCTGCCCAGCGGAGTCCACCTCAAGGCTCTAGAGACGTACGAGGTCATCTTCAAAATCATTGGCACAAAATGGCTGGCCAAGGATCTGTTTATTTACAGGTAAGTGAACATCATAAAATAATTTCCTTTAGCAAGAAGAATCGAGGCCTTATTATAGCTAATCTCCCTATAACTTAATGAATGTGTTGTTTTTCTTCTTCAGCTCTGGGTTGTTCCCACTGTTGGGTCACGCAGCCATGGCAGTTAAGCCTGTGCTGCTGACACTGTATGAGCGTTACTATCTCCCACTGCAAAGGGCTTTGCTTCCCAGTCTGCAGGCTTTCATAACTGGACTCTTACCTGGTCTGGAAGAAGGACTGGAGGTCTATGACAGGTATATAAAAACATGTTTTTTTCACTTGGTTTTTCCCCTAAAATTAAAAATGAAACAAGTGAAGAAAGTTTTAAATCTTTAGTTTATTATCATGTAACCTAGACTTCAGATGTTCAAAACGCCGTTTGAACTAAAGGATCTCTCCGTCCATCAATTCATCCTTTCTTGCTTATCTTAGATCTGGCCGGATATGTAACATGTCAAGGAGGGACACAGACATCCCTCACTCTAGCAGCACTCTCCAGCTTATTTTGTGGGACCCCAAAGCTTTTCTAGGCCAGAAGGGAGGTACAGAAAAGTCCCTCTTGTGTTTCTTGGTATGCCTTAGTGGGACGGGCTTAGAAATCCTCCAAAAGAAGGTGCAACTACTCTGTCTCTAAGACAGACACCCAACAAGAATGCTCATTTCAGCTGCTTATACGGATCCCGTCTTTTCCGTCCTGTTTCATATGTCAGGTGGCAGGATGTAACCTAGATTAGCCGTTAAATTGAGAGTGTTTTCTTGTAGCTCGGCTATTTCTACAATGGAACAGACTGTAGCAGCATCCGCATTACTGCAGATAAGGTTCCAGTCCCTCGTGAACAGCCCGCCAAGATGCTTACTGCTTAAGGCAGAGACTGACCCCTGACCTGGCCCCCGACTTCTTAGAGATGCCAGTAGAACCACAAACCATTCTATCCAAGGCAAGGCCTTGAGGTCCTCTCGATGAATATCACAGAACTGCTACATTAACCTGGTGAAAGGGCTTGATAGGGGAAGACAGCCACAGAAAATGAGGAACCTTGCGCTGATTAGATGGTTTAGCTAATGTAAGTTCAGCTTGGTTCTAGGGGTTTGGCTGAGCACTCAGCCCGGATAAGCGACAGGTAGTCCCACCCATCTGGGTATATAGATGCTAAGGTCAGGGGTCATGTGTGCAGGGTGGTAAGCAAGGGATGAAGTCTGAGCATACTATTTTCTTTAATCACAATCTAAAATAATCTTTGTAAAACAAAATGATCTCCACTGAATGCGACATTGCTTCTCTTCATTATTTTCTAAATAAAAATGATTCGTTTTGGAAAGCCGGATGACTCAGCTTGTGTGCTGACTCTGTAGTGTACTTATATTTAATTTTAATAATGTCATTATTATAACTTAACATTTAACTATTTTCTCTCCCAGGAGTAAAATTTACCCAGATAGCGTCAATATGCTTCTTTTTAGATGAGTTATGCTTTGTCAACTTTCATGACGAAGCTACATTGATTTGCATATTTTAAACATGTACTCTTGTAAAAAATGAAATAGAAAAAGAGGCTGAAGCCTAACTAAACTTTTCATGATCTAAACCTTTTTTAATTAGTTGCTGATTTATGGAAACCCCACATAACTGCATATCTCTTTCCAGTGGTATTATACTTTTATATAGTAGTATTATATCTTTAATCTCTTTCTGTTCAGGACTGATGCTCTGCTGGTCAAGCTGTCGCTGCTAGTGGGTCAGCAGGTCTTCTACGGCGCCCTGTGGGGTAGCATGCTGGTCACCCCAATGGTACGGCTGCCTGCTTCTGTCTTTGTGGTCACACATTTTGACCGTATGGCCCCGCTGAGTCAGCAGACCCACATGTTGGGCTACGGCCATCGTGCAGTGGTAAGTGTCTGCGTTCGTCTTCAGTCCTTCCTTCTTCCAACATATTTACCTACACTAACTGTTTCATCCCATTCAGTCACGCTTTAAGTTTTCTGTTTCTCTGTGTGCCTCCAGATAAAGTCAGTCTGTCTGTCTCTGCAAGATTCAAACGTGTTGGTGCAGAGGAACATGCTCGAAGTTCTCCTCTACTTTTTCCCCTTCGCCACATGTCTGGTAGGTAAAATTGTCGGTCGCCCAAGTAAAGTGCTTCTCCATTATTTCCCTGTGTGTACTTGTTCCAAAGATATTCAAAGATTTCTTTTAAAAAATGTTGGTTGGCAACCATTTATTGACATGTACGAAGCAACCAGAGGCAGTTATCTAATCACCTATAAATAAGCCTACATAAATAATTATCTAAGCAAAACAGACACACTTATGTTTGACTTATGCTCCTGGCCTATTTCCTGGAAATGTCAATCAGATCTAACATTTATTATGGATTATGAGTCTCAGTCTTCTGGTCTACTCTGAAAAATGGCCTTAATTTATTAATTTGGAGATTTATTGTAACATAAGACAAAGTAATAAAATACATTATACTTTTCACTTTCATATTCTAGCCAAAAATTAATTACCCATAAATATTTCTCACCCAGGGATGTTTGCTATCGCTTCTTTTTATTGTTTATATGGTTTTTCTGTTGTATCGACATAGATCTGTAAGCCTTTATAGAGGTGCTGTCTCTTTCTGATGGTCAGTTCATCAAGCACATTTGACCAGTCGCACCTGACCAACACTCCATCCATCCATTGTTTCATTTCCAGGGTGCGCTTTAAGCTATTTTCCATTCCAGAAATCTTTCACATTTGCTGTCATGCGTTTTACCAATAACCTGATCACAACCTTGGCATCTGCCTCTGCCCCTCACTTTAAGCATAAACTACATTTATTAGTAGTTCAATTGTGTGGTGTTTATTATCCTAAGCACTGTTGTAAAGTCAGAACTTTGCAAATGCCAAATTAAAGTAAGGTCATTTATGAGCCAAAAGCAGCTTTTGACTGTGGGGACTCAAAGTGGGGTTGAGAGCCTGCAGCTACACAGCCACCATTTTCTGGTTGAGGACCATAGCTCAGTCTTAGAGGAGCTGATTCTAATCTATCCTTCTTGAATCCTAAGGGGTTTACTTAGTTTTCCTTATGTCTGTATTTGCCATTTGTGTGGGTATGCTTTGATGCTGAAAATACACAGATTTTCATATATCCACAGACCTTTTTGAATGAAAATGCTAATTATACCATCAGAAAACCTTTTCTGCCCTTCAGCTAACCCTCCCTCTGTCTGTTGTTGGTTTAGGACCCTGCAGAGCCGAGTGTCGCTCTGAGTGCTGAAGACATGACCACTGTGGTTTCTGCAGCCTTACTCACTCTGCTCAGGAGAGACATGTCCCTCAACAGACGCCTCTACGCCTGGCTCCTAGGTCCTCACGTTTAGGATGTAGATTAGCAATGAATCCCAAGCTAAATTATCACATTACTGTTTGGCAGAGAAAAACATTTTATTTATTCTCGCTGATGTTTGTCTTCCTGCGTTTCTGTCTTCAGGTACAGACATTAAAGGAGGGATGGTGGCACCACATCCCACGCTTTCCACCACCATGGAGGAGCACACCTCGTTCTACTTCAACACTTATTCCAAAGATTATCTTGTGAAGGTGGTGTTTTATTTACTCACAGTTAGTTTTGCTGTAAGAAAAGTGATGTAATAAGATTAAGACTCATGTTCTGTCTTACTCTGAGTGTTGTAAGGCTCAACCTGTGGCTGGTTTGCTTTGAATAAAGGAGAAACACCTGAACAAGCGCTGTCCTAAGTGGACC
The DNA here is from genome assembly GCF_021462225.1 of Girardinichthys multiradiatus. Taxonomy (NCBI): domain Eukaryota; kingdom Metazoa; phylum Chordata; class Actinopteri; order Cyprinodontiformes; family Goodeidae; genus Girardinichthys; species Girardinichthys multiradiatus. The sequence continues at coordinate 23,527,399 of NC_061800.1, read as the reverse complement.
ACATCCCATTTCCAATCACATGTAATGGTTATTGAGTTATAAGAGCTGCAACAGAAGCAGCATTTAAAGATTTTTTTCTTGCATTATTAGGTCCGATAATTGAAAAGTATCTAATTTAAATGAACTTTCTCCTTTTCTCGTTTCCCCTACACTAGTTTTCATTCTAAACCATTTTACAGCATACAAATGTCATACAAAATAAACCAGAATACATCAAAAGATATATTGTGCTTTCTGTCTGCAGGCTCTGATTAACATCCTCAAACAGAAGAAGGTGGACAGTGACCCAGAAAGCGTCATCTCTTACCTCAGACCCTTTCGCATCATTATAAGTCTGCTCGATAAACCCGAGATAGGTGAGCAGAAGCACATTAAGATGCTTAATTGTTTCCAACCTGCTTTAAAGATATGGCTTTTTATCTGTTCAGGTCCAGCTGTCTTGAGCAGTGTGTTGTTGGAGGTGGTCCGAGCTTTCCACAGCTACTGTCTGGAGATGCTTGGAGAGGAGACCATGACAAAGTCAGGACACTCGGCCAACCAGCTTGCTTGGTGAGCAAAATGAACAATGAAATTGAAACAGTTTCTTTTAAAACATAAAGTGGTAGAGATACTTTTTATCACGGGAATCCTAAAATAGATTGATATTTTGCTTTGTCTTCCTTTAACAGTAAAATAAAAGAGAACAAGAATGCCTCAGAGATCATAAAAACGACGAACATGCTTGTGAGCTCCTTGAACAGCGAATACCTGTGGGAGTACATGACTCAACGCTTTTGCACGTCTGTCAGGTTTGTCAATCCCACTGATTCTTTATTTGCAAGTTTGTTTGTCTTTTTTACCATAAAGCAAAAAAATATATCTATATTTTGAGGAAATAAAATTTTGGAGTTTTCTCTTGGGGATGAAGCTGAGGGGAACTGTTTGTATTATTTAATACAAACAGTTGGACTGCATAAAAAGCAAAAAATATGATCTGTGGTTATCAAGTTTTATATATTAATAACGTTAGTTGAAATGCATTTCAAATTTGATGCCAGCAGCACATTTCTAAAATATTGGACAGACGTTTCTGCTTCACTGTTATTCAACCCATTCATATTTTCAGACAACAATCTGTAAACTTTTAACACTGGATTTATATATTAAAAAATTGAATGTGTTTTCTTTTGGCCTTTGTGACACACCTGAAGCTGTTCAGTTGTTTTGAAGTGATACAAATTCAATTCAATTGAGCCACATACATTCCATACTAAGACACTGAATTACTCTCCAGTAAAAACTAGAATTAGAAGAAGCAGTTATGCAAATGGTCCAAGCCCTCCTTGGAAACAATTTCAAGGTAAGACTTCCCTCAATCCATTATGGCTGTACCGGCTGTATCCACCTAAAATATGTTAAAAAAAATAGACAACTCTTCAAAAATAAGTCAAAATGTTGAAAGAAAATATGTCATATAAGGAAAATATGCAAATGTATTTTATCGTTTCCAACTATATTTAAACGATTTTGTATAAAACAGTGTAGTGACTTAATGTGGACATTGTCTTAGAGATGCTGCAAAGTGGTTGCAAAATTGATTTCTAGCTGGAAAGCTACAAAAGTTGAAGGTAAAAAGATTTATATGTTTGGGAGTAACAAATTTATATTTCAATTAGTTAGACAGACCATCAGGATGGATTAAACAACCTTGGCCACAGAAGTGGTAGCGCTTCTTAATTACGTTTTTTTTCTTTGCACAGTATGGATCTAAATGTCTCTTTCAGATTTTCTAAATTTGTTCAGAAACTGTAGTGATCTAATCCAGTTCCTCTTCAAACCTGTTTTGTATGGCAGCGTTGACTATCACAGCAGTTTCAGCTTGAGTTTGCCAGTACGCTTTGTGTGAGATTATTCTGAAATATCTGACTTTTTTCTATGATATTTTTTTACCACAAAGGATGAACTCTTTAACTTGTGCATTTCATTATTATTTCCTGTTATTTTTCATTAAATAATATATTTCAGCAGGCTGTTTCATTGGCACTGCCTCATCTTGACTTCTGAAAATCGTAACAGATCTGAAATTTTTAAAGTAATTTCATTTTTCATTTTCATTTTTAGCAGCATGTCCTGCCAATTGTATAATTTTTTTTTTGAACAACCCCCTTTCAGAGTACAACATTGCTTTTTTAATATTGTGTTTTAAGAATAAGGTTTTGGTAACTAAAGCTTAAAATGAGATACAACATGCGTGCAAGCTTCTGTTTTCTGCTCTTAAAGACATGAATCTAAGTTCTGTTGCGTTTTTCCTAAAGTGAAAAAGATAATCGGCCAACGCCTCCGGAGCAGGACTACGGTCAACCTGCTCCCTCTGTCATGGAAATGTCCAACCTCATCATTTTCCTGCTGGATGTTCTTCCTCTGGTAATTAGCACATATTTTTCAAGAGACGGTGGTGTTAAAGCACCTTCATATAAAATAAATTGCCATGTTTAAAAAAAATCTAGCTAATTAACACCACTTTAGAAACTTCTCAAGCAGCAGCATGTTTGTGTTTTCTCACAGGAGCTCTATGCCGACATCCAGTCACTTTTTCTCCCCGACATGCTTGGCACCATGCTGCATAGCCTGCGATGCCACATGGACTCCATTTCCCTTGATGAGGTAACACAGGGGCTGCGAGCGTGCTTCAAGGTCCTGAGTAAGGTCCAGATGCCCGTGGCTTACATGGATGTTGATGGAGGAGCACATACAGAGGAGGTGGAGTCAGTGTCACCAGAGGAGGAAACCACAAAGGTGAGGAACTGTTATAGTTGGTGCCAGTTCAGGATGTTTTAAATGCTTATCAAGTATGCCTTATCTAGGATGGACACAACGAGGGGGAGAAAAAGGGAAGCGCTAATGGACATCAGGAAAATGAGAGGGAGAGGCGAAATGGAGGAGGTGAAGCTGAGCCCGCTAACGGTGTTTACTCAACACTGAGGTCTGAAGACAGCGGATTGGGCATCAGCGCTTCACCCTCAGAGCAGCACCTGCAGCTGGGAATGGTGACGGAGGCCGAGCGAAATGGAACGTGCAAAACCGGCGTTGGAGTTTGGAGAAGGGGAGGGAGTGTAGAAGCCATGACGCAGTGTCTGCAGGATATTCTAGCCTTCATAACCACCAGGTAACCTTCATAACCAGGTGAAGCTGTTTGGTTGCAACAGTGTAAGGCATTTCTGAACATTTTTTTTCTTTAACCTGACATTCAGATACCTGATGGTACAAGTGGAGGATGTTGGAGGTCCGGAGCCAGAGCCTCAGCATGACCAGAGCGCCAACTCTGTGGATCATAAGTCTCTGTTAGGGAGACGTGAATTTAAAGACAAACTGACTGAGCTGTTTACTCCAAATAAACTCAAAGCCCGTGTCTCACCAGAGACCCAGCTCCCAGCATCCCCCACAGAAAAGAAAAAATGGGTTGGCTCCACAGTGTGCATGAACTGGGCAGCTGGTTACATGCCCAGAGGAAGAGCTGAGATCTCTGAGGCCTGTCGACAGACCTTCGTCGCCACCTGTCACCTGCTGCTGGAGAGCACCACCTTCCCAGTGTACCTGAGTGAGGAGGAGATGCTCGCACTTTACACGGACATGTTTGGACACTCAGGTTAGCACATGGACAGTGTCGTGCAAAAATATGCATAACTCTTTAGCGTTTTGTGATGCTAAAACCACAAACTTTAATGTGTTTTGTTGGTATTTCAAGTTGATGAATCAACACAAAGTAGTCCTTGGATGTAAAGGTAAAAGGTAAAAAACAATACAAGGTTTCATTAGTGTTTATAAAAAAAAAAAATCTGAAAAGTGTTGCATTCATTTGTATTTAGCCCCCCTAAGTCAATCTTTACTCCTAATCCTATTTTTTTTTTTTTTTGCCCATTCTTCTTTGCAAAGTGGCTGTAGAACATTTCATTGTATCTCTACCCATTTGTTTAGGGTTGTTCTCCTGCAGGAAGGTGAACCTCTGCTACTGTTGGTGTCTTTTGGCCGCCTCTAGACAGCTTTTCTTCTTGGATTGTCCTGTATTTAGCTGCATCCATCCTCTCCACTCTGGCCAGCTTCCCAGTCCCTGCTGATGAAAAGTGTTCCCATAGCATGATGGTGCCCCCACCATGTTTCACAATGGTGATGATCAGTTTAGGTTGATGGTCATGTCTTGACAGGATTACAGCTGTGCCAGACTTCTTTCCATTTTTGGATGATGGATTGAACATACTATATATTGAGATTAGACTGCACACGGCCGGGTTCCATTTATTAATTAGGTGGACTCTTAATGGGGTTTGCTGCACTGGATTTATTAAGGGCTGCTATAGTACAGGGGGCTAAACACAACTTTTCAGATTTTTAAATATTTTGGAAACTCTGTATCCCTTTGTTAGACCACACAGTTGTGTACTGGTTTTGTGTTGGTCTATCACATAATATTGCCTAACGTGCAAAATGTTTAAAAGTTCAAGCGGTATGAATACTTTTACAAAGTATTGTGAATCAACTCTGCTTTAAAATTCCTTTACCCACAAATAAGTCATCAAATGTTTTTTTTTGTTTTTTTTACCTATTTTAGGCAGTGACTTGGACAGCCTACCCATGTGGCTGAGGTCCCTGATGATTCTGTGCTGCATGTCTAGGGACTACAACATCCAGCACACCGCAGTGGCCTCCCTGCTAGAGCTCGTCAACCACTCCCAGTCCTTAGCACTGGTCATTGAGGACAAGCACAAACGCTACCAGAGCTCTGATACCAACCCCTTGAGTGGGCGGCTGCAAATGGTCAGTGTGCCGCCCATCTATCCGGTCCTGCTTCGAGCCATAGAGGATGGCACAGACTTCTTTCAGGTCAGATTATCAAAAGGGGAACTATTAGTGTGACTAAAACTGTTTGATGAAGGCCTTATTTAAGGTTTGGCTTTCCTGTAACCCAGAGGTTATCCCGGGTACTGTGGAGTCAGCTGGACACAGAGCAGAGAGAGCAGCACGTTTCCTGTGTGGATCTGTTTTACAGGCTGCATTGTTTGGCTCCCTCAGCATCCATCTGTGAGGACATCATCTGCCAGGCACTGTTGCACAAAGACAAGGTTCATATAGTTGTTTTCTTTTCACTCTCTTCTGAATATCATTTAATTTGGGACAGAAAGACTGAGCTAACAGAGGAAGCAGTGTGAAAATTTGATCAGGAAAACCAAAAGTTTGTTTGTTTTTGTTCCCCAGGCAGTTCGGCTGGAAGCTCTGCACCGCTTCACAGTGATGTGGCACCTGACCCGGGAGATTCAGTGCAACAGAACCATGTCTCTGAGTCGATCCTTCGATCGGTCAGTTCATCCTGGATTTTTTTTAAAGGCAAAAACTTCAATAAGGACACTTCATAATGCTTCACAATGCTTTTTCACGGAATATATCTGTACATATGTAACATTAATATGTTACATATGAATTTCTGCATGGAGTTTGCATGTTCTCCCCGTGCATGCGTGGGTTCTCACCGGGTACTCCGGCTTCCTCCCACAGTCCAAAGACATGCCAATTAGGTTAATTGGTCACTCTAAATTGCCCTTAGGTGTATGAATGAGTGTGTGCTTGTTTGTTTGTGTGTTGCCCTGCAATGGACTGGCAACCTGTCCAGGGTGTATCCTGCCTCTCGCCCATAGACTGCTGGAGATAGGCACCAGCTCCCCCGCGACCCACTATGGAATAAGCGGTAGAAAATGACTGACTGACTGACTGAATTTTTCATCTGTTGAAAAATGGTTGTAATAGAAAATAATCACGCTTGTAAATAGGAAAAACAGCAGCATGCTTTATTTGGAGTTGAAGGAAGGGGAGTCCGCCTCACCCTGCCTCTCCACTCCAATAAAACTACCAGGGGTACCCTAACATTTCTCCGTGTTTTCCCCCCTCTCTGCTCCTCATGTTTGCATCTGCACCGTGCAGCCTTACATCAAGACCTCAATAGATGTGCTCCTCCGCCATAACAATGTAGCTTCTCTCCTGTTGCTATAAATCGGGAACATGTGAACGCTTACAGATATTTGATAATTTAGTACATGTCTTGTTTCCTTGAGCGGGCGGGCGGTCTATCTCTGTTGGTTTATTTTATAGAATCTCCTAAATGTGATGACATTTTTTAAAAAAAGTTCAGGGCTATGAATATTTTTGGAAGGCCCTGCAATTGTATTGACCAGATAAAGAGTTTTTTGTGTCGTTGTTGTTTGATGGCCTCTGTGGTGTTTCAGGTCTCTGTGTGTTGTGGTGGACAGCCTGACCTCCACCGATGGCTCAATAAGTGCAGCCGCTCAGTGCTGGCTGATTAGAGCTCTGTCCCTGAACGATGTGATCCGAATCCTGGAGCCTATCCTGTTGCTGCTGCTTCACCCGTCCACCCAGCGCTGCTCCATCCAGAGCGTCAAACAGAATCTCACCGCCGGTAAGCAAATTCATCTGTGCCTTGTAAGAGATTTCATGTGCTTGTTGTTAACTTGAGCTGCTTATTGTTTTTAAGGTAACCTGAAGCTTTTAAACAGCAGAAGAAGTTTGATTAAAACTTCTCGGACATCTGCAGACGTGGTGACAGATGATGGGACGACGTTAAACAGTCTGAATGTCGTTGACAGAGAAGCTTTGTGGACTGAATTGGACAGTGGGCCAGAGCCAGAAAAACCCACAGACACTTTAGCGGCGTCAAGGAGTGAGAGTGAGGAAACAGAAGAAGATGAGGTTAAAGAGGAGGAAGAGGAGGAGGCTGAGAGTGAGCATACTGAGTCAGCAGACACCAGCGGGGCCCAAGTTTCCACAGAGAACTCCAGTTCAGGTTCTGCTCCGCCCAGCAGCATTGAGGAGGGAGGTTTGGTGAACGGCTTGCGAAGGGTAGAGTCTGAGCACACGCAGGCGTCTGATTCCCTGTCGAGTGAAGAAGAGGAGGATTTAGAGCTGGAGGCCATGGCCAGATCTCGCCTGTTGAAGCAGGAACGTGAGAAGAGAGAAGCTATTGACTCTCTGTTCCGCCACGTGCTGTTGTACCCCGTGGCAGGCGGCTGGCACCGTCTCCTCCAGGGCTTGGCACTGCTCGACAGTCTGTTGAGGAGCAGCCCTGAGTGCCACCTGGTGGACGCCTTGTGCTGCACGTCGCTAGACACGAGCTCTGCTGCACATTTAAACCTGGTCTCAAACCTTCTGCAGCGCCACCAGCAGGCTCAGGATGGCAAGTGCTTCTACGGCTGCCTGCTTTCTCCCACCTCTTCCCCCTCTGTGCCCCCCTCCCTGCTCATCGAGCTGCTGGTGTCGCTCTGCTTGCGAATTCTGCGCTCTCACTACCCGTCCTATCTGAGCCTGACTCCCCTGGACCTGCAGGGCAACAGGGAGGTCCAGGTGAAGAGCGTGTCGGTGCTGACTCGGATTGTGAACCAGCTCTGCTGCACGGTACGAGGACAGGAATGCAGCAAAGCCACTCTGGAGTCAATCCACAGACTCCTCACATGCTGTAAAGTGCAGCAATATGCCCTGCTTTCACTGTCTGCCTCCATGTACATCTGCCAAAAGGCAGCGGATAAGGGATCATCCAAAGGAGCTGAGCTGCTAGATGAGCAAGGAGGCTTGTCGGAGGAGAGTCTTGTAAATCTGGGTGTAGGAGGGGGGCAGGAGCAGTGCCCCTTACAAATAGAGTTGCTGAAATTGCTCCAGGCTCTCATAGTGCTGGAATACCATGTGTGGCCAGGTGGGTCAGCAATGGGTGGAGCTTCTGGCCAACCTGGAGATCCTCGTGAATCCTCGCCAGCCTCAACCCCACTGGCCCGTGAGTGGCAAACTGCTGTGCTCTTCCAGCAGTCCATCAAAGCAGCGCAGTATGTCCAAAGCCACCCCATCACAGCCCAGGGGATGTTTGTTTCTGCTGCAGCAAGAGCCCTGCAGCCTCAGTACGGGTACGCCATGCACCCCCACTGGGTGTCTCTGCTGTGCTCCTCTCTGCCGTACCTGGGACGATCTTTAGGGATCATCGTGTCCCCGCTTATCAGTCAGATCTGCAGGAACGTGGATGAACTGGTGAAGCTCCATGAGCATGATGGAGGGAAGACGAACCACAGGTAGCTAAAACAATTGTAGCCTCTTTCTACGATTACACTGATATGCAAATTAAAGCTTCTAAATATCTTGACATTTAATTGTCAAAACAATATCACATGTGTGTATTAAAAAAATTGACAAAAGGCTGCCGGGATGCAAAAATCGTAAGGCTGGTTAGCATCGTTCTCTACATGCCAATAATATATTTGACATGTTGGATGGATGCTTTCTGCACATCTGATTTGTAGTGGCCAGGAAGGATAGCAGAAGACATCACCATAATAGAAACACATGACAGGGATGGGGAAGATGTGGGTTAATCGCTACTGAAACTGTTAGAAATTCTTCCTGATTTTCTGATTCAGATTGTTCGATAGCTTACATTTTCTTTTTAAGCGTGACGATAAATAATATAAAAAAATATTAAACAAATTATATTTCAGTTCAATTTTCTAATGAAACATTAATCATGTTGCTATAGAAACTGTTTATTTGAAAGGATGTGTTTTAGTTTGTATGGCTGGTCAAAAGACTTTACATTTCCACGCCTTATAAGTTTCTTATCAGCTGGTCGGGAACAGTTAAGCCACCCAGGCACCAGCTACTGTGTCATTGTACAGGTCCTTCTCAAAATATTAGCATATTGTGATAAAGTTCATTATTTTCCATAATGTCATGATGAAAATTTAACATTCATATATTTTAGATTCATTGCACACTAACTGAAATATTTCAGGTCTTTTATTGTCTTAATACGGATGATTTTGGCATACAGCTCATGAAAACCCAAAATTCCTATCTCACAAAATTAGCATATTTCATCCGACCAATAAAAGAAAAGTGTTTTTAATACAAAAAACGTCAACCTTCAAATAATCATGTACAGTTATGCACTCAATACTTGGTCGGGAATCCTTTTGCGGAAATGACTGCTTCAATGCGGCGTGGCATGGAGGCAATCAGCCTGTGGCACTGAGGTCTTATGGAGGCCCAGGATGCTTCGATAGCGGCCTTTAGCTCATCCAGAGTGTTGGGTCTTGAGTCTCTCAACGTTCTCTTCACAATATCCCACAGATTCTCTATGGGGTTCAGGTCAGGAGAGTTGGCAGGCCAATTGAGCACAGTGATACCATGGTCAGTAAACCATTTACCAGTGGTTTTGGCACTGTGAGCAGGTGCCAGGTCGTGCTGAAAAATGAAATCTTCATCTCCATAAAGCTTTTCAGCAGATGGAAGCATGAAGTGCTCCAAAATCTCCTGATAGCTAGCTGCATTGACCCTGCCCTTGATAAAACACAGTGGACCAACACCAGCAGCTGACACGGCACCCCAGACCATCACTGACTGTGGGTACTTGACACTGGACTTCTGGCATTTTGGCATTTCCTTCTCCGCAGTCTTCCTCCAGACTCTGGCACCTTGATTTCCGAATGACATGCAGAATTTGCTTTCATCCGAAAAAAGTACTTTGGACCACTGAGCAACAGTCCAGTGCTGCTTCTCTGTAGCCCAGGTCTGGGGAATGCAGCACCTGTAGCCCATTTCCTGCACACGCCTGTGCACGGTGGCTCTGGATGTTTCTACTCCAGACTCAGTCCACTGCTTCCGCAGGTCCCCCAAGGTCTGGAATCGGCCCTTCTCCACAATCTTCCTCAGGGTCCGGTCACCTCTTCTCGTTGTGCAGCGTTTTCTGCCACACTTTTTCCTTCCCACAGACTTCCCATTGAGGTGCCTTGATACAGCACTCTGGGAACAGCCTATTCGTTCAGAAATTTATTTCTGTGTCTTACCCTCTTGCTTGAGGGTGTCAATAGTGGCCTTCTGGACAGCAGTCAGGTCGGCAGTCTTACCCATGATTGGGGTTTTGAGTGATGAACCAGGCTGGGAGTTTTAAAGGCCTCAGGAATCTTTTGCAGGTGTTTAGAGTTAACTCGTTGATTCAGATGATTAGGTTCATAGCTTGTTTAGAGACCCTTTTAATGATATGCTAATTTTGTGAGATAGGAATTTTGGGTTTTCATGAGCTGTATGCCAAAATCATCCGTATTAAGACAATAAAAGACCTGAAATATTTCAGTTAGTGTGCAATGAATCTAAAATATATGAATGTTAAATTTTCATCATGACATTATGGAAAATAATGAACTTTATCACAATATGCTAATATTTTGAGAAGGACCAGTATTTCTAGTCATAATAAAGATGGATCTCTTGTCAGTACTGAAATCACTTTAGTTTCACGGACACATTGAGAATCTGACTGAAGTGCTCTGAGTTTTTACTGTATTTAAACTTTTTTGTTAGCGTTGTCGGCAGGAGGGAGAACATCGCTCCCGACTACCCATTGACTCTGCTTGAAGGCCTGACCACCATTACACATTACTGTCTCCTTGACAACAAAAAGGTAAGGCACTCGTACACTGACATCTATACCTGTTCTGCTATCTATCATTTAATACCAGAGTTTGCTTTAACTTTATTCCCTCTCTGTCAGTCTCTGGTGGCTTGTGATCCCGTGGACGTCCGTAATGCACGCAACGCTGTCCTCGAGGCGCTGCCGCACATGCTCAGCAGTATGGCTTTGTTATGGGGCGTGGTCACAAGGGAGGGATTTCAGAGACGGAGTGTGTCTGACTCCGGCCACAGCAGCAAACATGCTGCTACCTCTGTGTATTTCAAAAGCTCCAAGGTGTGCACAGGCATGTTGTTGGGATGTTTATGCATTATCTGTTTTTTGACTCTTGAACTTTATCGCATTTTTTATTCGAGAACATACCGTTGCAGAGAATTTCTTCCATGTGTGTTTCATTAGACATTGCAGCAGCGGATTCTGCAGTTTCTGCTCCCTCTGACTGGACATTATGGGGTTCAGCTGATGGCTTCGGTGGGAGTAGTGTGGAGTAACAGGAGGGGCAAAAGGAGACACAAAAACAAAGTAAGAGCCGCACCGTGTTGGAAAAAGTTAAATCTTGTATCCAGTGCTTTTTTGGGGGGGTTCCTGTCCTCTTCTTTACTTTCTGTCATTCTTTAGGTTTTACCTGTGGCCAGTGAAGCTCGCCTGATCATTGTGGAGCTTATAAAATCGCTCCACACCTTGAACGCAGAAACTATCCTACAGTTGGTCAAAGAGGTCGTGAAGAGACCACATCAGATCAAAGGAGAACAGGTACATAACCACATGCAGGTAAAGATATTAAAGGCTTTTAATGTTGAGAGCTTCAAGGTTCTGCTTTTCTCCCCAGAAGGCAATGCTGGTCGATCTTCCCATGTTACAGTTCAGCTATTCCTTTATCCAGAGGTAAGGATAAATGTCTGCATCAGGAAAACTAATAATATTCTGTTTTCACAGAACCACACATTTTCATAATGATGTTTCTGTTTACCTGTTTGTAGCATTTCAGCTCAGGCCCTGCAGGAAAACGTTGCTCCTCTCCTCAGCCTGTTAAGGGAGTCTGTTCAACTCAACCTGGCGCCACCCGGACATTTCTTACTGCTGGGGTCAGTTCTCATCAAGGAACACAAGATTTGTGAATTTCGACTATTCTGGAGGTTTTGCAGTAATTCATGAATGATCTTCAGTCTTAATTGTTATCTTGCAGGATCCTAAATGACTTTGTCAACCGTCTCCCCAACCTGGACAGTAAGAAGGACTCTAAAGATCTGCAGGTAAGGTGCCACCGTCTTTGTAATTTAGCACTCTGTTTAGTTTACAGACAGATGAAGGTAAGATGCTTTGTTGGTTAAACGTTTGAGCAGGAGGTGACTCAGCGGATCCTGGAGGCAGTAGGTGGGATCGCAGGCTCCTCTTTGGAGCAGACCAGCTGGCTTAGCCGAAGCCTTGAGGTCAAAGTGCAGCCACAGGTTTGCCCAGAAGCTGAAGAACCGGATGACGTAGATGTGGATGGGGATCACTGTGGTAATTTTAGACACTTCAGCCAATAAATACAACTTTAATGACTTTTAAAACCAAATATTGGAGGCACATGTTTGAATTTATTGTGGATTTTCTCTGATCCATAAAGGGTCAATGTTATGCATTCAGGCTCAGATACATTCTTCTATGTCTTTTACCTTTCGTTACTTTTCTTTATAAGGCAACTGCATTGTACTTTTTTCATCATGTAAAGCACTTTGAATCGTCTTATTGCTGAAATGTGCTATACAAATAGACTTGCCTTGCTTTATGTCCCAGTTCCACACAGCCCGAAACACAACACGAAAAAACAATAGAAGATACCTTTCGTCAAAATGACTGACAGGTTGATCTCTCCAAATATAGTGGGAAAACATGTTAATGAGATCTATTCAATCTGAATAAGGCTTTAGACTGATTTAAAAATATTTAGCAAAAAAAGTTGGAATGCATAATTTATTCTGTGTGTATCAGAGAAATGATCAAATAAATTCAAATTTATCAGCTAGTTCTTGTTTTTCTTACATTTAATATCATATTTAAAACGTCTTCTTCTATAATGAATTATTTTTGTAAAAAAAACTGATAAAAATAATTAGCAGACCCCTGGTTTAGGCTGAAATAAAAAGAAATCTATAATTTCATGTCAGTGATTAGCGTATGTAGACTTTTTGACTAACTTTATATACGTATATATATATATATATATATATATATATATATATATATATATATATTTCATGTTCCTTTATCTTTTCTTTTTACACAGAGTCAGTAACTCAGGCTAACGCCATGGTGTCCTCCTCCGCTCCATCAGTGTACAGCGTCCAGGCTCTTACATTGCTTGCTGAGGTGGAGTTTTATGTATATATGAATATCTATTTATTTTTTTAGGCAAAAGAGACATTGGCTTTGCATGTTAGTGTGTGCAGTTAAATCACATTTTTCTCTCTTTCTCCCCTTGCAGATTTTGGCACCCCTTCTTGACATGGTCTACCGTAGCGATGAGAAGGAAAAAGCCGTTCCTCTCATCTCACGTCTCCTGTATTACGTTTTTCCTTACCTTAAGAACCACAGGTAAAAGAAACTGATGTATAATCATGTTAAGTCCTGCAGCCTCACTGTCACCTGGTTTACTCAACTCCTTTATGTTGGACGTCTGCCCTGTAGTGCCTACAACATGCCCAGCTTTGCAGCAGGAGCTCAGCTGCTGAGTAGCTTGAGTGGGTATGCCTGTACCAAAAGGGCCTGGAAGAAGGAGGTGTTTGAGCTCTTCATGGACCCACTGTTCTTCACCATGGATGCCTCCTGTGCACACAGGTGAGTGTGAACATATGGTCAAAGTACATTGTTGTTATCATTTGTCATATTGGGCATAGGTCGTTCTCTGTGTCGAAGTATGCCAAGGTTTTAAACAACCACGATTCAAAACTGCTAAAACCTGTCACACTGTTTTTTTAAGGTTTAAAGTCATTTCAGTAAGATGCCAGAGATATCAGAATTGTACCCGCCGCTCGGTGCAATACTCCTGTCCAGCTTAATCTATAAAACACTTTAAAACACCATGCAGGACCAAAGAGGCGTACATATTAAGAAGACACCAAAATTAATTGAGTAAGAAACATAAAACAGGGGTAAGACTAATCATACGATGAAATCAAAATTAGGTGAAACAAAAAAATAAAAGAGTAAAAATCATCATCTCAATAGTGGGTCCATTAGGAATCTGTGACCGTTGATATGAATAAACCACAACAAAGGAAGACTTTTTATTTTTGAAAAAATATTTAGGAAACATGGCCTCTAACCGACCTCTAACACCTGAAAATCCATGCTCCATCCAAACCCTGTTAGTTTGCCTTGAAGACATCAAAACTTGGATGGGGCTGAACTTTTTGAGCTTCAGTGAAAGCAAAACAGGTTAAAAATGGCACATCTCGCTATTTACGGATTAGAAGAACACTTTAATATACGGATTATTTTTTTTATTCTAATGGCTTGCCATATGCAGGGGCGGGTACGCTTGCGCCTTGTTCAGTGTGTCAACATCTAATCGATTTATTTTTCCCAAATTGCGTTTCCTTCAGTATTAATCTCTAAATTGGCTTTTTTTAGAGAATAAAAGTCACACTTTGCTGCCTTAAATTGCATTGAATTTAATTCCACTGGACTCTTATGTCTGCAGTTTTAATGTCCTGTTTTTTATTTATTTATAATTTTATAGTTGGAAATCAATTATTGATCATCTGCTGACTCACGAGAAAACCATGTTTAAAGACCTGATGAGTGAGTACAAGTTGTTGTACATTGGGAGCCTTTCTTAGACAGACATATTTCTGTTCTCAAAAATGTGGGGCAAAGTTATATAAAGCTCTAATATAAATGATGAAAAGAATTAATACAGAAAGAAAGATCAGCGTTCTTGTGTTTTTGTAACGCAGTTACAAATAGAGACTCTTTATATTTATTTGCATAACAGGTATGCAGAGCAGCTCCCTGAAGTTGTTCACCAGTGCCGACCAGAAACCCATGCTGCTCAAACGGCAGGCATTTGCAATGTTCAGTGGCGAACTTGACCAGTATCACCTCTACCTCCCCCTCATTCAAGGTGGGCTGGTTTTACTAGACATCAGTTCAGGTTTTAGTACTTATATTCAAACTAGAATCAAATAATCAACCGGTTCTTGCAATTCCTTTCAGAGCGCCTCACTGAGACTTTGCGAATGAACCCGAGCCCCGCTGTCTCAGCCCAGATGTTCTTGATGTTCCGTGTTCTCCTGCTGCGGATCTCATCCCAGCACCTGACGTCACTCTGGCCTATAATGGTCACAGAACTTGTAAGTTACCTTTCTAAGAGGGCCATATATTATCTACAGAATCATCTTTATAATGAAAACTTTTATGTTCAACCTGTTTTTTAGATACGGATCTTTGCACGTTTAGAGAAATCTCTGCAGCCAGATAAAGACGTCTCAAAGTGAGGATTTCTCATCATTTATGTAACACGTATACCCTGGAACTCATTTTAAAAGTCCTATGTCTTTGACACCAAGGTTGGCCAAAGTGGTGCGTGTAGCACTTGACAGAAAGGGACCAGTAAACTTCTCTCAGGCAGAGTTGGACATGTACCTGTCAGCCTGCAAGTTTCTGGACACTTCCTTGGCTTTTCCTCCAGAGAAGATGCCACTCTTTCAGATGTAGGGGACTGGAAAACGTACTTTCATCGTAACATGAGTGATGCATTTAGCCAAGATATTGGTTTCTAAAGCATCTAACTGATTATTCTGCAGGTATCGTTGGGCATTTGTCCCGGAGGTGGATGTGAGCCGCTACAATGGTCCGGAAAATGCCCTGATTGAAGGTGAACAGGAATGCACGCCACATGTTGTCAGAGTACTGGAAGGGATACAGCAGCACTATAGGGTAAGATACCAGAGTTGGAGAGATAAATTTCATCACCTGACTGGGTTTTCTTTCTTTTTTTCCAAAATGTTTGTGTTACTAAAGTGTACATGAAGTTAAGCATCTGACTGAAGAGAGCAGTTGAAATGCATGTAAAGTGGGCAGATATTGAATAAAATGTTTCACATTTTGTTCAGTTACAATCACAAACTTCAGTTTGTTTAATTGAGACCAACACAAAGCAGTAAATTGCTACTCCGGAGGAGCTGCAGACATCCACAGCTCAAGTCAGGAAAATCTGTCAACAGGACGTGCACTTCACAAATCTGATCTTCATGGAGGAATGGCAAGAAGAAAGCCTTTGTTGAAAGAAAAGACATAAAGAGTTCCATTAAAGGTTTGACACAAGATATAAAGAGGACACAGCAAACATGTAAGTGAAGGTCCTCAGGTCATATGAGACCAGTTGGAACTACATGCAAAGTGCCATGTGTGGGGGAAATCTATGCAAATCACCCTGAACACACCATCCCCACAGTGACATATGGTGGTGGTAACATCATCCTGTGAGGACGGGAAAGTTGGTTAGAGTTCAGAATCAGAATCAGCTTTATTGCCAAGTTCGTACATACAAACAAGGAATTTGACTCCGGTACACTTTGCTCTTTTGTTCTGTTTTTGCATTACAGAATATACATATATACAATATACAATGTACAATATACACATATCTAATAGAAAAGGTGCATTTGTAGCATCTGTATGCTGTTGTTCTGTACTCTATTGAATGTTCATCGGAGAATCAGCCTGGGGGAAGAAACTGTCTCTGTGGCGGCTGGTTTTAGTGAACAGTGCTCTGTAGCGGCGGCCTGAAGGTAAAACAGTTTATGTGCAGGGTGTGTGGGGTCTGCAGAGATTTTAGCAGCTCTTTTCTTGACTCTAGACCTGTTTAAGTCCTGGATGGAGGGAAGGTCAGCTCTGATTATTCTCTCTGCATTCCTGATTATTCGTTGCAGTCTGGACCTGTCCTGTTTTGTGGATGAGCCAAACCACACTGAGATGGATGAAATCAGGACAGACTCAATGATGGCAGTGTAGAAGATGACCAGCAGCTCCTGTGGAAGGTTGAACTTCTTGAGTTGCCTCAGGAAGAACAGTTTCTGCTGGGCCTTCTTTCGAACAGTGTCTATGTGTGAAGACCATCTCAGGTCCTCAGAGATGGTGGTTCCTAAGAACCTGAAGTGGTCCACGGCCGATACAGTGTTGTTGAGGATGGTGAGGGGGGTGTATGGGGGTGGTGTTCTCCGAAGGTCCACTACCATTTCCACAGTCTTGAGTGGGTTCAGTTCAAGGTAGTTCTGACCGCACCGGTGGACCAGCCGATCCACCTGCTGTCTGTATGCCGACTCATCACCGTCCTGGATAAGTCCAATGACAGTGGTGTCGTCTGCAAACTTCAGGAGTTTCACGGACGAGTCCGATGAGGTGCAGTCATTTGTGTACAGAGAGAAGAGGAGTGGGGATAGAACACACCCCTGGGGGGCACCAGTACTTATTGATCTGGAACGGGAGAAGATGCTCCCCAGTCTCACCTGCTGCTGTCGGTCCGTCAGGAAGCTGTTGATCCACTGACAGGTGGAGGCTGGGACGTTGAGCTGGGTGAGCTTCTGGTGGAGGATGTCTGGTATGATGGTGTTGAAGGCCGAACTGAAGTCTACGAACAGGATCCTGGCGTATGTCCCTGGGTGGTCGAGATGTTGCAGGATGAAGTGTAGACCTAAGCTGACAGCATCATCTGCCGACCTGTTTGCTCGGTAAGGAAACTGCAGGGGGTCCAGCCTGTGATCTCTTTCAGGTGCTTCAGGAGGTTCACCTTCCAGCAGAACAACAACCGTAAACATGCAGCCAGAGCATCAATGGAACGGTTTAGATCAACTCATATTTATGTTAGAATGGCCCAGTCCTAAATTCAAATGAAAATTTGTGGTAAAACTTGCTGTTAACAGCTTGACCTAATCCAGTCAGATTAGGCTTCAGCTTTTTTGCTACAAAAAATAGTTTGGGATCAAAGTTCAGTCTCTGGTAGAAACAAACAAGACTTGCCGCTGTAACTGCATGGAAAGTTGGTTCTACAAAATATTGACTAAAGGAGGCTTAATCCTTGATGTAGATATTTTTTTTTTTCCTTAACAATTATTTGCTAGTTTGTGTTGGTATGTTGTATAAAATCCAAGTAAAATATATTGAGGTTTGTGGTTGTAACATGACGAAAGGTTCAAAGATGTATGAATACTTTTGCAAGGCATTCTGTTTCACCTCACACATCTAAGCTCCGTTTGCTGCTAACATTATATTCGCTGCTTGTGTTATTGAGGGGAGAACAATGATATGAGCTTTGAACTCACCCACCTCACTCTGTCTCCTGGTTTTTCAGGAACTGGATGGGCTGAGTGAGGAGTCCTCCACAGAGCACCTGGAGTTCCCTCTCCTCTCTCAGAGCTCCCTGTCCTCCATCACCCAGCTCCTGCCTTTCCTTCGCACCCTGTGCTGTTCCTTCCAGGCCTCTCCCCCCTGCAGCCAGCCCGTTGCATACCTTCCCGTAGCCGACTACCCTGCAGCCAGTTCACACATCGTCCTAAGCAGACTGGAGGACATCATTGAAAACGAGTTCTTGGACTCCATGGAGAGTTAAAATCTGAGCTTTTTCATTAGCAGACATAGAAAAAGACCTACAATGGGCACAACCAGTGATTATATTGTATTGTGAAGTTGTAGTAAAGGAAAGGTTTTGGAAATGTGATTTTTTTTTTTTTTTTTATCCTTTCTGGTTCACTCTGTACAAGAACGTCTGTGCTGCTTTAACTGGAAAAACAAAGGGAGCCCATGGTAATTAGTTCCACTTGGCTTTTAATGTGAAAATATATGAAGGAATGCAGCTTTCATTCTGTCCAAAGAAGAGATATTAACACAGCTTATAGTCACTAACTTACTGCTTTTAAGATCAATAAAGGCAGTCAGGTATTCTTGATTCGGCTTACTTATTGTCTAAGCAAGGCATGCAACTTGTGGTCATGGTAGTACAGTCAAATTTTAGTCCAGGAAATAGAAAACTTACTGTGAAGAACCATATTAAACACCATTAGTGTTTATTTGACTTAACTAGTCACCTGCAGTCTGTTTCTTCAGGTATAAAAATCTGTCTTAAGAATGTACAAACTAATCATCTTCTTATAGTAATTTATTCTATGACTCTTATTGATAAGCAAAGGGATGTGCTTTTTGTGCATTGGGAAAACTTTTTTAAAATGTCTGTACCTCAATATAATATATGCTTGCAGGTTTTGGTGATCAAGGGAAATAAGATGTCCCTAGTTTTTACTCCAGTGTAGTTTTTACAGCTGCTATTGTCTGTTTTTTTTTTTTTTTTTCCCTGCACATCTGAATGTTCCTGTAAGTTTTTTTTTTGTTTAAAGGACCACATCAAGTTTTGATGCAATAGAAAAAAATCTCATTAAATTAAACATAGTATTTAACTGCTGTTTTGTTTACTTGTTTTGTTGCACTTGCGCCAGTTTCACTGATCTTCTGTTTAAACTTTAATTTACTGCTCTCTAGACATTTCCCTGATTATTGCACAGCTCTATGAGACCATTGGCCTAATTTCAGATCTGATTTTGGCTCAGTCTCATGAAGTGAAGATTTGCATTATTTTAAATCACACAATTATATAAATGTAAAGGAAAATCAATCTCAAATTTCATCGTTAAATAATCTATAAATCGGACGTGACAAATATGAGATTCAAGTCAGGACTCTGACTGGGCAACTACTTCCAATCATAAGAAACATGTTTGAAAGATTACTTAAAATCTAAATCTGCCAGGAGTATGGATATGTTTGGGCTTAAGTTTGCAAACTGTAATATAAAAATCTCTTGTCTTCAAACAGTACCCAATGTGTGAGAGGCCAAGGCCATAAAATCAGAATCTTGCACAGACCTCACCTCTTGTCTGGAAGATGTCTCAGGAGTCTAATGCACATATCCAGTAAAATGCAATATAACCTTTACAGGTGACCTTAATGTGACTTTATTTGAATGCACATTTCCAACTTTTCAGTGTCTCAGCACTTTTTTCACAACTTGCTGTTCTCTAACAAGGAGCTTTACAGCAAAATTAACACGTGATCCTTGAATCGACCAATAAATTTCCTGGTTTAATCAGAATTGGTATTTAAAAAGTCCTCCTCATCATGCTGTTCACATGTTGACATCATAGGACCAAGACAACACCTAACTTGATCAGCAGTACCTCGCCATTGCGATGCTTTAAACATGATGTTTTCAGATGGAAATGGACACTGAGCTTAGAGAGTTACAGAGTGTCATCAGCAGGTTGCAACAGAGAGACTACAAGAGTAACAGAAAGGCGTAGAAATGGACGTCTTTTGGCCACATCCCACACTGATGACCCCTTCATTGTGAACAGTGCCCTGCAGAACCGGATGATGAACGCCACTCAAACTCCAGGCACATATAAGGGAGGTGATGGAGTTGCTCCCTAAACTACTGCGTGCTCGTTTGTTTGGTAAAGCTAAGACATCCTATACTGTTACTAATAAAAACAAAGTAATGAAAAGAACACGGAGGCTGCGCAGCTTTTAGATGCCTGTACAGGGATAAGCTCGTCCGAATACTTCTGAAAACTTCTGAATACTGTTGTGGAATTTTCTTATCAAAGTGGAGAGAAGTTGACTCACAAGAAGAGAAAAATCCGGACTTTGTCTTAATAAGTTTTATTCAAAGGCATTCAGCGTTTGAATGACTTTGTCACCAAGCAAGTCAGTTGAACAGAACCCCGAACGCTATTTTCACACAGTCTTTATACCAGAACAAGACAGTGTTATCTCAACTGCAAAGAGTCTATGTTTTATGACCCCAACCCTTCTTGAGTTCAACAGTGACAAGGTTATCTAGGAACAGACCTAACTGCCCTTCCTGACATCGTCCTAAAGATGGGTCTGAACCATTAAACTTCTGATAATGGCTTTTACAGCTTCTTCCTCTAACACAGATGTTCTGAGGAGTAAGATAAAAAAGGTCATACACTGTGAAATGCTTACTGCAAGAATTTCCATCACACTCCCCCCTTGTGATTACAAGACAATCATACAAAAATTCTAGCAAACCAACACCCAGAAAAATAATCAAAAGAAAAGAAAAAAACAAAAAAGAAAAAGATATATAAATCAAACACTGTATAGTCATGGCCCTCACGAAGAGCTAAGGTTCGCAAATCACCAGGAAAACAAACTGAGCAAGAATAACAACACCGCAAAAGAAAAAAAAACATCAAAACTCCATGTATACCACTAAAATGCTGAACATCAGTAATAACTCCCCAAACACTTTAGAGTTAGCACATCATTAAAGCATTTTAAGCAACATAAAATCCATCGGTATCCATACCTTCTGTCACCTCAAATGCAGAATCATCACAATCATGACAAACAGAAATTAAGTTCACATCCTTATCAACAGGCAACATGGAAAAATGTATCAGTCTCATTACCATTCCCTTAACCATTGGAATAATACAACACGAAAGAAACATCAAAATCAAAAAGAAACATAAAAGAATCACTCCAATCTTTACTAACCAAGATGTCCATCCACCAGTAAAGAACCAAGACCAAGGATTCCAAGAGGAACTCATATTTTCCTTCCGTTGGGTCGTCAGCAAGTCCTCAAACTTATCATGAATACTTGTCATGTTCTTAGACACATCAGGAATAAAAGTGCAACATTGTTCCCCAATTAAATGACAAACACCACCCCTCTCAGCTAACAGATAATCCAAAGCCATTCTATTTTGCAAACTCATAGTTCTTATAGCCTGCTGCTCCGTTGTTAAAACAGTGAAACCTTCCTCAGATAAAGCAGTAAGATTTTCTAACTCAACTGACAACTCATTAATCCTATGGGCGGCGTTAGCAGCACCATAACTAGGAAAAATTGTACCCAAACTCCCTTTCCAATGTGGGATCCTAGCTCTCTTTTGCAGTTTGAGCATTGTCTTCCTCTCTAATAATGGGCTGATTGAATCATAAGTCGTGACTGTAGGAAGTAAATGAGCTAGATAACATACTCCAGACCAATTAGCAGGCAGATACAGATATGATCTGTTTCCACACATCCAAACCATGTTCTTAGGACACGAGAACCCATCTCTACTAGGAAAAGTAACAAGAACCTTGGTTAATTTACCTGCCATGGTTAATTTACCTGCCATGGTTAATTTACCTGCCATGCCATACAATTGACTTCCATAACACAAAAGGATCTGGAGCCAAAGATTCTGAAATAGTATAAGGATTGGTTCTGACAGGACAAGGTCTAGATGTATTAATGTGGTTCAAGGCACATGAAACTGGTATAATAGTTTTACAACCCTCCGTCTTTCCAAGGAAATAAGGTGTGCTTTCCTCCTGAGCAATACAAATATCTGGATCTTTAATCGGATTTCTATTACCCCGAAATCTATAAAGAGTTCCTGTAGACGCACACGTTAAATTAGTCTCACTAGAAAATGTACTAACATTTCTGCTTTTTCTTACAGTATAATTCATCACCCAAGGAAAAATGACCTCCACCAACCGGTTATCTGGAAAGAAAGTAGCTAGAGTATAAGCAGTATCAATAGGAACTGGTACCAAAAATGGTTGATCATTAATAGCATGTGGAATCAAACAACAAACATAGCAACTATCATTTCTTATCTTCCTCACGGTTTGATGCATCAGTTGCCACCAGACATTATCAGCATGATCATAGTAGTCAGAAAAGTGATGAATCTCTCTTCGAATCAGCTGATGAGTATTATTAGCACAATACCTCACATTAGCCACACATTGTCTTTGCTGTACCTTTTCCCAAATGAACACAAGAGTTATAAAAATATTTGCAATACCAATCATTAGCATCAGAACAGACCATCTTCCATTTAACTGCATCGTGACCTTGAAGTGGAATGTCCTTTCTTCTGGTACAGAAAGCAAACAGTTTTTTCTCAAAGAAAACAAATTATAAACAACTTAAAAAAACAAAAATCCTGTTGCCTCTCCTGAGTGACTTCTGCGCTTCAAGCTGCCCTGTTACCAGTCTGGTACAGGTGGGCGGTCGTTGGAAGCTCCTCTAGGTAGGAGGTTCAGAACCAGGATGCTGCTCGGGTGGTGTTCCAGTGAACACCTTGCAGTGCGTAAAATGGACCCAGGTGTCACGTTCCTGGACCTTTATGGCAGTGTGAGTCACCAGCAGAATTTGAAACGGACCTCTCCACCGCTTGTCTCTCCAGTGACGTCTCCTGGTATCTCTAATCAGCACCCACTGTCCTGGCTGGAACTGGTGCAGAGGTCTGTCAGCTACTGGGGGTAAGGCAGCTTTCACCGTCTGATGAGAGAGAGAGAGAGGGAACGTGACAGAACCTTACAATATTCCAACATGGAATGTTCAAAATGAGCAGTTGTTAGTGTGCTTAGGTTAGTACTCGGTCTTCCCCCTGTATTTGCAGGTCTCCCAAAAAGGATTTCAAAAGGACTCAAATTAGCTCTGGATCTATTCCTCATCCGCATATACATAAGAACCAGAGGGAGAGCTTTTGGCCAGGACAA
This sequence comes from Girardinichthys multiradiatus, assembly GCF_021462225.1. NCBI lineage: Eukaryota > Metazoa > Chordata > Actinopteri > Cyprinodontiformes > Goodeidae > Girardinichthys > Girardinichthys multiradiatus. Next base: position 23,504,340 of record NC_061800.1, on the reverse strand, counting down.
CCCTGTTTCTTCACAGCATTTAGCCAACTTATTTTTTTTTGTTCCATTTTCTCGTTCTACTGCTCCACCTGATTGTGGGTGGTAAGCACAATGTGTCTTCAACTGGAAACCAAGAAGCTTACTAATTTCTTGCAAAGCTTTGTTGACGAAATGTGTCCCGTTATCACTGGAAATCACCTCAGGGACCCCCCAACGCGGAAGAATCTCTGTCAACAAAGACTTTGCTACAGCACTGCTGTCTGCGTGTTTCGTTGGAAACGCTTCAACATATTTAGAAAACATGTCCACGACCACCAAACAATATTTCTTCCCTTCGGCAGGTGTCAACTCAATGAAATCCATCATCAAATGCTGAAATGGGAACCGTGGAGGTGGATGTGCCGCCTGTGATTGTGCAGGAACCCTCGAGGGGTTGTGAGAAGCACAGATCAAACATCTTTTACAATAATTTTCAGCTACCACTGAAAACCCATTTGTATACCAATATTTTTTAACCATATCCAGCATTCCCCCTTTGGACACATGATCCAATCCATGCGTCCATTTAGCAAACCAGGGAAAAAAATGTTCAGGACGAATTCCCTCCAAAGCTTCCTTTTTCAGTAAATATTGTTTCTGACATGGCCTGTAGTTTGATTTAGGAGTAACAACAACTGGCTCACAATCTGTAATAAGACCAACATCATATTTGTGAGCAGCCCACAATGAATCAGGCAGCTCTTCAAGATCTGCATCCGCAGAAGAAGCCGTAGCTAAAAACAGATGTGAATGTGAAATCAGTTGCACTGTACGATTACAGGAAACAACAGTGGGACAATGTCTTTTAAAAGCATTTTGAGAAGGAGACGCAAACACATATGGGACATCTGTCTCCCTCCAATCCGTGGCAAGGAGACAACGTCTAACAAAAAACCCCACATCCTCCCATTCCATATTTTCAGACTTGGCCAATGATACATGCGGTACCGAACCAGAAACTTGAAAAAAATGCAGCTGTTCAGAGGTCAAAGTCACAGATAAAGCTGCCATGTGATCATTCCAGTACATGTTAGAGAGGTGCACTCTCTCATTTGTAATTTTGTACCAACTGGTACAGGTCCTTCAGATACATGTGAAGTACAATGCAGATCATCTGCACTCATTAAATCACAACCAGGTGCCACAGCATTTACTGCCAATGTGACAAAATGTTGAGGTACAGGACCAACTGGAAGCTTCCACTGATATGCATATAAGGGTTGTTCTGGGGCCCAATGTACTGCAGTGTAGTCATAGTCAAAGTCTTTCTGAGTGTGAACTGTCAGTCCATCAGGGTTTGAAATAATAGCAATATTTAATCTGCACATCAAATCTCTACCCATCAAATTTAAAGGACACAAAGGAGACACCAAAAAAGAGTGTTTTAACTGCACTCCTTGTGGAGTGGAACACTTTAGAGGAACAGAAAAACTTTCCCTAACTGTTTCACCTGAAGCAGAGACAGAATGAACATAACGACCACTCAGTTTTGGCTGCTCTTTGATACATTTAGCTGATAAAACAGAGTGTGTCGCTCCTGAATCTACAACAAACGAAATTTCTTCATCCATCACCATCATAGAAAACATAGGCATTCTTTTAAAAGCAGGGTTCTGTGTATGGAGATATGTGCCTGGTAAAACTACGGAGGCACCTTCTAAGTGTAATATGGCCTCTGTAAGCAACCTATGTGAATCAGTATTTTCATGCAACTGTGTGTGTGTTTGTGAAACCTCACGCTCCTTAAGAGACCCCTCCTCAATGCAAGTGACAGCCAGATCCAGGGTCCCGTCCTCCCCCCGTCAGTTACCGGTGTCCGGCTGCTGCAGTTTCTCTGGACATTCATTCGTCCAGTGTCCCAACTTTCCACATTTATGGCAAGCATCGGAGCGGGACCACTGTCCCCTTCCCCGACCTCTGCTCCGGCGTCCCCGGCCTCGTCCTCGAGGAAAAGAACCACGTTGATTTGTGCTGTAATACAGGGTCAAGGCAGCGTTATGCAAATCAGTCTCTCTTTTGTCCGCTTTTTTCTTCTTCCTGTCGTTGATAACATCATCGCTGTGTAAAGCATGTCTTTTCAGCTCCTCAAAACGCACCCCATGTCTCCAACCAACATAAAGAGTCTTAGTTTGTGCTGCGATCTCAGGGAGAAGTCCTTCCATAATATATCCACACAGCATCTTCTCCCAGGGGCCCAAAACAGTAAAGTCAGCGGGGCGCTCCATACCTAAATGTTTATTGAACGCTTCTTCCATCCGGTAAAGAAAATCAGCGACAGTCTCATCAGGATGTTGTTTGACTTGTTGTAGCACGGCACAATCACTCCTCTGTGGAAATTTTGTGATCAAGTCAGTGCACAAATGTTCTATGGCATTATACCATGGTCCATTACGATGATTTAAATCACCATTTTCACCTCCAGTTGTCACTCCAAGGCGCACTGCAGGATCTGGCAATCTCAGACCAACTAACTCTCCAGGTTTGATTTTTGCTGCGAGGAGCCGGCGAATTTCTGTGCCGGTAGGTCTCATTTCATGGCATAAAGCTTTAAATTCCGTAGCAAACTTTCTTCCGTCTCCTACGGGATCCGGAAGTAACGCGGCGCTGGCTTGGATGTCTGCTGCAGTCCACAGTCGAAACACCAACTGAGGCTCATTTGTTCCGGCTACTTCCAACATAGGGCATTGATACTCTCCTTCCTCTTTTTTATCTTCTCCTCGTTGTCTTCCACTTCGTAACCATGTAAACTCATGGAAGCTAACAGGAGAGGAGAGGAAAGGTATTTGCTGGTCCTTTGATTAACCCGGTCGCTGCTCATCTGTAGGCTGGTGAATGACCACACCTTCAGCTCCGCTGGGGCCGCTGTGCTCGGTGAGGTCAGCCTGCACTGCAGGTGGATGTGTGAGTTGACTCACGGGCTGATACTGAAGTGGACTGGCGAGTTGTCCTGGCTGACTTGCGGGCAGATTTACTGGTTGGCCCGCTGCTGGTTGGCCCGCTGCTGGTTGGCCTGCTGCTGAAGGAGGACGGGAGTCTAGATCGAGGTCTGCCATCTGGAGGGCCCGCAACTCCGTCTGTAAAGATGGATATAGACAGGAGGGTGAAGCATCACTAGGTCTATATGTTGTGAGGCAGAAATCTTGCAGACATGTACACAGAGAAGCCTGTTAGCAGGCCTCTAAGTTACACAATAAATTTTATTTCACACATTATTAAACATACTTGAGCATAGCAATACAGATCCTATAAGCATAGCATGAATATTTTCCAACAGAGGTGAGAGGCACCTAAGTGTCACGTCAGACCATTTAAAACAGTTTACATCGGCCTGCTGGACGACTTCTTTTGTCTTCAAATGAGGGATTCTCTTTACATAAAAGATTATAATATTACAGTTTGTACACTTAAGCCCAAACATATTCATACTCCTGCCAGGTTTAGAGTTAAAGCAATCTTTCTTTTAATTTTACAAACATGTTTCTTATAATATTTTTTGAAAGAAATCAGTAAATCAATTCCACAGGTTTGCAAAAACATCAATGGTTTTGGAGTGGTGATCTCAAAACCATGATGTCACACCCACAGAAAATGTCTGGGTATAACAGGAAAGGTGTTTGAAGGGCAAAGAAGCCCGTGAATCTGACTCACTGATCTACCCCAGCTTTGTCAGGAGGAATGGGCTAAAATGGGCTGAAATTCCAGCAATTACTCCAGCTATCATAAGAAGCTTGTGGGAGGAAATACGACACGTTTGTCCCCCAATAACACTAAACTTCTTCATTTGAAGAAAATTCTTTGGTGTCTTTCATTATTTGTATTCTGCCCTGAAGCACCTATATTTATAAATACTGTGACAGTTTGAGAAATAAACGAACCATGAGAAGCACAAACTAATACATTTAGAATACATTTAGCATAGAAATGAAACTTTATCAAGAAATAAATATTCTGAAATCCTCTACTTTGTAGATTTAGCATCTCTATTTATTTTTAAAGGCGTTGGACTTTTACTGTTTGAAATGCCAAACCCGGAAGTAAGCGCACAGGTTTCCATGCTGATAAATACTTAAGTTTATTTATTTTTACTGTAACAATAATACAGATTTTAGCACATCCACTCAATGGAAAGTTGTGATGAATTCGCTGTTTATTTATTTTGCGACAGGAGCTGCTGGATGTTTTGAGGCGGGAGGCTAAGCTCCGCCCACGGTCATCTGTTTCTGTCTAAAAAGATGGCGGCGCAAACAGACCGCGGCGTGCCTCTCAGCACGGTGAGCAGACTTTATCACCCTCTTTACCGAAGTTTACACCTTATTTCTCATGTTGACTGGTAGAACATTTGCGTATATTGATTTAACGCTCCGTTCGTGTGAGCAGGGACATGGTTTAAGCTAATATAATAACAGTTATGCTTGCTGTGTCCAGTGTAGTGTCCGAGGGAGGCGTTTGTGGCTTGTTGGTTACTATGTGGGATCTTGTTTTTAAAACTATTTGCCCGGAGATAAATGTTTGTGTGAATCGGAGCAGTTTGAGGCTGATTAGAATATCTGCTGTGACGCTGTTGTGAATCGGAGAGTGCCGGGTTTCGTTTTCCAGGTGTTTCTTTTGCTGCTGCTCTGACCCTGCGCCGCAGAAGAGCTGATTGGGGGCCCAAGTGACCACCAGGTCACTACTACACTGCTGAATTAGACTGGCTCTTACAGAAAGCTGTGAACCATAATAATATTTGTCTCTGGATATGTGGAGTTTTTACTTAAAAGCTAATTCAGGTTTAACTTATGTTTATGGAAATGTTGCTTCTGTTTTATATAAGTCCACTCAGGGGGTTCCTACACCATGTGGATAATAATGAAAAGAAATTCCCTGTCACATTTAAATGTCTATTTATCTATTGCTCTATCTATTAATGTCTGATCCATCAATCCACTCATCTGTCCTCCTTTCCATCTCTCCAACTTTCCATTCATTGATTTACAGTAAATTAGAATATTGTTGAAAAGTTAATTTATTTCAGGAACTTAGCCTATTAAGTGAAACACATTATATAGATTAACTGCACACCAGCTGATGTTTTTGAGCCTTTATTTTATGTTAATTATAATTTTCTGCTTGCCAATAATGGAAACACGACATTTAAGGTTAGAAGAAGACTCATATTTTTTAATACAGAAATGTGGGCTTTTTTTTTAAAGGTATGTATTATACCTGCTTAGAGATTATTTTGAAAAAATAAGTTTAATCTGACAATTATATTGTGATATGTTATATTTGCCTTGTTGGCAATGTATAAAACAGAGCAATAATTTGATATTGTAAATTGCCCTGTGATGTTACCATGTGAACCTCAGAATAAATATGTCTTAACAAAATATTAAATTTATTAGTGTCTCAGTACCTTCACATGTTTCAGTGCACCTTCTCGAGTCTGCACACCTTACCCTGAAGCCTGGACATGATCACTTAAAATCCCAGAGTAGGCCAATTCTTTTCCGAGTGGCTTATCGTGAAATTTATGATTAATTTGTTTCACTTTCAGCTTTCGCCAAAGTTCCTGCACACCAACTCCACCAGCCACACCTGGCCCTTCAGCGCCATAGCTGAGCTCATTGGTGAGTCATTGAAATCATCTGATTGTCACGAGTGTTTTCTGTTGAACAACGTAGCTTTTTTTTGCCTTTTTTATTATTTAAAACTCACATCTATTCTGTAAGCATTAATATTAAGAAATACCACAAAACATTTATCCCCTCTGCAAACATTTTAATTAAATACTTGTTCAATCTGCCGTTGTTTATCAAAACAGAAGAGCATATTGTAGCCTCATAAATACTGACTCAGATTATCAAGCAACCTCCTTCTGACTCACATAAATAATCCCAGCGGTTTGTTTGATGGCTCAATGCCGGAGAAATTTGGCTTCCTTTATTGTGCCTGCACATGCCACTTATAGTGGCTTTTCAGCTGGTTCTTTGCAACATGGCCCTTTTTCGTTGGGATTCATTAACAGGTTGAACAGAGAAACACGACTGAACACTATCAACCTGCAGCCTAATAATTGTTTCCATTATTTTTATGTAAATGCGATAACGCTGTGACGCTTCAAATGGATTTGTCCAAATTGGGAACAAACAAGTATTTTAATCAGGGATGAAAAGTTGTCTTAGGAATGATAATACTCCGAAGCGTTTTGAGATGTATAGGATGGCACTGGTTTCTTTAAAATAAGTATGCCAGTATTTTTCCCTTAATCCAGGACTTAATCGTTGAGAGATATATAAATATATTAAGTTTTTTTGTTTGTTTTTCCTTTACTTTAAAGCCTTTCTGTCTGTTTTTCTTACCCAACTGAAGGTTTAGGGATACGGTTAAACTGATATTGTAACAGAATGTTGAGGGAATGTTTTACAGTAGTTAAATTTGCCACTTTCTCTTAAAGGTTCTCGCATTTGCCAACATTTTAAAACTAACCCATTAGTATCTTTCGTTTTATGTAACAAATCAATGGAAATGACAGTGTGTTCATTTCTGCTTTTTGCATCTAATACATGAAACCTCCATCTTGGCCACTCATATAATATGTAGTTTTAATTTAAGGTTATTTTTTGACAATGTAGTTTAAAAACTTCCCCTTAAATTACACCTGTTGTTCCTGTCTAGTTGATTCTAATTTAAATAATGTTTTATTCTTTCTGGTGTCTCTTTTTTTCCTTGATAGACAATGCCTATGACCCAGATGTTAGTGCCAAGCAGTTCTGGATTGATAAAACTGTGGTTAAAGGAGAGGTATGCCTCAGCTTCATGGATAATGGAAATGGCCTCAACCATGAAACTATGCACAAGATGCTCAGGTACAAACAGCGTTTAGCAAACAGTAAAAGCCACCACTCATTTCTTTTTTCTTTTCTTTTTTCAATTCAATTCAATTCAAAGATACTTTATTGATCCCTGAGGGGAAATTAGAATTCCAGTACAACCCATCCAAACATACATCATGACACAAGACAAGGGGGGGACGGGTCACCGAGGCTTTGCTGCCCACTCACAGGCGCTGCCCTTGCTAGATGAGAAAAGAGGCCACATTAGGTAAGTAGAGGGAAAAAAAATCATATTTCACACTTTATCCTTAGCAGGATACAGTTTGAGATTGCAAAAAACCTCAGCACAAAGAAGCAACAAATTTACAAAACAACATCATGCTGGGAACAGTGAAGGTGGTGTGAGGGATGCATAATGTTTATCTTGAACATGTGTGTGTGTGCAAGTGAGTGTGTGCAAGTAAGTCCATGAAGCACTGTCCCAGAGGCCATTGTCCTTGATGGTACGTTGGAATGTTCATCAACCGGCCACAAAGTTCTGAGCAGGTCCACAGGTGTCCTCAGGGAAGGGAGGGAGCAGAGGGTCATGTTTACATAGCTTCCAGGAGACGTTGAAGATAGCCAGCCATCAAGGCCGCGCAGGGGAGCCAGATTCAGAAAAACAATAATTATTTGGGTTAGGCTGACTCTTAATTTTCCGTCAGCCTTGAGAGTCTCACTGGTGCTTCTCAAAGGCGAATCCAAACAGCCAAATTCCTGGTCTTTCTGCCAGATCCGAGCGAACAACTTTCTCCAAGATTTATCCCATTTCACCCCTGAGTCCAGAAACCGCAACCCGCTTGCGATCCTGTATAAGGATCACATCCAGTCTGCGATTCAGCTCACGTAACATCTCAGTCTGAGTGTTGATTGCTCTGAAGATCCCATCATACATGCCAGGCAACCTTACAATGGCCAGAACAGCTACTGACATTCTCCGAATTTCCCGATATGCCAGGTAACCGCTGACTCCAAAAAGCAGAAATCCTGATATCAAACATCCAATTATATACATATCTTCCACATCCTCGACTGACATTATCGACAAACACACAATCCTCCACTTCTGCCAGGAGTCCATCGTGTATCCGGAGAAAAATGTCCCGTCCGGGCAAGTGGGCTCTCCCGACCCCTGTCTTCTCGTCGAGAAAATTTTATCAATTGCATTGCTGAACCAGCTGAACAAATCCATAATTTGGAAGAATTTGGAAGATGTGCAAAAAGAGGCTCCAAAAAAAAGACAAGACACAGAGCTGAAGCAGGGCAGATATGGGAGGGCTGCGGGAGACAGAGGAAAAGCGTCCACCTCCACCAAGTAGAAAGATTTTTTATATTTCATAATTATATTTTTGTAATTTGCCTTCAGGTTTTCGACATTTTGTTTAGGGAGTTTTCAAGTAATCAATTTTCAAACCAACTCACCCTAAACTATTGAATTCAATTCAGTTTTATTTATATAGCGCCAATTCACAACACATGTTGTCTCAAGGCACTTCACAACAGTCAGGTTCATACATTCCAATTAATCCTAACCATTGAACAGTGCAGTCGGATTCAGTTATTTATTCAAATTGGTTAAAAAGTTTTTCTAATTAAGGAAACCCAGCAGATTGTATCGAGTCACCGACTTGTAAGTCAAGTCAAGTTTATTTATATAGCGCTTTTCAGCAACAAGGCACTCAAAGCGCTGTACATGATACAGAACACAGAAAAACAAATCAAATGTAGCATTCACTCCTCCTGGATGAGCAAGTAGAGACAGTGGACAGTCACTGGCGTTGACTTTGCAGCAATCCCTCATACTGAGCATGCATGTAGCGACAGTGGAGAGGAAAAATCCCTTTTAACAGGAAGAAACCTCCAGCAGAACCAGGCTCAGTGTGAGCGGCCATCTGCCACGACCGACTGGGGGTTTGAGAGAACAGAGCAGAGACAGAATAAGAACACAGAAGCACTATTCCAGGATTAAATGTTAATGGATGTAGCTCCTTTAGTGGTTTCATCTAGGAAGAAAAAACAGATAAACTCTAAACTGGCTCAGAGTTTGAGTGCGGGCACATACAGTTAGTCACAGTAGAAGCTCAGTCAATAGCCATGTCTAGGAGAAAAATAGGGTTAAACACTGAAAGACAGTGCCAAGTGGATCATCCATAGAAGGTGAGCATTAAGTTGCCAGCAGAAGCTTGGACGATGCCTCCCTCCAGAAAGGTGTCACAGGTAGATACAGAGTCAGGCCAGGTGTAGCTTCTAGGAAGAGAAAAGAGAAAACAAGGTTAAAAGCTGAAATAACAGCAAATAAAGCAAATTTGGAGAGTAGTATGAGAATGTAGCAGAAAGAGTGAAAGTGATCATTATGTCCTCCAGCAGCCTAAGCCTATAGCAGCACAACTACAGAGATAGCTCAGGATAACCTAAGCCACTCTAACTATAAGCTTTATCACAAAGGAAAGTTTTAAGCCTAGCCTTAAAAGTAGACAGGGTGTCTGCCTCACGGACTAAAACTGGGAGCTGGTTCTACAGGAGAGGAGCCTGATAACTAAAGGATCTGCCTCCCATTCTACTTCTAGAGACTCTAGGAATCACCAGTAAACCTGCAGTCTGAGAACAAAGTGCTCTGTTAGGAACATATGGAACAATCAGATCTCTGATGTATGATGGAGCTAGATCATGTTTTTACTGTGTTATCCGAGGTCCATTTAATGCCATCCAGGTTAAGTGATTGACTAAGCAGTTTGTTTTTTCCAAAGACGACAACTTCTGTCTTGTCTGAATTTAGAAGCAGAAACTTTAAACTCATCCAGGTTTTTATGTCATCAAGACATGCTTGTAGTCTATCTAACTGGTCGGGCTCATCAGGATTTATGGATAAATGAAGCTGAGTATCATTAGCAATACAGTGAAAATGTATCCCATGCTGCCTGATAATTTTATCTATTTGAAGCATATATATATATATATATATATATATATATATATATATATATATACAGGGGCTGGACAATGAAACTGAAACACCTGTCATTTTAGTGTGGGAGGTTTCATGGCTAAATTGGACCAGCCTGGTAGCCAGTCTTCATTGATTGCACATTGCACCAGTAAGAGCAGAGTGTGAAGGTTCAATTAGCAGGGTAAGAGCACACTTTTGCTCAAAACAACATTATGGGTGACATACCAGAGTTCAAAAGAGGACAAATTGTTGGTGCACGTCTTGCTGGCGCATCTGTGACCAAGACAGCAAGTCTTTGTGATGTATCAAGAGCCACGGTATCCAGGGTAATGTCAGCATACCACCAAGAAGGACGAACCACATCCAACAGGATTAACTGTGGACGCAAGAGGAAGCTGTCTGAAAGGGATGTTCGGGCGCTAACCCGGATTGTATCCAAAAAAACATAAAACCATGGCTGCCCAAATCACGGCAGAATTAAATGTGCACCTCAACTCTCCTGTTTCCACCAGAACTGTCCGTCGGGAGCTCCACAGGGTCAATATACACGGCCGGGCTGCTATAGCCAAACCTTTGGTCACTCATGCCAATGCCAAACGTCGGTTTCAATGGTGCAAGGAGCGCAAATCTTGGGCTGTGGACAATGTGAAACATGTACAGGTCCTTCTCAAAAAATTAGCATATTGTGATAAAGTTCATTATTTTCCATAATGTCATGATGAAAATGTAACCATCATATATTTTAGATTCATTGCACACTAACTGAAATATTTCAGGTCTTTATTGTCTTAATACGGATGATTTTGGCATACAGCTCATGAAAACCCAAAATTCCTATCTCACAAAATTAGCATATCATTAAAAGGGTCTCTAAACGAGCTATGAACCTAATCATCTGAATCAACAAGTTAACTCTAAACACCTGCAAAAGATTCCTGAGGCCTTTAAAACTCCCAGCCTGGTTCATCCCTCAAAACCCCAATCACGGGTAAGACTGCCGACCTGACTGCTGTCCAGAAGGCCACTATTGACACCCTCAAGCAAGAGGGTAAGACACAGAAAGAAATTTCTGAACAAATAGGCTGTTCCCAGAGTGCTGTATCAAGGCACCTCAGTGGGAAGTCTGTGGGAAGGAAAAAGTGTGGCAGAAAACGCTGCACAACGAGAAGAGGTGACCGGACTCTGAAGAAGATTGTGGAGAAGGGCCGATTCCAGACCTTGGGGGACCTGCGGGAGCAGTGGACTGAGTCTGGAGTAGAAACATCCAGAGCCACCGTGCACAGGCGTGTGCAGGAAATGGGCTACAGGTGCCGCATTCCCCAGTCCTGGGCTACAGAGAAGCAGCACTGGACTGTTTCTCAGTGGTCCAAAGTACTTTTTTCGGATGAAAGCAAATTCTGCATGTCATTCGGAAATCAAGGTGCCAGAGTCTGGAGGAAGACTGGGGAGAAGGAAATGCCAAAATGCCAGAAGTCCAGTGTCAAGTACCCACAGTCAGTGATGGTCTGGGGTGCCGTGTCAGCTGCTGGTGTTGGTCCACTGTGTTTTATCAAGGGCAGGGTCAATGCAGCTAGCTATCAGGAGATTTTGGAGCACTTCATGCTTCCATCTGCTGAAAAGCTTTATGGAGATGAAGATTTCATTTTTCAGCACAACCTGGCACCTGCTCACAGTGCCAAAACCACTGGTAAATGGTTTACTGACCATGGTATCACTGTGCTCAATTGGCCTGCCAACTCTCCTGACCTGAACCCCATAGAGAATCTGTGGGATATTGTGAAGAGAACGTTGAGAGACTCAAGACCCAACACTCTGGATGAGCTAAAGGCCGCTATCGAAGCATCCTGGGCCTCCATAAGACCTCAGCAGTGCCACAGGCTGATTGCCTCCATGCCACGCCGCATTGAAGCAGTCACTTCTGCATAAGGATTACCGACCAAGTATTGAGTGCATAACTGTACATGATTATTTGAAGGTTGACGTTTTTTGTATTAAAAACACTTTTCTTTTATTGATCGGATGAAATATGCTAATTTTGTGAGATAGGAATTTTGGGTTTTCATGAGCTGTATGCCAAAATCATCCGTATTAAAACAATAAAAGACCTGAAATATTTCAGTTAGTGTGCAATGAATCTAAAATATATGAATGTTAAATTTTCATCATTACATTATAGAAAATAATGAACTTTATCACAATATGCTAATTTTTTGAGAAGGACCTGTATTGTTCTCTGATGAGTCCACCTTTACTGTTTTCCCCACATCCGGGAGAGTTACGGTGTGGAGAAGCCGCAAAGAACCGTACCACCCAGACTGTTGCATGCCCAGAGTGAAGCATGGGGGTGGATCAGTGATGGTTTGGGCTGCCATATCATGGCATTTTCTTGGCCCAATACTTGTGCTAGATGGGCGACCGAACCATTCTTGAGGACCATGTGCATCCAATGGTTCAAACATTGTATCCTGAAGGCGTTGCCGTGTATCAGGATGACAATGCACCAATACACACAGCAAGACTGGTGAAAGATTGGTTTGATGAACATGAAAGTGAAGTTGAACATTTCCCATGGCCTGCACAGTCACCAGATCTAAATATTATTGAGCCACTTTGGGGTGTTTTGGAGGAGCGAGTCAGGAAACGTTTTCCTCCACCAGTATCACGTAGTGACCTGGCCACTATCCTGCAAGAAGAATGGCTTAAAATCTCTCTGACCACTGTGCAGGACTTGTATATGTCATTCCCAAGACGAATTGACGCTGTATTGGTCGTAAAAGGAGGCCCTACACCATACTAATAAATTATTGTGGTCTAAATCCAGGTGTTTCAGTTTCATTGTCCAACCTCTGTATTTACACACACTGCTCAAAAAAATATATATATAAATAAAGAAAAGAGTTTTGAGGCACTCCCTTGCAGGACAGCAAGGAGCAAACAGTGTGTAAGTATTTCTGATTATTATTTTCGATCATAAATACTTAAACAACACAATATAACTCCAAGTAAATCAAACTTCTGTGAAATCAAACTGTCCACTTAGGAAGCAACACTGATTGACAATTAATTTCACATGATGTTGTGCAAATGGAAAAGAAAACAGGGAGAAATATTTGGCGATTATCAAGACACTCAATAAAGGAGTGGTTCTGCAGGTGGGGACCACAGACCACTTCTCAGTACCTATGCTTTCTGGCTGATGTTTTGGTCACTTTTGAATGTTGGTGGTGCTTTCACACTCGTGGTAACATGAGACGGACTCTACAACCCACACAAGTGGCTCAGGTGGTGCAGCTCATCCAGGATGGCACATCAATGCGAGCTGTGGCAAGAAGGTTTGCTGTGTCTGTCAGCGTAGTGTCCAGAGCCTGGAGGCGCTACCAGGAGACAGGCCAGTACACCAGGAGACGTGGAGGAGGCCGTAGGAGGACAACAACCCAGCAGCAGGACCGCTACCTCCGCCTTTGTGCAAGGAGGAACAGGAGCACTGCCAGAGCCCTGCAAAATGACCTCCAGCAGGCCACAAATGTGCATGTGTCTGAACAAACGGTTAGAAACCGACTCCATGAGGATGGTATGAGGGCCCGACGTCCACAAATGGGGGTTGTGCTCACAGCCCAACACCGTGCAGGACGCTTGGCATTTGCCAGAGAACACCAGGATTGTGCTTTTCACAGATGAAAGCAGGTTCACACTCAGCACTTGTGACAGACATGACAGAGTCTGGAGACACCGTGGAGAGCGATCTGCTGCCTGCAACATCCTTCAGCATGACCGGTTTGGCAGTGGGTCAGTAATGGTGTGGGGTGGCATTTCTTTGGAGGGCCACACGGCCCTCCATGTGCTCGCCAGAGGTAGCCTGACTGCCATTAGGTACCGAGATGAGATCCTCAGACCCCTTGTGAGACCATATGCTGGTGCAGTTGGCCCTGGGTTCCTCCTAATGCAGGACAATGCTAGACCTCATGTGGCTGGAGTGTGTCAGAAGTTCCTGCAAGATGAAGACATTGAAGCTATGGACTGGCTCGTCTGGGACATCATGTCTCGCTCCATCCACCAACGTCACGTTGCACCACAGACTGTCCAGGAGTTGGCGGATGCTTTAGTCCAGGTCTGGGTGGAGATCCCTCAGGAGATCATCCACCGTCTCATCAGGAGCATGCTCAGGTGTTGTAGGGAGGTCATACAGGCATGTTGAGGCCACACACAATACTGAGCCTCATTTTGACTTGTTTTAAGGACATTACATCAAAGTTGGATCAGCCTCTAGTGTGTTTTTCCACTTTAATTTTGTGTGTGACTCCAAATCCAGGCCTCCATTGGTTAATAAATTTGATTTCCATTGATGATTTTTGTGTGATTTTGTTGTCAGCACATTCAACTTTGTACAGAACAAAGTACAGAACAAAGTATTCAATGAGAATATTTCCTTCATTCAGATCTGGGATGTGTTATTTGAGTGTTCCCTTTAGTTTTTTTGAGCATTGTATATAGTAAAAAGAATTGGCCCAAGCACTGAACCCTGTGGTACTCCACAATTAACCCTGGAGTTTAAAAATGATTTATCATTTACATGAACAAACTGGAATCTGACAGACAAATAAGATTTAAACCAGCCTAGCACTGTTCCCCTGATCCCTACAGCATATTCCAGCCTTTCTAAGTGAACATTGTGATTAACAGTATCAAATGCAGCACTGAGGTCTAACAGAACCAGTACAGACACAAGTCCATTATCTGAGGCTTGAAGAATATCATTAGTGACTTTCAGCAGAGCTGTTTCAGTGCTATGATGAGCTCTGAAGCCTGACTGAAACTCTTCAAACAGGTCGTTGCTGTGTAAATGCTCACACATTTGATTAGCAACTATTTTTTCAAGAATTTTAGATAAAAACAGAAGATTGGATATAGGTCTGTAATTTATTATATCATTTTGATCAAGCAAATGTTTCTTAAGTAAAGGTTTTTTACAGCTGCCTTAAAAGCCTGTACATATCAATTTACAAAGGATAGATTAATCATATCTAAAATGGGGCTGGTAATCAGAGGGAACACTTCCTTAAATAATTTGGTTGGGATTGGGTCTAACATTCAAGTTGAAGGTTTAGATGAAGCTAATATTTCTGATAACTCAGGAAGCTCCACAGGATCAAAACAGTCCAAACACAGATGAGGTTCTACAGTTACTTCCAATGTTGTCTCGCTTGCTGAGGATGAAGTAATCATCTTCGGGAGTATGTCAATGATTTTGTTTTTTAAAAGAATCAATTTTATTTAAGAAGAATCCCATAAAATCATGACTGCTGAGAGCTAAGGGAATGGATGGCTCAACAGAGCTATGACTCTGTGTAAGTTTAGCAACTGTACTAAAGAGAAACCTAGGATTATTCTTGTTCTCTTCTATTAATGATGAGAAATGATAATCCTCTTGCTGCAGCCAGGTTTCTGTGAGGCAAAATAAATCAATCTGATTGTCACAAATCAGGTCACTAACTAGCAAAGTCTTTGAAGAGATCTTATGTTCAGTAGGCCACATTTAATTGTTTTATTTTTCTTTTCAGTCTGAGTTGTTTATTTTTATGAGATTTACGTGATTTCCTCCTTTTAGGTTATTTTTTAATCTATTCAATTTTGGACGTGGCAGAAACACTGTCTTAATAGGGAAATGGGTGGGTAGCATTACAGAAGCTGCAGAGAGGAGTGTTGAACTACAACCCTGCTTCCTGGTCTGAACCCTGGGTTGTCTGAGTTTTGGAGAAATAATAAATTTGGCCAGATTCCTAGAAAGAAGAGCTTTCCCCAAAATGTTCACCAATTATCAATGTAGCCCACATCGTTTTCTGGACACCACGTAAACAGCCAGCGGTTGAATGACAGCATGCGGCTAAAAATGCCGTCGCTGGTCAGATCAGGGAGGGGACCAGAGAAAACTACGGAGTCTGACATTGTTTTTGCATACTTACAAACTAACTATTAATCATTTAGTCATGAAATTACTCCTAAAGTTATTAATGGATGTTTGTTGTTTCTTGGTAAAATAGCTGTATTGTAAGATGGAGGGCCATTGTCCTGCCTGCATCGTACCTACTCTTACTCTAACAGAGCTGATTCAAGTTGCTAAATTTCCTTATGTCATTATGGTCTTTAAAACATGCAGGAGATCGACCTGCATGTTATCTGCCAGATAAATGGTTCTGTTATTTGAACCCCGACCCACAGTTCAGGTAACGGAGCACTTCTGGATCATTTTAAATAAATGTGTAGAAATAAACATAATACGCTTTATTACTTAGAATAGAAAAGGTCTTGGTTTGTTCCCCTGTTTTTTTTCAATAACCAAGTACTCTTGGTGATGGTTTTCAGTCATGAGGAGCCTGGAAAAGTTTTCCTCAAACTCACACTTGTCTCTTTTAATTAGACAAAAGACAACAAAATAGTCCTGTACTCTTGCCAATCGGGACTACAGGACTCTACAAGACTACATTTTTGCCCCCAAAATACACTGGATGCGCCGTATCCAGTGTGGACTGCAATTGAACTGAGCAACAACCAAGTTTCTCGTTGTATCCTCAGCGCACTTTACTAAGCCTTTTGCAGAGGCAGTAAGATAAAAAAGTTTCCACTGTGGAAAACTGTCAAGAGTCTTTATGCAGACCAGGAAGAGGCAGCGAGCAGAAAGAGCTTTAAGCACTGAAAGGGACTTATTGCCTAAAATAGTATACTTGCAAGAAGAAATGTGTTTTCAACAAAGGAAGGACTAAAAAGTAAAGCTATAGACATTGCATGTATTTACACTAGACATAAAGTGGCTGTTTCAGTTCTATCTGTACAGAAGAAGTAAAGTTGTGGAACAGTGAGCAGCTTCCACACATTAAACATGTCGAGGCCTAGTCATTATCTGGGACTGTATTACGAGCAGTAGTTGTGGGATCCTGTCTAAAATTGTGGCTTTAGGAAAACAGGACTTTGATCAAGTACACGATATCATCTCAAGAGGGTCTAGTGGAAACAGCTTCAGTTTACTGCATCTTAACCACACTGCCTTCACAGTAGAAGCATAGGAGGACAGAAAAACACTGATTGAAACCCCTGGATTGTCTGAAGCAAAGGTCATCTCAAGCTACAGCATGGCTTATGTTTACACGCGTCACTAAATTGCTTAATCTATTTCCCATTAAACCCATAAGGTGTGGCTTAAGGTATAGAGACGGTTCCTTTGCACCCTGGAAAAGTTCGACAGTGGAAGTATTTTTCAGGTCTGGACAAGTATGAAAAAATATTAATATTTCCATTCTTTCTTCCCTCCATTCTGTTTTGTTTAATATGTTTCATATCTAAAGCCTTTGTTGAAGTTTGTGGTTTAAATCCACAGTAAACTTTTGTTTGTATTCCTAGAAATGCTTGAAAGGAACTGAAAGTTCTGAATATATGCGTATGGACTTTGGAGGAACCCCGTAGATTAAACAGCACTGTAATTTTTTTAAGAGTTTTAAAATGTAAAAAAGTTAAACATAAAAAGGATTTTACTGTTTTGATGCTTTGCTTTAAGAATGTAATATTGTAATCGAAAATAAAAAAACATTAAAGATGAACTTTTGTATTTCTCTATTTCAGCTTTGGGTACAGTGACAAGATTGCAGTAAATGGACTGGAGCCTATTGGTATCTATGGCAACGGCTTCAAGTCCGGATCCATGCGACTCGGCAAAGATGCGATTGTCTTCTC
Source organism: Girardinichthys multiradiatus (assembly GCF_021462225.1). Lineage (NCBI taxonomy): Eukaryota > Metazoa > Chordata > Actinopteri > Cyprinodontiformes > Goodeidae > Girardinichthys > Girardinichthys multiradiatus. Next base: position 23,486,799 of record NC_061800.1, on the reverse strand, counting down.
CAAGTCAAAGAGCGCACCATGCATTGGGATGCTTTCTCAGAGCTACTTGGAGAAGATTGGAGCCAAGCAAATTATTGTACCGATCATTTCTTTTGAAAATAGAAGGTCAAACAATTATATCCTTTTAACCGAGGAACACAAATGTGTTCAGTGAACATTTTGAAAGTTATTTATTTTTAAAATATCATTTGTTTTGAAGAATTTGTCACCAGTTTTCTTTAACCAGGGCTTTACTCTTTGTAAAAGAAGAACACGAAGCAAGTCTGAGGGACATCCTGCAATATTCTCTTTTTAAGACTAAAGAGGAGCTTCTCGCTGAGATTGATGCCATCAGTTCATCCTCAGCTAAAACAGGCACCCGGATCATCATCTGGAATCTCCGCAGGTCTGTTTGTGCTCCACACACATCTATGAACCTCTAGTGCCTCATAAGATGTTTCAAATCATCATCTGGACCTTTCAGGAGATCACCGAACCAGTAATATAACAAATAGCTTAAAATATCTATCATGTATATTTTTGTGGTAAAGTATTAAGCAGCTTTTAGCTTTCAATGTTCTTTTCCTGTGAGATTGACTTTCTGGACACTCAAGGCTGCTTGATATTGAAAGATTACCTTCTACTTCGTTTACAGTAAGGATTCTTATGCTTGTTGTTGATGATTCTAAGTCTTACATCCAGCTTTTTGCACACACTGTACCTCATCACCACCTCAGCCGTGATGCCAAACAACCCTTTCAGGTGCTAAGCATTTTGACTGCCCTTGCAGGTGACATTGCTGTGATTAAAAACACAATCATGAACCCCCTGCAGAAGGTCACTTCTGTCATTCCCGTCAATGAAGTGGATTTGAGGAGAGCACGTGGCCTCATGTACTTTCACAACATTCAACTGGGCTTGTGGAGCCAATAAGAGCAACATGAGGTCATGGGTAGAATGTGTGTTGGGTTATATGTCCAATATATATTTAGCAGGTTGTCAAAGTCTATTCAGTTGATCAAATAAAAGCAGAGTTACTGCGCAGCATCCTGAAAACATTATTATTTACTTCTGATTGTGCTCATCAGTGGACTTCACACATTATAGTCACAGTAGCACAGTTCTGCTTGTGACTTGGACTCGTGGTCCTGTTGAGGTCTGTCCTTTGTATCTTATTGCCATTCTTATCCTTTTGTTGAGGCACCATTACAGCTCTGTTACCAGCTCTGGATGTAGATCAGAGATCACAGCGCCACTTGGTGATGAACTGGTTAAACCACTGATCATAAGTTAATGAAGACACTTTGTTTCTCCATTCCTATTGACTACATTAACTGTTAACCCATGTGCACGGTTGTTATTATTCAGTGAAGACCTCACTGTATTCTTTTTGGTTTCGCTCAGACTGGATGGTTACGTTTGACCTGGGCTCAAATTGGATTTTTCTATGGGACCCACTTGGGTTGACTAATACAACCCAACTGAGTACCTTGGGTAGTTCATAACTGTGTCTCTTTTTAGTAATGAGTAAATCGATTCAAAACACGCGTAGGACTCGCATGGGTCCTACTATTTCCTGGAGTCATCCTGCATCAAACTTTTACAGGCATTTAATGTAGGGACGATTATAAGATCACTAATTCCATCAGATTTATTAAAAAAGTAGAAGTTGAAAGAAAAATTTCCTTTTGAAAAGATAAATATTTCAGATTATTCAAAAAGATACTCAGTACTTTCATTAAAAAATATATTTGATTCAGCCCTTCTAATGGAGGGACAACAATTTAAAAATGAAATATGCCCTAGGTGATAATTTTGTCATAACGACACCCATGTCCACAATTATTTTGTGTTTAAACTTTCAAAGGGAATTGTACATTGTTGTTTTTTATCGTTTTTCTGAGCTGGATTGATTTATCTGACACTTAGCTGACTCTTCTGTTTAGAGGTTAAACACAATCATTAGTTTTCCTCCTGGCAGTTTAGTCATTTTCAAATCAATGCATAAAAAATTGTCATCTTCTCTTTTTAGGACCTCTACAGCATCAACAGAGTTTGATTTTGACACAGATCGGTATAATATCCGTATTCCCTTAGAGGTCTATGAAAAATTAGGCGATCCGTCTCAGCCTTCAAACAGCACTACATACGTTCCAGAGAGCGTCTTTTCCCTGCGGGTAAGAAGCCATAATGTGCACGTCTTTATTTCTTCACACAAGATTAACAGTGATTGTAAAGTTTCCTACTATTAAATACTTCTGGGGTTCTTTTAAATCACCACAACAGTAATGCTTTTTACCTTCTTAAGATGAAGCATTATCTGCCTCATGTAAACAGCTTGCCCAAGTTGTGTGTTCCCCATAGATTGTTGCTGTTTCTTTTCTTTTGCTCAGTCAGTTACTTCTTCAATGTTAAACCTTGATTCCCTTTGTTGCAGGAATGCATTCATATATGTTTGTTCATGTGTTGCAGGCGTACTGCAGCATTCTATACTTGAAGCCACGCATGCAGGTCATAGTACGGGGTCAAAAGGTGAAATCTCAGCTGATCGCTAAGAGCCTTGCCTACATCAGGAAGGACCACTACAAGCCCACTTTTCTGGTATCCTTTTACTAGAGACTTAACAGAACATTAGTTATTCATATTATTTTGTATACTTCCTGAATTCTGTTTTTGTGTGTTTTTTCTTTATTTTCACACTAGGAAAAACGTATTACTATCACCTTTGGATATAACACCAAAAGTAAAGACCAGTATGGGATTATGATGTATCACAAGAACCGGCTCATCAAAGCCTACGAACGCGTGGGCTGCCAGCTTAAGGTGGGTTTTCCCCAGTGAGGTGATTTTTCTTTAATACCCGTATATACAGTTAAAAACTGAATATTTACACATGACAATTGTTTTCTCATAGGCTGATATTAAATGTAACTTTTGAACTTTTCAGGGCAGTCAAAATAAAAAAAAATTCTGGTGGTTCATCCAGATGCTTAAAAGTGCGACGGTCATTTGTTCGAACTTTTTTATGCATTTATGAACAACGTGGAAATGTTCTCCATCGTGCCGTTTAGGAAGGACACTGGTTTCAGCGTAGAGAGATCAACATGATTTGATGCTAATATTAACTCAACAACAAAAGACAACATGAAGCTGCTGGCTGCAGCTTTGTAAGAGGCTGTCATTACTCTGAGTGGTTCAGAGGGGAGAAAGCTATTGCTTCAAAAGCAGGATAAAAGCCACGTTACAGATTGAAAATGCTCAAGACACCTTAACTTTGGAGATATGTCCTATGGTCTGATGAAACTAATATTTAAGTCACCATAAAAACTCGTACTCGTCGTCTTCCGCTTTATCCGAGACCGGGTCGCGGGGGCAGCAGACTCAGCAGAGACGCCCAGACGTCCCTCTCTCCAGACACCTCCTCCAGTTCCTCTAGGGGGAGCCCAAGGTGTTCCCAGGCCAGCCGAGAAACATAGTCCCTCCAGTGTGTCCTGGGCCGTCCCCTGGGCTTCCTCCCAGTGGGACGTGCCTGGAACACCTCCCGAGGAAGGCGTCCAGGAGGCATCCGGTATAGATGCCCGAGCCACCTCAACTGGCTCCTCTCGATGTGGAGGAGTAGTGGCTCTACTCCGAGCCCCTCCCGGATGGCCGAGCTCCTCACCCTATCTCTAAGGGAGTGCCCGGCCACCCTACGGAGGAAGCTCATTTCAGCCGCTTGTATCCGGGATCTCGTTCTTTCGGTCATGACCCAAAGTTCATGGCCATAGGTGAGGGTAGGAACGTAGACCGACCAGTAAATCGTGAGCTTCGCTTTTCGGCTCAGCTCTCTCTTCACCACAACGGACCGGCACAGCGCCCCCATTACTGTGGCAGCCGATCCGTCTGTCGATCTCCCGCTCCATTCTTCCCTCACTCGTGAACAAGACCCCGAGATACTTAAACTCCTCCACTTGAGGCAGGAACTCCCCTCCAACCTGAAGAGGACAAGCCACCCTTTTCCGGTCGAGAACCATGGCCTCGGACTTGGAGGAGCTGATCTTCATCCCAGCCGCTTCACACTCGGCTGCGAACCACCACAGCGCATGCTGTAGGTCTTGGCTAGATGGGGCCAGCAGGACCCCGTCATCTGCAAAAACAAGAGACGAAATCCTCTGGTCCCCAAACCAGACCCCCTCCAGCCCTTGGCTGCGCCTAGAAATCCTGTCTATAAAAGTTATGAACAGGACCGGCAGCCCTGCCGGAGTCCAACATTCACCGGGAACAGGTCCGACTTAGTGCCGGCAATGCGAACCAAACTCCTGCTCCACTTGTACAGAGATCGGATGGCCCCTAGTAAAGGGCCCCCGATTCCATACTCCTGGAGCACCCCCCACAGGGCACCACGAGGGACACAGTTGAATGCCTTCTCCAGGTCCACAAAACACATGTGGACCGGTTGGGCAAACTCCCATGAACCCTCGAGCACCCTGTAGAGGGTATAGAGCTGATCCAGTGTTCCACGGCCGGGACGAAAACCACACCGCTCCTCCTGAAACCGAGGTTCAACTATCGGCCGGACTCTCCTCTCCAATACCCTGGCGTAGGCCTTACCAGGGAGGCTGAGGAGTGTGATCCCCCTGTAGTTGGAACACACCCTCCGGTCACCCTTCTTATGTAGGGGGACCACCACCCCAGTCTGCCAATCCAAAGGCACAGTCCCCGTCCGCCACGCAGTGTTGAAGAGGTGTGTCAACCATGACAGCCCCACAACATCCAAAGACTTGAGGTACTCAGGGCGGATCTCATCCAACCCCGAAGCCCTGCCACCGCGGAGCTTTTTAACCACCTCGGTGACTTCAGCCTAGGTGATGAAAGAGTCCAACCCCGAGTCCCCAGCCTCTGTTTCCACCACGGAATGCGTGATGGCAGGATTGAGGAGATCCTCGAAGTACTCCTTCCACCGGCCGATAATGTCCCCAGTCGAGGTCAGCAGCTCCCCATCCCCACAGTGTAAACAGTGTTGGCGAAGTACTGCTTCCCCCTCCTGAGGCGCCGGACGGTTTGCCAGAATCGCTTCGGGGCCAACCGGTAGTCCTTCTCCATGGCCTCACCGAACTCCTCTCAGGTCCGAGTTTTTGCCTCTGCCACCGCCCGGGCCACGGCACGCTTGGCCCCACGGTACCCGTCAGCCGCCTCAGGAGTCCCACAAGCCAACCACAGCCGACAGGACTCCTTCTTCAGCTTGACAGCATCCCTTACTGCCGGTGTCCACCACCGGGTTCGGGGATTGCCGCCGCGACAAGCACCGCAGACCTTACGGCCGCAGCTACGGTCAGCAGCATCGACAATAGATGCGGAGAACATGGTCCACTCGGACTCTATGTCTCCAACATCCTTCGGAATCTGGTCAAAGCTCTCCTGGAGGTGAGAATTGAATACATCCCTGGCCGAGGGCTCCGCCAGACGTTCCCAGCAGACCCTCACTATGCGCTTGGGCCTGCCATGTCTGTCCGGCTTTCTCCTCCCCCAGCGGATCCAACTCACCACCAGGTGCTGATCAGTGGACAGCTTAGCCCCTCTCTTCACCCGAGTGTCCAAAACATGCGGCCGAAGGTCTGATGATACGACAACAAAGTCGATCATCGACCTCCTGCCCTGGGTATCCTGGTGCCAAGTGCACTGATGGACACCCTTATGTTTGAACATGGTGTTCATTATGGACAATCCGTGACTAGCACAGAAGTCCAATAACAAAACACCGCATGGATTCAGATCGGGGAGGCCATTCCTCCCGATGACGCCTCTCCAGGTGTCACTGTCGTTTCCCACGTGGGCGTTGAAGTTCCCCAGCAGAATAATGGAGTCCCCAGGAGGGGCACTATCCAGCACCCCCGACAGGGACGCCAAGAAGGCTGGGTACTCCGCACTACCACTCGGCCCGTAGGCTGAAATGATAGTCAGAGACCTCTCCCCAACCCGAAGGCGCAGGGATGCGACCCTCTCATCCACTGGGGTAAACCCCAACACGAGACGGCTGAGCTGGGGGGGCAACAAGCAAACCCACCCCAGCCCGCCGCCTCTCCCCGTGGGCCACTCCAGAGTAGAAGAGAGTCCAGCCCCTCTCGAGGAGATTGGTTCCAGAGCCCACGCTGTGCGTGGAGGCGAGCCCTACTGTTTCTAGTCGATATCTCTTGACCTCCCGCACAAGCTCAGGCTCCTTGCCCCCCAGCGAGGTGACATTCCACGTCCCTAGAGCCAGCCTAAGCATCCGGGGAGCGGGCCGCCGAGGTCTCCACCTTCATCCGCCGCCCAATCCTCTTTGCACCGGTCCCTCACGGTTCTCCCTGCAGGTGGTGGGCCCACTGGGGGATGGTCTCGCGTCTCTCGTTCGGGCTTGGCCCGGCCGGGTCCCGTGAGGAGCAACCCAGCCACCAGGCGCTCTCAGACGAGTCCCGACCCCAGGCCTGGCTCCAGGGTGGGACCCCGGCTCCGCCGTACCGGGCGACGTCACGTGCCTCGATTTTGTAGTCGTCATGAGGGGTTCTTGAACCGCTCTTTGTCTGACCCGTCACCTAGAGCCTGTTTGCCATGGGAGACCCTACAGGGGCATTTAAGCCCCAGACAACACAGCCTCTAGGATCATTTGAGCACTCAAACCCCTCCACCACGTTACGGTGGCGGTTCAAGGAGGGGGTCATCATAAGAATCATTGTTAAATTTGGAGGAAAAAGGACGAAGCTTTCAAACCTCAGAACACCATCCCAACTGTGAAGTACGGATAATGTTTGATTGTTTTTGGTGTAGGAGGGAATGGTGCATATGTTGCATCATGTGAAAAGAACATTATGTATTCAAACAACATATCAAGATATCACCCAGGAAGTTGAAACTCGGGAAGGAATAGATCTTCCAAGTGGACAGCGACACTAAGCCATAAGGACAACAAACTCAATGATTTGGAGTGGCCATCATAAAGTCCTGATCTCAGTCTCATTGAAAATCTGTGCGCAGAGCTGAACGGATGTTTTCCTATAAACCTGACTACGTAATAGCAGCTCTGTCAGGAGGAACGGGCCAAAATTCCAGAAACAATTCTAGGAAGCTTGTCGAAGGAAACCCTAAAGCATTTGAACCAAGTCACATGGTTTAACAAGTGATTCTTCCAAATACTAAAGAAATGTATGTAAACGTCTGAATAATTAAAAGCAACTCTCGCTTCATTCTGGCAGTTAAATAATAATTTTGGTAATATGTACTGACTTAAAACAGGAAATTTAGTCCGATTTGACGTCAGCTGGTGAGACAATGGGTCATGTGTCTTTTTGTAGAGCGTATGTAAATATCTGGGTTCACCTGTATTTTGAATCTGGTAAATGTTTGCAATCAACAGGCCAACAACAAAGGTGTTGGAGTCATTGGGGTCATCGAATGTAACTTCCTGGATCCTACCCACAACAAACAGAGCTTCATCGAGACTGATAAGTACAGGTAATAACATCCATGCTGCACTTACTATTATTATAAACATTTACTAATCTGATATTCTTAGATTCTCAAAGGTACAACATGCTTTTTTTTTTTCTTTTTTTTGCTTTGAACAGAAAAACCATATACAATTTGGGTCTTAAACTGGAGGAGTACTGGAATGAGATCCGTTACAGCAAGACCAAAGAAGACCCAAATAGCACCATACCGGTGGAGGATACCATGTAAGTACACGGTCAAGAAACGGATGTAAAGCATTGTAATTTCTGTTTGTTTAACCAAACTGACTCTTCAGGAAGCGACCGGATCAGAACTGGGCGCAGTGCGATGAGTGTTTGCGCTGGCGCAAACTCCCGGATGGGATCGATATCAACAAGCTGCCAGATAAATGGTTCTGTTATTTGAATCCCGACCCACAGTTCAGGTAACGGAGCACTTCTGGATCATTTTAAATAAATGTGTAGAAATAAACATAATACGCTTTATTACTTAGAATAGAAAAGGTCTTGGTTTGTTACCCTGTTTTTTTTTTTCAATAATCAAGTACTCTTGGTGATGGTTTTCAGTCATGAGCAGCCTGGAAAAGTTTTCCTCAAACTCACAGTTGTCTCTTTTAATTAGACAAAAGACAACAAAATAGTCCTGTAGTCTTGTAGTCCTGTACTCTTGCCAATCAGGACTACAGGACTACAAGACTACAGGTTTTACCCCCAAAACACACTGGATGCGCCGTTTCACACAATTAAAACACGTTAAAGTGATTGGGGCCGCGCAGGCCTCTCGCTTTTCTCCGCCACTGCGCCTCTGACTATTCGACCAAGATAGACCAGGCGGCCATTTAGGTCGGGCCTACACTGCAATTTGACAGGAATATCATGAGTCAGACAGGAAGTGAGACCCGGTGGCAAAGTAAAACACTATATTCGGTAATTAATGACAACCTTGTGCAGTGTTGGCACCAGCATTCAGTGGGGATAATTTTGCAACAAAGGTGTAGAGGTTGGTCAGGAATGATTCCATATTAACAATATGCAACACATATCGGCCTATCTGGAGTTATTCACTTTATTTTTCCATTATGAGAAAAGTAAATCCATCTTTGTAAAAAGAGAGAAACAATACAACATGTATATGTTGTCTTAGATACTTAAAGTCTAATCTAAACATGGACTTTCTCTCTCTCCCTGTGTTAAACCTGTAGGAGCTGCAAGGTAGAAGAAGAGCCAGAGGACTCTGATGATGATCAGCCATCATACCGGAAGACCTACAAACAACAGTTAGTAAATATACATTAAAAATTGTACTGCAACCTATCAGAGTAACTCATGGTTTAGACTTGATAAGAAACCCACCCATGGGAAGCTAAAAAGAGAAACCCTCAGTATGTTCAACGGTTTGATGCACAAAATGAGGCTTTCTAGAGATGATTGACAGAATAAATGAAAAATAATAATATGGAGAAAATAATATTCTTCTCCAGGCTCTTTGTTATTTTAATTAAACCTCAATCTTCACATTCTAAACTGCCATTATTTATTAAAACAAACGTAGAGTAAATTATTGTTACTCCTCATCACTCTACTGTGAAAAAAATTCTTCACAAGTGGAAAACATTGAAGGCAGCTTCCTATCCTGGGAGAGGTTGTCCGAGCAAATTCACCCGGGGGTCAGCGGTAAAATGCTCAGAGAAGTTAAAAAACAGTCATCTAAGAGCTCTTTCTCAGGCTGGATGTGGCTCAGTTAGGAGTTTGTGATTAGTGTAGCCTGTTTGGAAGAGTTGCCAGGAGAAGCATTTTCTGTGTAAAAGGAGTTCAGCAACATAAATAAATATGGCTCAGATCTGCAGAGTTGCATCTGGAGAGGTGTGCAAAACTGAACCTGCCGTCCATATTCATCCACAGCAATATACCATTGATCGGGTCTGACAGAAAAATACTTTAAGGTAAAGCTGCTAAAAGTGCTTCTTCATGGAAGCATGGATTGTACTTACTTTTTCAAACATACATTATGGTGCAAAAGTATTTGATTTGGCCCCTACAGATTTCTTTTTTTTTTTTTTTTTTTTTTTGTCACACTGAAATATTTCTGGTCAACCAACAAACTTTAATATACTACAAATACAACCTGGGTAACACAAAAGGCGGTTTTCAAATGGTTATTTGATGGATTAAGCCATCCAAACAAACCTGGCAAATCTAAGTGAAAACATTATTGAACCCTGAACTTTATTACTAATCGTGCCACAATTTTTGATCATGAAGAGTCTCTCAGTTGGATTTAAGTCCGGACTTTGACTAGGCCTTTCTAAAAGCTTTTTTTTTTTTAGCAACTCAGAGTTTTGATCTTAGCCGAGGTAAGTGAGGCCAGTGCTTTAGATATTATTTGTTTTTGTTTTTTGTGATCTGTTTGATTGCTCGTCGATGCACTATTAGAGCAAATATGGTAGGTCCACCACTCCTGGGAAGGTTCACTGCTGTCACGTGATTTCTTGATTTATCAATAATGGCTCTCATTGAGGTTCTGTACAGTCCCAACGCCTTAGAAATGGCCGTGCAACCTTTTCTAGACTGATAGATGTCAATGACTTTGCTTCTCATCTGTTTTTGAGATCTTTTGAGATCTTTCAGCCTACTTCATGTTCACTTAAGTAGGTTCTACTTAAGTGATTTCTTGATATCCGACATGCCTGCCAGTAATCAGGATACATACATAAAAGGGGTGAACATTGTTTCTCCCATGCCTATTCATAATAGCAGCCCTAACCAGTGAACACGTTTAACACAACCACCAGCATGTGTGAATTCTTTCTTCAATGTTTTGTTCATAACAGAGAGCGGGAGAACAAGAAGAAACAAGAACAGAAACTGCAGCAGGTAAGAAGCTTACCCTCTGTAAATAAAGATATCTTCTCACCAGTCCATAACTATTTATTGTTCTTTCTTGGATCAGGTTGATATAAGGAATCAAGAAGAGCAACATTTGGATTTGGATAAAGAGAATGAAATTTTAAAACGGCAGCACAACAAGCTGACCCGGCAGCTCCACCAAGCGGTACATCCTTTTAATACACTCGATTTATGGTTTAATGTTGACTCTATGCATTTAAAGTGTGACATTCTGAGGATTTAAATGGTTTACCTTCATGTTTCCAACCAACTTGAATTCACCCACCTAAACTGAGACTGCTTAAAGTTTCAAAGTGTCAAAGTGGTGAGAAACCAACTTTTTAAATACAATCTCCTCTGACTTTATAAAAGAAAAAACTTCACTGATACTGAAAATGGCCAACCTGGAGTCCCTCAGTCAACTTTCACACTGAAGAGCGTTGTTGTCGGTGCAATATGGTCCAGCTTGGATAGGGTGCATTTTCTGATGGGAAGAAGTTCATCTGGTCACTAGTGAGGGGTGATCAAGCTGAAAATCTCACTGATTCTGCACATTGTTAGTCAGTGCCTCCTGAAATCCAATACAACCATGCAAATATAACAGGTTTACTACTGCTGTGGGTACACAAAGCCTGCATGTCACTAACAACGGAAAAAAATGTCAGAGTAAAAATAAATCTCATATTTAAATCCTGCATCATAAGGAAATTGTTTCAAACAGGCTTATCCTTTGTCCTTTTGCTGAAAAACATTTGCATTTCAGTGCTTATTAGGAGACCTAATAGCATAGATTTGACTTAATGTCGTAAATCACACAAAACTTGTGGTTTCAGAAAATAATAAAATAAATATATACATTGTACCGTCCTCTTCGCAGTCCCCCACTACCCCGAAGTCACTACACGGTGGTGCAGCTAGGGCTGGATCCACTCTGCCGAGCTACTCGAACATTTCACAATCAGGTAAGAAAATGTTTTTCTTTAGGTTACAGAAACGATAAGTTTGAGATTAATCTGTTTTCCATTCTATGTAGACGGCAGCCCCTCCAGTAACAGAGGTCTTCCAGTGATCACCAACGTGTGCTCGCTCTCAGTAGAGACCCAGAGGTATGATGGCCCACGGTTGTGAGGTTGCAGTGCCATAAAAATGCACCGACACTATTTAAATTTGTTTTAAGTTTTGTGACATCACTACCACAAACTATAAGGTGTTGTATTGAAATTTTATGATATAGGCCCTACACAACTTAATGCATAATTGAGGCATGCATTGGTATTGAACCCCGTTTACTGTTATTTCCCTAAATATGTAGTAAAACCAGTTGTTTTCAAAGGTCACCTAATTAGTAAAGAGAGTGTACCTGGGTTTAATTTATTGCCTCAGAGGTTTGTTGAGGAACATTAGAGGAGAAATAACATCATGAAGACCAAGGAACAAAACCGACAGGACAGAAAGAAAGTAACATAAAACAAACCAAGCTTTGGATTTTGCATGAAGCACTGTTCAGTCCACCTTCTGCAAATGTATGGAGGATGGCACACGTGCAAACCTACCAAGATATGGCTACCCACCTAAGATGAGAGGCAATTTTCGTTTAACTCATTAAAACATCCAAGAGGCCCATTGTTACTCTGATGAGCGGCAGAGATCCACACATCTGGTGGAAAATCTGTTAACATGACAGCTTTTAGTCATGTGCTTGAAATAACTTGTATTTCTGGGAGAGTGGAAGAACTGTAAAGAGAACTATTGGAAGTCCTGTTTAAATGTGGGAAATGCTCTGTGTGATGAGAAACCAACACTCCACATGACCCCGAAGATATCATCTCTGTTGTGTAACATGGTGGTGGCAGCATCAGGCTGTGGGGGATGCTTTTCTTCATCACGGACTGGGAAGATGGATGAAGCTAGATACAGGGCAAACAAGGAAGGAAAGAGTGTTGGAGGTGGCAAAACAGTGGAGACCAGCCCTAAACATGACGCCAGAGCTACAGCGAAGTGGTTTAGATCAAAGCATGGTCATGTGTTTATCCTAAATCTCACTGGGAGTCTGACAAGACCTACACATTGCTGAGAGACATGGTTTGATTTGCAGCTGTAATTGCATTATAAAGTTCAGTGGGGCTGAATCCTAATGCATGTCACACTTTTAAGATTTTTCTTTTTTCTCTTAAACTGATCAATTGTTGTTGTTTTTTTCTACTTCACAATTATGCACCACTTTGTGTTGGTAAATTACAGAAAATCTCTAAAGTACTTTGAAGTTGACAAAATGCGGTAAAGGTAAAGGGTTGTAAATGCGTTTGCAAGGCCCCGTGAATAAATCAGTTTCACGGTAATGAACAAAAGACTGTTATTTTTGCTCTGCAGGGGGAAAAGAGGCCAGGTTGTAACTCCACATAGCACGCCAAAAAGACCCAGGATGAACGGTCTCCAACTGACCGCCTCTGACACGCCCCCGGCAGGAAACGCGAGCCCTCTATCTGTGTCCACTGATAGCACCGAGGATACTGATGATGACGACCTTGTCATCTTGGAAACTGAAAGTACGCCCAAGCCCCTAAAGCCTGCTGGTAATTTACAAAAAATCAAGCAAGAGAAAGGGGATGGTGTAAATCCAATCACCATGCTGCTAGAGTGCAGCGACGATGCTGCTGTGGATGAGACCCCAGAGGCAAAAGCTGAAGGGGAGGCTTCAGATGCCGAAACCTGTCCAGCTCCAGGAGTGGCCAGCGCCACTACCCAGACGACTGCTTCTGAAGTGAAGCAGGAGGAGGCGAGTCAGAATCCGACTAAAGGGTTAGACAATGCTGCTAGTAAGAAAGTTCCCAATCAGAATCTGCTCAAAGACAGAAAAGTTAAGGAGGAGAGCGGTGGAGAGGGTGACAACCAAGGAGAGCAGGCCTTGAGCAACGGAGTTGCTCATATGGAAAGTGATGAAGGCGCTGGTCCTTCTTCTTCTCTTCAGCAGTACTCTAATATCAGTGAAGTGCAGAAACAACAAGATAAGCTCCTGGAGCTCATGCAGGATACTGCTCTGGAGAGAGATCGCTTAAACGAGCAGGTTACAAAGCTCACCTCCAAGCTGCAGGACATGCAGAGCAGACTGCAGGAACGGTCTCAAGCCAACATAAAGAAGGAGTGCTCACACCAAGCCTGCCAGACAGAGAGTCAAAGGGACTACAAGTATCTCTTTGAGAGGGCCAGACAGAAAATCAATGACTTAATAAAGGGCAAAGAGGCTTTACCAGCAGCTACCGAGAGCGAAACCAATCTCAGTAGTGGCCAGGATGAGGAAAAGGACATTGAGGAGATTTCGCTTCAAGTCGGCAGTCTGGTCTGTGAACTAGATCAGAGGAATAAGGAGAGAGATGAACTGCGCTTGCAGGTCTGTATGCTATCTTTGAGTTCCAAATGCTGGTTTAGATCAACATATTCAAAGAGAAACTGACATACATGTGCATCTCACTAAACCAGAGCATCACTGAAAGGGTAATCTACTCCAATATTCAGTTAAAAAGGTGAAACTTGCATAGATACACTACAGTGTGATATATTTCAAAGGTTTATTTCTGATCAGTTAAAACGATTATGGATCACAGAAAACCCAAAAATGTATGGCTCAGAAAATAATCAGAAAATAAGAATCTCAGAAAAAAACAATCGTACATAAGAGATTTTTGATACAGAAATGTGATCTTATGACCCACACAGTAATGTGGAAGACCAACAGATTGACACTGACATGCTCCACAAGGAGGCACAAAAGGTGATTGCAAAAGAAGCGGGCTGTTCACAAGGTGCTGTAATCAGGCATAATATTGGAAAATTGGATGGAAACACTGGTGAAAACCATTGCTCAAGCAGCAAGGATAACCACAATGTTCATTGAACCTTAAAGCGAAGCCAATTGTAAGAGTTTCAGGCAGAATCATAGGGCATGAACCCCAACTGGAGCCACCACACACAGACATATCCAAGACATGAGCTAAGACTGTTGCATTTTTGTGTTAAACCAGCCCTTAACCAGAAACAACATTAAAAGTGTTATACCTGTGCTATGTAGGAAAAGGTACTGGACTATTGCTCAGTGGTCCAGAGTTCTCTTTACAATTGAAGGTTAACTGTGTTTCATTTAGAAATTAAGGTCCCTGAGTCTCCCCGAATGGGGAGTAACAGAACCCAAGATGCTTGAGGAAGTTGCTGGTCTTTTTCGAACAAGGAGGAGACTGATGAGAGGTGAAGCTGATGTGATGTCACGCTGACAAGGGTCCATACCCTTCCCAAAAATCCATTTTTATTTTTTTTGTTTTAGATACTTGCAGCTCAGACATTTTCTGCAGTCCCTTCTGTCACGGTTTACTAGATATTGCAACCACAAACCCAGTTGATAGGTTTCAGGAAAAGAAACACGTCTTTCTTATAGACGAGATTATGTGGAGCACCTCAGCCTTCTCTGAGAATCTGCAGATGATGACTGGGATTCACTCCCTACTCGGGTAAATGCAGCCCTCACTCTGTCCCCGTCCCTGTTGGTTACAATGCAAGGTGGTTCAGAGACCCCACTTCTAGGGTTCGAATCCTCTCAATCAAAAAGCCAAGCTGATCAATTATGTTTGGGATTTTCCACTATGTTGGCAAATTTGTGGAAAGAGGGTTTTCTTACTGAATAAGATCAATAAGCTAAAACTGACCCTTAAGCCTTTTCTCCGTGTTTTTAGTAGAGTCAGTGAGGGAGATAAACTACAGTCACATTCAATAAATTAGAAAATTATTGAAAAGTCGGTTTATTTCAGTAATTCTGTTCACTAAGTGAAGCAGACTGATGTTTTAAATCCATTATTTCTGTTAATTACGATGATTTTTCAGCTTGCAGCATTCGAGATTTGAATGTTTTATAGCTTCTTAAAGGTTATTTACGAAATGTGCTTTTAATCTGACAAATGAGCCTCATCAGAACACACATTCTAATTTACTGACACTGACCGTATCTCTACTCCTGTGTTCACAAATAGCTGCTTAATCTGGAGGTGGAGAAGTCAAACTTGGCAGCCCAGTGTGAGGAGCTCAAGTTGAGCTTGCAGCAGCAAAGAGAAAATGCACAATCTCCTGCAGCGTCCTCCACCTCTCTCACAAACTCGGACACCTTCAGAAGGTAGGACTGCAGAGAAATCAGTAATATATTTCTATGACTCCAGCAGTCCATCAGAACACGGATTTTAGGTCTCAGTGGTTCATTTTTCTCCCCTATTCTTCTGACCACGTTTGCAGCTTGATCGAGCTCCGTCAGAACGTCGGCCGCCTCCTTGTCTCCCATCTGCCTGAGCTGGACCTGGCGCAGGTGAATTTTGAATGCAACGTCATCGATGAGATCCTAGAGCAAGTTCTCAGTGGCATAGACTCAAAATGACTGGGTTGAAATGCTGCGTATATACGACCTAGAAAATCACCTTCGCAGAGTTTGACCCTCGATTTGTAGCAATCCAGGTCCATGTTTCATAAAGCCGATCGGTTGGATCCTAATCTTTTGGACTTGTGAAGAACTTGTTCAGGGAGTCTAATGAATGTCTGAGATTTAACTTGTATTTAATTTAATTTGTACACATTTACAGGCTTTATTGTAAACGCCAGTCCTTTTTTTTTTTTTTTTTTGAGGGCTTCTAGGCTTCAGGCCTGTTCGAACTAATCAGCTGATTGCTCCTAAAGAATCAATGCAGTGTTTGTTCTGATAGGTTCTTCCTAAATAATGAGATGCTAGCCTCGTTCTTGTGCCTCGCACAGATAAATTAAGCCCATCCTTGTCGTTGATGGAGCCTTTTAATAATAGTCTAGGTTTTCTCTTTTATGATCTAATAAATTCACTTTGTTATTCCTGCTTCCAAGTCTCTAACTTGTCTAGAATCTGAGCATCTTTTGTTGTTAGCTGTTCCTCTGTAAATCCTTCCAGATTCTCCTGCTTAAACCTACACAATGTGAATCCTAACTTGTCTGAAGCTCGGGGTGAAGGTTCCAGGGGGATTTGTGAGCTTTTACTGTATTTCATCATCTTTTAAATTAAACGATATTGAGGTATTTACACTTTGATTTGAAGTGAACTAAACCACTTCTTGTTCGTCTCATGTTTAGTTTTTCCTTCCCACCTACATGTCCCACTAATAAGTCGCGGTTTTGTTTTAAAACTGTATATATTGTGTTAAATCTATTTTTATACTCTCATTTTATGTTCTGTGTGAATCATTTTTACTCTTTAATGCTTCTGTTAGGAGAATAAGTCTTACAGTAAATGTCTGAATGTTGCAGCCTGAGCAGAAACGGCAGCTCTATGGTTGGTTGTGCTCGAACTGCAACTGGGAGCAATGATGGACTGAATCTTGTTTATTTGTAAGTAAATGGGTTTTCATAACATTCCTTGTAGTAGCGTATTTTATTCTGGTGAGCATAGGTGCATCTATCATTAAAATGATTCATTTCAAGAGTTTTGGTCAAAAAGTAAAACTTGTCTACAGATTCATTAGGAATTCAATTTTTCTGGTTGCAAGAGCATTGGTGAAAGAAGCAAATATATTCAAGGAAAGTAGATGAAGTGTTGGATTACACACGTTCATCTCAATACATAAAAGTAATTTCAGGTGTTCAGTTCAAAAAGTGAAACATGTCATTGCATTTCGAGGGCTTTATTTCAGCAGATCATTTCAGTCATTGACACCCAAGGGTTTCAGCCACAAAGGGTATTTACAAAAGGTACTTGCTAAATGAGCTGGCAGTTTTACAGAGTGCTGCTATAGCTATGGAAAGTTAAGTGGAAGGACAACGTGTGGTAGAAAAATGTGCACAAGCAGCAAAAATATATTCCAAACAGGGATAAAAGCCAGTGACATCAGGAACACCTTACCCGGGGCCTCAGATTTCCCTTTGGAAATAAAGATCCAGGAGGAAAAGTGGAGAGGCACAGAATCCACGTTTCTAGAGATCTGATTGAAGTCCAAGGTCAGTGTAGCTGTCTAGCAGGAAATTGTTGAGCTAGAGCAGCCTTATGCCTCAATGTCTGTTTTTATGGGAAATGTCCAAATCACCTTTTGCTGAGTTCTGCACACAGTCTTCATGTTTTTCTTTTTTCAATTAAGAAACTTGATGAGTAACAATTTAATTAGTCAATTTAAATAGTTTGCATAAATGCTAGTGAAATTGTAAATTGCCAGAATACAAACATCTGGGAGTTTCACTAGACCCACAACTTGGATTCTGAAGAAGATAAAAGAAACAATTGAAACTAATCTGTTTTAAATTAATCAAAATTTAAATATTCACACTGAGCAGCATCATTATATCCGCATGCTATAATCTCTCTCATCTCATACTCTCTGAAAGTATGAATGCAAGAAGCCCCTTCAGCAATAAAACACATGGGTTCATTAAGATATCTGGCTCTTGAAGTTATGAGACCAATCTAATCTGTTTAATCCATTGATTTATGTTTTACAGTTTTTTGTGTTGTGGTAATTGTGGTAATATTATCATTAATATATTTAAATAGTCAAAATGATGACTGACTGACTATTTAAATAAATCAGCACCAGGGCTATTCTATATTTTCTTTAAAGGACATGACAGCAACAGAGTTACTAGAAGCTCTGTTCATAATAGCAGAACAATAGCCTGCTATGCCCAATGAAAGAAAACTAAAAACAGATTTCAAAGTCTTTACCTTTAAAATTAAGAATGAGCTAATAATTAAGCAAGATAGCTCTCATTTATTTTAATATTTCAGCCTCTTTTATAATAGGGTTAGACATTTCTGGTTAGTGTACATGCTCAAATTAATTAAAATAAAATTCACCTGTTATCACTTAATCTGCTTGTGTACACCAATTGAATTAAGTAGTGCAATCATATCACTAAGCTACACAATAATTGAATTGAATTCAAAATATTTTGATATTTTCATGCTTTTATGGTAAACAATAGAGCAAACAGTAAAAGTACTAATCCCAGCATAGGTTTTTTTTTACCATGATAAATTATAATTCTTAATGTCTTTTTTCCTGACAGTGAAATGGTAATTGTCCATCTCTATTTTGAATTTAGAAGACATTTTTTGATTTTCCCTTATCATCCTCCTAAACATACTGTATATAATTGTAAGATAAATATGGGTCTTCACCCAGCCTTCTTTCAGACAGTTACTCTTGTTTAAACTGTTTAGTTATTTCTCTGACTAAATATGAACAAGATCAGGCGTGGAGCAATTCTCTTGCTGCCATTTAATGATTTGCAAAGAACAACACATATCCGTCTTCCCTTTTCTTGTTATTCCTATTTTAAGAGAGTGGCTAAGAGAAAATTGCCTCTGTATAAAGTCAAAGTCAAGCAAGATGTCATAGATTAGTAATATGTTCCTAGGCATGCTCATCAACTTAAAATTAAGAATACATTTTAAGTCAAGTTTATTTATATAGTGCTTTTCAGCAACAAGGCACTCAAAGCGCTGTACATGAGGAAAAACATTCCAATGATACAGAAAATCAAACACAGAAAAACAAATCAAACCACTCTAATAATCGTTGGGAGTTTACTGGTAAGAGCTGGTTCTAATCCAATATTTCTAATAGAGGCAATTAGCTCATTAAGTCCTCTGTGGTAAGGAATTAATCCGGTGCTAGAAGGAAAATGATAATATTCATCCTTGAGCTCACTGGTATGATGCAGTTGTGGACCCATCATTCAAATAAGCTGGGTCACTGGTATAAAACAGTTTTAGTCCAAAATTTTAAATACTAATAATGTTTGGCTCTCACCGGTATGATATAGTTGCAATACAATCCTTTTAAGAAATCTAAAATTCTCCGGTCATTGGTATAAAAACAGCTTTAGTAAAAATTTTCAAATACTAATATTTGGCTTTTGCTGGTAATCCTTCTGAGAAATCTGAAAATCTATGAAAAGTAATGAAATCACACATTTAGGTAGATGAGAAAAGAGACCACATTAGGAAAGAAGAGGGAAAAAAAATCATATTTCATACTTTATTACAAAAAAAAACTCAGCACAAAGAAGCAACATATATGTGAGACAACATCATGCAGGGGATCCGGTGAAGGTGGTGTGAAGGGTGCGTATGTTTATCTTGAGCATGTGTGTGTGTGCATGTGAGTGTGTGCAAAGTAAGTCCATGAAGCACTGTCCTTGATGATGTTCATCAACTGGTCACAAAGTTCTGAGCAGGTCCACAGATGTCCGCAGGGAAGGGAGGGAGCAGAGAGTCATGTTTACATAACTTCCAGGAGAAGTTGAAGATAGCCAGCCATCAAGGCCGTGCAGAGGAGCCAGATTCAGAAAAACAACAATTATTTGGGTTAGGCTGACTCTTAATTTTCCATCAGCCTTGAGAGTCTCGCTGGTGCTTCTCAAAGGCGAATCCAAACAGCCAAATTCCAGGTCCTTTCCGCCAGATCCGAGCGAACAACTTTCTTCAAGATTTATCCCATTTCACCCCTGAGTCCAGGAACCGCAACCTGCCTGCGGTCCTGTGCAAGGGTCACATCCAGTCTGCGATTCAGCTCACGTAACATCTCAGTCTGAGTGTTGATCGCTCTGCAGATCCCATCATACATGCCAGGCAACCTTACAATGGCCAGAACAGCTGCCGACGTTTTTCAAATTTCTCGATATGCCAGGTAACCGCCAACTCCAAAAAGCAGAAATCCTGTTATCAAACATCGAATTGTGTACACACCTTTGACATCCTCGACTGGCAATATCAACAGACGCACAATCCTCCACTTCTGCCAGGAGTCAATCGTGTATACCCGGAGAAAAATTTCCCATCTGGACAAGAGGGTTCCCCTTCACCCTGTCTTCTCGTGGAGAAAATTTGATCAATTGCATTGTCATTTTTTAGAATGATGTTTAATATTTAAAAATAAGTGAAAATATATTATGTTTAAAATTAACACAAGTTGGCTCCAATTTGTGGTGTTTCTCAAGTGGTACAATAAACAATAAAGAGTAGAAATACGCAATATAATCGTATTTGCTGAACATTAACAGACATAAGACAAACAATGCACACAATCTAACACTAATAATGTGAATGAATCCCACAGAGCGGGTGGGGAATAAGAAATGGGTACGCACCATTTCTCCTCCGGAGAGGCAATAGGTACGCCGGGTGGTAATATCAGACAGTGCAGTCAAATCATAGGCTACTCTGGATGCTTCAGAGCCAAAGGCTAAATTACCCACTCTGATAATGTGACTGATATAAACACGATAGGGTTGTTTGGCTACCAAGATAAAAAAATATATATATTGTAAGGGAGTCTGATGATTTCTGGAAGTTGAAATACATTTTTTTTTTTTTTTTGTTATTGCTTTATTAAGCTGGTCCTAAGATTAGCTTTAATTGGAGATCAGGGACTCACTGCCGTCGGGAAAAAAGAATTGCTCTCGATTTCATGCAAAAAAAAACTCCACCTTCGTCTTCTTCTCTATTCACCCGGATCACCTCCCGGCTCACTGTTGAGGAATCTACCCCCAATCAAACTCTGCGAACCAACTCCGCCCCTTCTACTCTTTCGTCCAATCAAAATACTCTCCTTGCCCGGAAGTTTTGAGCGCAACGAACGCGGGAAATAGTCAAGACATCTGCTGCTGAACGACAGGGAAGGTAAAATAAAAAGAGTCAACTTCCCTCAAAGTTAGTACGTTACTTAGAAAGAAAACGTAGGTATATGTATGTAACAATATTCGTGAGAGCTTCCGGTGACATTTTGATAAACACATTCATGTAACTGTTGTCTGGTTTTTGTGTGAAAACAAACGAGCACCCGCTCCGGTTGTTGCTAACATTAAGAGCTAACAGTAGCATTCAGTTGAAGTAGGTGGTAACATAAAACGTTTCAAAAGATCTGGTGTGATTTATAACACAGGGACCACCTTCGCTGTTTACGGGAACACTTTTTAATTATCTACACTTAATTAAAAGACATATAAACTGCCGTGAATACATGTTAGCTCCCCATACGTTAAATGTTTTTCTCTCTAAAGGGGGGAAAATGAAGGTGGTGACGTGTGAGATTGCCTGGCACAACAAGGAGCCGGTGTACAGTCTGGACTTCCAGCACAGCAGCGCGGAGGGACGTTTCCATCGACTGGCCACAGCTGGAGTGGACACCACAGTCAGAGTGAGTGGAGAGGAAACATCTGCATACTAGTCTGTGTTAAAGGCTGACGAGCTAAATCTTCAAATGAGTAGTATATTTAAATAAATAGTTTTATGTAAAAGAGCAGTACAATATATTTTAAAGGATGCCCAGATCATGTATGTTAATTAATAATCAATCAATTAATTAATTAATGAACATCAACTAGAACACACGACCTCTGCTTTTAAATAATCACAAAATACCTTTTTTCTATAGTTTGTTAGAACTTTCCAAGATATTTTCAGTGAGTGTTCGTTCGTGATTATTAAATATCAAATAATTGACTTATAATTGTTTTTTTTACAGCCAAAAGATTGTTTTTCTTACTTTAAATCATAGTTTCACCATAGATTGTTAACCTAAACATTATGAAGTTGAGATACAAACATATTTCCTTTGTTTTTGATTTACACAGGTCTTCGCTTGAGCTAGAAAAGGCAACCATGGAAGAATTAGAAATGTATCATATCACATTCTTGGTGTTAATGTGCTTGCAAACATTAGCACACTGAGTTTCAAAGGTTGTACTCATCTTTGTAAAAACAAATCAAACATTGGTTTGTCTGACCGAATGTCCTGGTTCTGCTATATGGGTAAAAGGAACGAAAGAAATATATCAAAATGAGGAATATTGTGGCTATGCTTCCTTTTACAAAACTCTGGTTGGTTTTATGCAGCGTTGCTGACTAAGTACAAATCCAGAGATTGGAGCCAAACTGGGAGCCACTCACAGCTCATGGTTTCTCCCCAGTCCAGAGGGGTTCCGGAAAAGTATGGAACTGGATTTCACTATTTTCCAGGTCCAGCATAAGAATGGAAAACAAAAACAGGATCAGTAAAAATAATCTAGATTTCAGTTGTATAAATATTGTCCTTCCTTGTTTCCTTCTTCCCTTATCGCCTTCTTTCTTTCCATCTTTCAAAAGCCAAAGCAATGATGTATCCATCGCCTCATAGTATCCACCACACTGCACCCATGATCTCAGTCCTAATCATGTGACCATGTTGCCTCAGCTTTCAAAGGGAGAAGCTGTGAATGTTGGTGACAAACCTGCTGTTAGATCACGGTGTTTGTGGCTGAGCCAGTTAGCAGAATGTTTTCAGCGCCCATTTTTTCCCAATTTTTTGTGCAGCTGTGGCGGGTGGAACAAGGTCCAGATGGGAAGGCCGTGGTGGAGTTCTTGTCTAACCTGGCCAGGCATACCAAGGCTGTCAATGTAGTTCGCTTTAGCCCTAATGGAGAGCTGCTCGCTTCAGGGGGCGATGGTAAGTCCCATAAATTAAACTGCTCTTGATTTGTTCCTCTGTAAATACACTAGTTGAGACATGTCTGTGTTTTTTTACATACAGATGCTGCAATTCTTTTATGGAAGCTCAACGACTCTAAGGAGCCTGAGCAGACTGCTGTGTTTCAGGATGAAGAAGATACTCAGCTCAACAAAGAGAGCTGGTCTGTGGTCAAAACACTCAGGTATACCTGAACAGAAAGGGGGCCTGTCTGCTATTTAAAGAGGCAAATCGTTTTGCGTTGTCTTTTAAAAAAGTATTTGTGTTGGGATCTGCTACGTCATCATTTTATCTGGGATTAAACACTCATTGCAGTGGCTTGGATAGGATAGTTTCACATTTCCATCTTCTAGCTGTGCAGGCTGCGGCCTAGTTAGATAGAGATGTGCTAAAGAGAGGCTGACAGCCCAACCCACACGATACCGAACAGATATCTGTTGCAGGAGCCACATCATAGCGTCAAAGATTTGACTAATGCCAGGAAAGCTTCCCAGATTTGTCATTCTGATACTGGGTAGAACATTCTGCATTCTCCTTCATAGGAAAACTCTGGAACGTGCTGATGCAATACTATTTTTTTTTTTGCAGCACTAGAGGCCTTTATTATTACATTTTTCCGACACTCGACAGACAGGATATAGAGGGAGAGGGAGGGGAAAGAAATTCAGCAAAGGTCTCTGGGTCCGGGAGTCAAACGTGGACCGCTTCGAGGACTGTAGCCTCTATATATGGTTAACCCCTACAGCGCCACGCCTGATGTAATACTATTTTTCATCCAAACCTAATATAAATAATATCTTGCAAATGGGACTTTTTTAATATAAACTTGATTCTACATATTATTTCATGTGATTGCACCTTATTTTCAATCTCTGATTTAAAGGAGTCTTTTCTTTGAATGGCTACAACTGACAATTTAAAGGGGACATATGCAAAATCCACTTTTTTAGCATTTAAATGCATTTTTTGTGTACTTGGAGTCTCTAGGAGTGCAAAAAAGTAAAATTTAGTCTCCAGGTGTTCCGTAGATATCTTTTTATTCTGTATCATCTGTTACGTTTATTCCAACTGTTAGGTCGCAGTATTTGCTGCTGAGCAACTAAATAAGGTCATGGACTTCTGGCTGACCAATTTCGTGTATCTGCTATTTTTATTTCTCTCTGCGATTTTGTAGTCCAGGCTAGGGTATGCTGAAGCTGTAAGAGGATAAGTTCGGTACAGTTGTTTGCTGTATTAACCCACACAATTCATTACACCGTCCCCCAGCATCAGAACCTTTTTGAAGTACCTGGTTATATTTTATTTATCATGGAAATGTTCCCACATCAGTGAGGAAATTCCTATTTCCCCAACTTCAAGGAAGAGTGCCTTCTGCAACCTCCGCCAGTAGCAAGAAGGATTTACTGACAGACTTCATCTGATTAAGCGGTCAGTTCTTTCTGTCTATGGAAACGATGAACACAGCAAAGCTGTGAGCTGCAAATGTTGCTAAAATGACAACAAACTTTATTTTAGACATGAGTTTATTGTGTGTTGATATGACGTCCTGGCCATTGTTCTGATAGCTGTGTGCTGCTTTTAGCTCCTTGAGGACAGAACCGTCCTGCGTGTTTTGAATAGTATTATTACAGTAACAGTTGTCCATTGTTTTTGGTGTTTTTGTCTTGTTTCTGGGGTGCTAGATAGTTGTTATTAAACTACAAAGATGGCCGTACGGGTTAAAGTGGAGCGCTCTTTGACCTGGTGTGAAGCTCCTCAATAGCATTTAAAGAGACGGCGGCAAAACGAGTTGCTCTCAGGCGCACCTCAGACCAAAGCATCGCAGTTCCACTTTATATGGACCACAACTGAATGATTTAAGTGTGGAAAGGAAGGATTTGAAAGCATCATATGTCTCTCTAAAGCTAATCTCAGGATCTTAAGTTTGATTTTAGACTGCTGTGGTCAATCAGTTTTCTCCAAATTATCTGTGGACACTCAAATATTTTCTATCTTCTGCCTTTTCCACAGAGGACATATAGAGGACGTGTATGACATCTGCTGGACGCGGAATGGAAACCTTATGGTTTCTGGATCTGTTGACAACACTGCTATTATGTGGGACATCAACAAAGGTTTGCAGGCTCAGCTGTGTGGTGCATGCATTTAAATGAACAACTGGAGTGATTGACATTAATAATTTATCCTGATTTTCTTTTCAGGACAGAAGTTGTGTATCTTGAATGACCACAAGAGCTACGTGCAGGGTGTGACCTGGGACCCTCAGGGGCAGTATGTTGCCACGCTCAGCTGTGACAGGTACACTGGAAGTCATACTTCATGCACCTGTGCAGTCATAAAATAGTAATAACCAGTTTGATTTCGATAGAATGATGGATTGTTTCTTATTTTCTTTTTGTGTATCAGAGTGATGCGTGTGTACAGCACTCACACAAAGAAGAAGGCCTTCTGTGTCAGCAAAATGAGCTCTGGACCTCTTGCTGATGGAGAGGTGTGCAAAAATATAGCTTCTGATTCACATCTTCCTCCTTCCGTGTCAGGTCACAAAACTTACATTTTTCACTCTATTATGAGATTTTGGCCCCAGTCTTATATTTTCTTCTAAATAATCCAACTTTTCTGACTATAAATATCAACGGGGCTCCAACACCGCCTTGAAAAGTCTGGAAACCGCTTTTAGTTTTTTCTAGGTATGGAAAAAATGAAAACAAAATTTGGAAAACTGTTTGTTTCCTGACTATTCCTTATTCTGTTTGCTAAAAGATCAAATCAGATTATTTTCTTTATTATTAAAAGAATGAAACGCTTTTTGCATTGATTCATATTTGGTTTAATTTCTTTATCTTTGAATTTCTACATCTAAATTGAATTTTTATGACCACAACCAAGTTTGGTTTAGTTTTTTTCTTTTTTTAGATGCGTTTCCTTCCCCAAATTAATTTAGGGAGAAAAATACTCCACAGATTAGGATTTAAGATAAAATGTTTTTGATAAAAATAATATTCGGATAAAATTAAGATTTTTGTCCACTGTGCAGAACCTTTCTAAACCCTTTAGGTTTCTTGGTAACTCAAACATTTTTCTCTGTAATTTGCTTTTTCTGCTTTCTATGCTTTAGAATGTGTTTAAAAAAATTAAAGCAAAACTAAGGCGCCATTTTTAAATTTGCTAAGTTAGAGATTCCACATTTAAAACATTAAATTAAGTTACCTGATATTTAAAACATTTTGCAGCATTTTTGGCCTCTGGATTTGTGCAGCATTAAAACTGCGCCTTGTTTTCTCCTCAAACACTGAACCTCCTCTATTTTTGACCTTTTTAAATAAAGAACCTGTTGTTAAGTACAGGTTAATTCAGTCCAGATTTAACTCATTTAAGTGTAGGTTGTGAAAGAGAGCTGATTTAATTTCCCAGACTGCAGTATAAGAAGCCAGCTGTGGAACACATAATGAAACCAAACTTCATAAAATTGATTTACAATAACATAACTAGACATTGTTTTTGTAAATTGTGTAAATAATTCAGTAGCGGTTGATTGAGTTTGTAATGGGGTGGAAATATATAAGTTTATACTTCTGTTTACTGCTTTTTAACAATGAAAGACATAACGTGTGAAAATGTGACTTGTTATTACTGTGAATATGCTATGATCAATTTTTAAACATAAGGCTAAACCTGCTGAAATGTTTGGGAATCTTTGAGACTTCAGTCTGGAACAGTTTGGAGTTTTGAAATGGAAAATGTGTGTTTAAATTAAGCGGACTTACATCTCCACTGTGTGTAACTTTGCAGGCGAAGCAGTACAGAATGTTTCACGACGACAGCATGAGGTCCTTCTTTCGCCGTCTTTCGTTTACGCCAGATGGGTCGTTTCTTCTTGCTCCAGGTACAACTACTGCAGACGCCCTGCTGAGATTATTTACAGGAGGGGGTGAATAGTTGAGCTCCTGCTGGTTTTGTAGATTTGCTCTCTGTGTTTTGCTGTAGCTTCATTTTAATATAGAAAGACTGAATAACAAACACGTCTCTGGAAACTAAAGTGTCATATTAAACTTCAAAATGTCACTCGGCATTTTGATAAAGAAACCTTTACTAGCAAGCATAGCACTGTTTTACGTTTAAATGCAGGTTGTCTGGCAGGTTTTTTTTTCTACTCCTTACAGAAACTTTGTACTCTGATTCGTCTAAGCCACAGCGTTTCTTTCCAGAAAAATCAAAACATGTATCAAGAATTTTTTTTTTTTACAAATAAAGATTTTGAAAAATGTAAATGTGTTTTTATCAGAACCATGAGAATACTTTGTAAAACGGAAAAGGTTTTGCTGCAGTTGGAGCTGGCAGCTTTCCGCACCTGGAGGCTGATATTTTTGCCCATGATTGCATGCAAATGTGCTCAAGCCAAGTCAGATTAATGGATAATGTCTGAACATGCCACAGACTGTAAATGGGATTTAGGTCTGGACTATAACTGGGTCATTCTAACACATAGATGTTCTGTGATCTGAACCAGTCCATTGTGACTTTGGTTGTACTGTATGTCTAGGACCTTTGTCCCACTGGAAAGTGAACCTCCAACCAGTCTCAGGTCTTGTGGAGCATCTAACATGTTTTATTCCAGGATTGTCCTGTATTCAGTTCCATCCACCTTCTCAGCTCTGACCAGTCTTCCCATCTCTGCCGAAGAAGAGCATCCCACAGCATGACGCAGCCACTTGGCGAAAAACTGTAATTTATTTTCTCATCTGACCTGAACATCTTGCACAGATTTACTGCTATGGATCTGTGCAGCTCCTCCAGAATTACCGTAGATCTCTTGACTGCTTCTCTGGTTAATGCTCTCCTTGCCGGGCCTGTAAGTTTAGGCTTGGTGTATTTGTAGTTGTACCGTTCTCCTTCCATTTTCAGATGATGGACTGTGAGATCTTCAAAGCTTGGGATATTATTTAGTGTTTTCCCTGTCGTTATATTGGAAGGCTGCTCTTTGTATCAATCGTGGCAGAGTTCTAAGGGAAACACTGACCTATCTCCTGTGGTTCCTGCATATGGATCTCTTGTAGCAGATCGACCGAGTTTACGGAGACGGCCCCTGGTCAAATATTGCCGCCGTCCTGCTGTATCTAACCCCAGTTGTCTTTTCTGTTTTCACTTGTAATCACAGCTGGATGTGTCGAGGTGGGAGAAACCGTCATAAATACTACTTACATCTTCTCCAGGAAAAGCCTAAAACGGTAAAGCTTGTTTTAATTGGTGTTCCTTCCATACTATGAAAGATCTTATAAGTGATGGGTGCATTTCTACTTGTCTGTTAGGCCTATTGCCCACTTGCCCAGTCCAGCTAAAGCCACCCTGGCTGTGCGCTGCTGCCCAGTCTACTTTGAGCTCAAGACCAAAAAGGGCGAAGGCAAGGACCAGGAATCATTCATTATGGACCATTTTCAATGTAATTTGTCTGCGGCTCCAATGTTCATTCTTCTTCTGCATGTTTGTCCCGTTTCTTCCTTACAGATGGTTCTCCCCAGGCTCTTCCCAATCTCTTCCAGCTGCCGTACCGTATGGTGTTTGCTGTGGCGTCCGAGGACTCCATCTTCCTGTACGACACGCAGCAGAGCCTCCCGTTTGGCCTGGTGTCCAACATCCACTACCACACGCTCAGTGACCTCACGTGGTACCGTAAACCTTAAACCTTGGCTGGGATGAATTTACATGTGTGGTTTGTCTGCTGGTGTGTGAGCAGAGGGTTTTCTGCTGACAGCAGAAGTTGGAACATGACTTTTGTTCTCCTTGGAGACGCCTCATGTTTGTCATTCATACTTAGAAGATGGATGTGAAAGAGGTTCTGCTTTTAATTATCTCACTGCGGGAACTTTTATGTGACTGTTTCCATCCCAAACCAGTTTGAGATGTTTCCAGCTCAGATGATCTTTGCTGGTTGTTTGTGGAGAAATCACCCTTAGTACGATTCCTTCGGACCTACTTGCACACACAAAAAAGCAGTAAGGGTGTACTTAGTTTTTTACACACTTATGCATTCAATTCCAGCTTTCTCCCTCCACATGTTGATGTGCCCCTGGGCAAGGCACTTAACCCGAAGATGCCTACCAATCTGTCAATCTTTGTGTGTTTAAAGCACTTTGAATGGTCGGTGTGACTAAAAAAGGGCTTTATACATTCAGTCCATTTCCCAGAAATTGACTAAAATGCTGAAATAATATTTTCATGCCTGACTTGCAAAGATATAAAAACCTACAAGTCAGAACAAAGCTTTTATTTGTAATTATACTGTTAGAAGTCATTTTACTGAATGCATCAGATATGATTTATGTAAATGTAACATTTTAATGGATCAGCATGTGACCGTAAGTTAGCTTGTTTAATCTTTTTATAAGCCTGCTTTTAAATACGGAATACAAACTAGAAAAAACATTAAATCTCTACATTTGGAAATGTAAAGCTGTTGATATTAGAGGGACTCCTTTAATTAAAATTAAATTTTGTGGTCTTCATGTTTTACATTTCACCGACTAGTCTGTATGATTTCCTGTTTAGGTCCAGTGACGGTTCCTTCCTGGCCGTGTCATCAACAGACGGTTACTGCTCCTTCCTGTCCTTCTCTTCCGGGGAGCTGGGGACGCCGCTGAAGGAGCCGCCCACCTTGGAGGTTTTTGTCCCAAACAGTGGCGCTGAGAAAAGGGGAAAGAAGTCATCGGTAGGCAAAAACTCCTCTCCTGTTTCCCAGTCATCAGGCTCGGTTCTGAATCCCACATCCCAAAGCAGCTGCGGTAAAAAAGACTCCCCCTGTCCCACCCCACCGGACGAAAAGAAGAACACCCCGAAAACCAAATCTGCACCCCAGCCTCGGAGGATCACCCTCAACACCCTGGAGGGCTGGGGGAAGCCCGCTTCCCCTAAAGCCTCCACTCCTTCAACAGGTCAAACTCCGACATCTGGAAGTACGAGCACACCCTCAACTCCCCAGCCCTGCGTTACTCCACTCACCCCCACCAGCTCCTCCAAAAACCAGCCCCGCGTTGCACCTCTCTCTCCCTCTACGTCAAAGGTTCTCAATACTGCTGGGTCCGCAACTCCTAAAGGTCCCACCCCAAGGTAAATATTAGAGGAGAAAATAAGACATACTTTCTACTTCAAGTCAGAGTAAATATGAGTGTACGGTAGTAAGGTAACCCACACTGTACAAATAGTTTTTTAGATTAAATAATATATTTAGTCAATATATTTTAATTGCTTATATTTCTTTATTATCTTGAGTACATTAGATGTAAATAATTTGATTACAGATACATATCTACATAAATCGTCAACCCAAATTGTTTAACTGAATGAGTCCGGTAATATATCAGAACCTGAACCTTCAGACTGCTTAACATGACTCCTGAACAAGCGGTGGCTCTTCCTTTAAAGCATGGTTGGAAGCAGTAGATTTCACAGTGCTGTACCGTTTCAGTCTCCTGTGGAGGT
This sequence comes from Girardinichthys multiradiatus, assembly GCF_021462225.1. NCBI lineage: Eukaryota > Metazoa > Chordata > Actinopteri > Cyprinodontiformes > Goodeidae > Girardinichthys > Girardinichthys multiradiatus. The sequence continues at coordinate 23,456,504 of NC_061800.1, read as the reverse complement.
TGAAGGGAAGCTGCTCCTCTTGCTAAAAGAACCAGGGCCACACGTTTTTTGTGTGTGTTTAAAGTCCTTGTATTTACCAGTCTGCACTATTAAAAATGTTTCCAGGGCCTTTGGGAGAAAAACAGACCCACAGCATCACAGATCTTCCACCATGCTGAACAGTGGGCATGAGGGATTTTCTTCTACATATTCACCTTAGTTGTTCTTCCAAACCTCATCTGATCAAAGGATACTCTTCAAGTTCAACTTTCTGTCACGTTTAGCAAACTCCACACATTTATGTTTGTGTCTGTAGGACAGAAAATACTTTTTCTGACGCGCCTCCCAAACAACTGGTTGGTATGTAGCATCTGATGGTTGTTTTGGAAACCCGATGGCCCCAAGAGGCCATTCTTTGATGCCATTGTCCAACTTTGAGCTTTTGGGATTCCCCCTTAACCGTGTTGCTCAATGTATGTGCGAACAAGAGAAACATCCGTGCCTCCATCACTCTCTGACCTTTAGCATTTTGGGCGATGTCATTAGTGTCCAGTGTGAGCATCTGCTGCCTTGAGACGCTTTCCAACTGGTTAAATATTACATAAACATGTCAAATACAAGTATGGAAAATGTTTGGTCTGATCAGGACTGAAACCCTAACTCTTTACTGAGCCCTGAAGGCCAAAGACATTTATCTCATGTTTCAGCTTTTTATTTGCTTAACTTTGTCCTTTGTAATGTTTCATTTTTTGTGATTATGCCTCACGTTGGTATACTTCAATGTGTTGCTTTGTCTTTGTTGTTGTTTGTTCTCTTCTTTTTCCTGTTATGCACTTTGCATGCTATGCCATCTACCCTGTATATAAATGCTGAAAAAGCAGATAAACTTGCCAGGGAAACATGAACTGATGGATTACTAATCAAACATTCCTACTAGTCACTCTGATCAACTTGGGATATTTGGCTTTCAGGTGATATTCAGGTGAAAAAGTTCACGCTACAGTGATATTACTGTAGTCAAATTCCTTGTTTGTCTGTAGAAACTTAGCAATAAAGCTGATTCTGGTCTTATTTCTTGAAAGTAGATCATTTAAATAGAAGCATGCAGGGATGATTTCCTCATCTTAAACTATTTATTCAAACCAAAGCCAACAACGTGGGGGTATACCACAACAAAAATGTCAATGTCTCAACGTGTCAGGTGCCCTTGAGCATCAATTACAGATTGACGACGACATCTCATGATGTCCACTAGTTGATTTATTGTCTGCTGAGGCATGGCATCCCACTCTTCTTGAAGAGCGACCCTTAGTTCATTGAGTTTCTGGGTTACAGAGTTACGAGCCTCTAGTCGGCAACTCAGCTGATCCCATAGGTTAGCTATGGGATTCAGGTCTGGAGGAAGTGCAGGCCTCTCCATTTGAGGTTACCCAGTCTCCCACAGGCGTTCCCTTATGATGCAATAGTCGTCCATGAAAACGAAATTAGGCCTGTGTTGTTCATCAGGGGCACAATGACTGGATTAATGTTATTCAGGTAGTATGGGCTTGTCACTATACCATTCACAAAGTGTAGGACAGTTCTGTAGTGATTAGACACACCTGCCCACCCTGTAACCACCACCACCAACAAAGGCTTGTCTGGTGACAAGTGGTTGAAGCATAGCGCTCTCCTTGACGTCGTTGGTGGCCAACATTTCTGCTCCGTGTGAATCAACTTTCATCAGAGGACAGTTCTAAGGCCCACTGGTCCGTCATCCAGCATAAACCTGTGCCTGGTGGTGAGGTCAGGTACCATGGCAGGTCGTCTAGCTCGAAAACCACGCTGATGTAAACGCTTTCAAAGGGTTTGACGTGACACTTGGGTGCGTCTCACCTAAATTTGCCTGGAGTTGAGTGGCATTCATAATCCGGTTCTGCAGAGCACTGTTCACAATGAAGGGGTCAGCGGTCTGGGATGCGGCCAAAGGACGCCCACTTCTGTGCCTTTCTATGACTCTTCTAGTCGCTTTGTATCTCTGTTGCGACCTGCTGATGACACTTAGCTCAGTGGCCTCATCCATCTGAGAACATCCTGCTTTTAAGCATCGCAATGGCGAGGTACCGTTGGAACTGCTGTTAGGGGCCGTCTGGGTATCATGATGACAAATGAGGACTGCTTAAATACCAATTCTGATTGAACCAGGATATTTATTGGTCGATTCATGGATCAAACACCTGATGTGAGTTTTGCTGTGAAGTTCCTTGTTGGAGAGCAGTAAGCTGTGCAAAAAGTACTGCAACATTGAACAGTTGGACATGTGTATTCAAAGCTTAGAGAAGGTCACATTAGGTTCACCTGTAAAAATGTTATAGTGCATCTTTGGTTCCTGAAGTTTCACCTGAAAGCTGAATATCTCCAACTCTTTGAGTTTTGTGTTTATTATGAACTATATTCATCTGTTGGCACCAATGTGATGTTACAGTCAATTAAAGGAGACAAAAATAGCACCACCCAGTCGGTGCTTTAACGTTGACTTTAACATTTGTTGATTACAGTATTTGGCCGAGTTATTTGAATGTTTTAAGTAAGAAGTTAATGTTTCTATCGCATCCCCACAAAGTATCTAAACTACTGAACGGCCTGTGGATAAACACAGGAAGATGGAGACTGGGTATAGAAAGCTTGATTGAAATTGCTCTGAGAACAATTGATTTTCAAATGGAAGTCATTTAAAGGAGCAAAGTTTGGCTGTTTCCCTGGAGGGACACTGCTGTGTAATCTCAGAGGCAGCAGAAATTTGGTCACAGTAGGTGATAAAATGTGAGCGCTCAATGATTCATGGAGGAGACGAGTGATCAGTCATTTTTATCTAATGTAGTTCATTTTTTTTGCCGCAGTTTTATTGAAGATTTTATTAGAATAAAGAGTGCTTAAGGTGCAGCTGACTTCCGATGATGATTTATAAAAATACTTGGACTACTTAAATATGTTTGACCGGAGTCACACGGCCGGGAAATACTGCCTGCTTCTGCCTGATGATTTGAAGAAGCTGAGCTCATAATCTGTCTATATATACTTGAAAGTTTTAGATGATCTTCAGGAGGAAGCTGAGAGGAGAACATTGCAGCATTTCAATGTTTCTTTCACTTCACACGTGCTCCATCTTGGCAGTGCAAACAAAGCCCCCGTAACGGATGGGGGATTTGTTGGACCCCCCACTGACAGTAAACTAATCACTGTGGCAGACTGCTCATAGACAATAGTTGCACATGCTTTTCTCTAACTAATAATGTTTAACTTCTTTACCAAAATACTACACATATGACGGAAACCATGTTTGTTTACAGCACAGTAGCAAGTTTCGTGTTTGTATTGTTGATTCTTCACTGTATTTTTGGTCTCCCTGTTTGTTTATAGGCGAGTGTCTTTGACTCCTGTTGGCTCTCGGCCTCCAGCTGTCAGTTCACTGTTCAGCAGTGCTTCGGCCACCAAGAAGGCCAATCACGGTTGGTTTCTCCACCTTTTAAAAGTTGTTGTCCTCCTTCCTTAACAGCTTGAGACAAAATGTTTTTAAAAAATGTCTTCTGGTGCTTCTGCCAAATTTTAGAATCTGCAAACCCTCATTTATTACCTTTGACCTTTAAGCAAAGCAAGATAAGAGCTTCAGATGAGCTTTTTATTTCTATATCATGTTCTGATCAGTGTCATTGAGTCGGAACATTTCCATTAACCCAAATCAACTTGCTGGAGTTGTAATACTTGCATAGTGATGGAATAATTGACATTATATCAATTAATTATCTTTAGTTTCTTAAAGCAACGTCACAGACCTTTCTGTAAAAGTAAACTAGTTGCATGTAGAACAACACATCAAGGTCAGTCTTTCAGTTTGATTTGCAATTTTGTTGTAAATTGTTTTTAAATAAGACAGTCTACCCTGTTTAAAAAAAACAGCTTGTATGCACACATACCTCTGGTGACAGCACATTAGGCAACTCTTTTTCTTGTTTTACAATTATTTGGCATATTTTTAACCAAGCTCGTCCTGCAAAGGTGTATGTGTATTTTCTGTATGGCTGCAGCAAAATGTTTGAGTCCAGTTGCTGTGCAACCATACAGTCTGGATGACTGTACTACTTAGATGTCTCCCTTTGTAGAAATCCTTACTTAATCGTCCATCTGGGTTTTTATTGTTAATTTCCATTTATCGAAAGAAAACAGCCACTAGATTGTGTCTTCAATGTTGCTTGATCTATAAATTTATAGATGTTGAGGAGTCCCATAAGTTTCACAAGATTCTTACGTCTCCTCCATCGACCGCACAGAAACAGGCTATAAGGTTTAACCTCTGGTCACTAATCCATCTCTTTATGTTCTTCAGAGCGACCATCTCCTCCCTCCGATCCAGTGTGCCAATCTCCAGAATTTAAACGGCTCAAGACCAGTAACACCCCAGTAAAAACCAGTATCGGTAAGGATTAGCGTCTACTGCCTGGAGGCTGGTGACAGTTGAAGGGAATGTCAGGAAAGAAAGAACTATGAAGCCCCACAGGGCTGGAACAGTATAACATCTTTGTGTCTGTGCAGCATGGATTTGTTTTTTTCCCTCTTGTGTTCGGTATCTTAAACAGATGTTTCATTTAATTTTTGTAATAAAGCTTTTATGACAAAGAAATGGTATACCAAGATGAAGATGAGAAGAGCACTTGATGAATTGATGATGAATTGAAAATGTTCAAACCAATAAAAGACTTCACTTCCAGTAATTTGGTTCAAGGAGTCTTGATTATACGCAGTACTTATGTAAAATGCGAGTATTCCTCTTGCTGATTAAACAGGTTTGTGGTTCCTTATCAATAAATCCTGGTGAAACCCACTTTGAAAGAACCCTTGTGCGTTTCCAATGGTGCTAAGGTGTTTACAGTAGGATGCCATATATGAGATAAAACATTGCAGCAACAAAAGATTCAAAGTCTAAATTGATAATCTGGATGACGATTAAAAACTGAAATCTTTGTTGCAGCATTTTCTAATTTTGAGGTACTAAATGGTAGATCTCAACTCAAAGTTTTAAAAATGGATAAGCAATGACTGAGGTAGAGCTTAGCAGAAAAGCAGGTCTGACAGACACTGGGAGCTTTTGCAGAATTGGTTCATATAAAAAGAAGTAAAATTGCTGATTCTTTTTTAAGGGAAGAGCTGGTAGGTCTGGTTTTAGCAAAAAAAAAAAAAAAGGTCACTAATATTTCGTTAGACCACCTTTAGCTTTGATTATGGCACACTTTCGCTGTGGCATTGTTTTGATAAGCTTCTGCAATGTCACAAGATTTATTTCCACCCAATGTTGCATTAATTTTTCACCAAGATCTTGTATTAATGATGGTAGAGTCTGAGCGCTGTGCAAAGCCTTCTCCAGCACATCCCAAAGATTCTCAATGGGGTTAAGGTCTGGACTCTGTGGTGGTCAATCCATGTGTGAGAATGATGTCTCATGCTCCCTGAACCACTCTTTCACAATTCAAGCCCGATGAATCCTGGCATTGCCATCTTGGAATATGCCCGTGCCATCAGAGAAGAAAACATCCATTGATGGAATAACCTGGTCATTCAGTATATTCAAGTAGTCAGCTGACCTCATTCTTTGAACATGTACTGTTGTTGAACCCAGTCCTGACCAACTGTAGCAACTCCAGATCATAGCACTGCCCCCACAGGCTGGTACAGTAGGCACTAGGCATGATGGGTGCATCAGTTCACCTGCCTCTCTTGTTACCCTGATGCGACCATCACTCTGGAACGGTAAATCTGGACTCATCAGACCATATGACCTTCTTCCATTGCTCCAGAGTCCAATCTTTATGCTGAATAGCAAATTGAAACCTTTTTTCCGGTTAGCCTCACTGATTAGTGGTTTTCTTAAGGCTACACAGCTGTTCAGTCCCAATCCCTTGAGTTCCCTTCGCATTGTGCGTGTGGAAATGCTCTTACTTTCACTATTAAACATAGCCCGGAGTTTTACTGTTGTTTATCTTCGATTTGATTTCACCAAACGTTTAAGTGATCGCTGATCACGATCATTCAGGATTTTTTTCCAGCCACATTTCTTCCTCAAAGACGATGGATCCCCACTATCCTTCCAGTTTTTAATAATGTGTTGGTCGGTTCTTAACCCAATTTTGGTAGTTTCTGCAATCTCCTTAGATGTTTTCTCTGCTTGATGCATGCCAATGATTTGACCCTTCTGAAACAGACTGACATCTTTTCCACGACCACGGGATGTGTCTATCAACATGGTTGTTTAAGAAATGAGAAGCAACTCATTGCACCAGTTGGGGTTAAATAACTTGTTGCCAGCTGAAACATAATAACCCATGCAGTAATTATCTAATGGGAGGCTCGTACCTATTTGCTTAGTTAAATCCAGGTGGCAACTTTTTTTTTGGCCAGGCAGTGTATGATGAAACTGGGGGAATGGTTCTCAAACTGTTTTACAAGCTCCAGTGGAGGTCATTGGAGCGCTGCCTTCAGTAGAACGGTGTAGTATTTGCACATTTGAATTTCCTGTTAATTAAAACCAATTAAGTTTAATATTCGGCTAATACGCACCACACTAAAAAATGTTTTCCAAGGCAGTGATCTTGCTTCACTAGGAGCTCTCCAACAGAGAGGTGCAGTGGAAAAAAATTCGAGGACTCCCACCAGGAACTGAAATGGATCGCAGTGAGCCAGGAACAAGTGCTGATAGCTAGTTTTGCAATGTTCAGTTTACCTCTGAAGCTGGAAATTGGAAATGGAAATAACTTAAACCCACATTAAGTACATGTTTCATATGTACTTATGTTTTTCTCATGGTCTGTCATTTAATCCAACTAAACTTCTTTTGTTGCTGAATCACTCAGTTAAAATGTTTCCAACAGAGAGTTTTTTTTTTATTCATAAATATTTTTTTTAGTCATGTCTATTTAGTGTAAAATGGATATGTTCCCCTGTTTTACACCATGGAGGTGTTATAAGGTATATATATATATATATATATATACATATATATATATAAGTAGATTATAGCTCTAAATTTTGAATGGTAGAGAATGAGAAGTGTCTCCACAAGATTACAGGTGAGTTTTGAACATTTAATAAAGATATTATATTGCATAAATGGTAATTAGAATTGGTCTAAGCAGGGAACCCTGAGGCACACCTTGGAATACAACAGAACATCTCCTATCTTAAGATGCTGTATTGTCGGTGGTTAAGCTAAAGACTGTTTTTGTTAAAACCTTAAAATGGCAACCTCAGTGGGTGGGGGGGGGGGCATTTGAAAAGGTGTTTCTAGATCTTAAAACAACACAATCTGTTTAGTATCTAAGGCTGAGACTTGGGTCATTTAAACAAAGATATCAGCAGCAGTAAAGTCTAAAGCCAGACTAACTAAGCTGCAATGACGCTAAAATGAAGCAACAACAGTTTTTTATGTTATACAGGTCCTTCTCAAAATATTAGCATATTGTGATAAAGTTCATTACTTTCCATAATGTCATGATGAAAATTTAACATTCATATATTTTAGATTCATTGCACACTAACTGAAATATTTCAGGTCTTTTATTGTCTTAATACGGATGATTTTGGCATACAGCTCATGAAAACCCAAAATTCCTATCTCACAAAATTAGCATATCATTAAAAGGGTCTCTAAACGAGCTATGAACCTAATCATCTGAATCAACGAGTTAACTCTAAACACCTGCAAAAGATTCCTGAGGCCTTTAAAACTCCCAGCCTGGTTCATCACTCAAAACCCCAATCATGGGTAAGACTGCCGACCTGACTGCTGTCCAGAAGGCCACTATTGACACCCTCAAGCAAGAGGCTAAGACACAGAAAGAAATTTCTGAACAAATAGGCTGTTCCCAGAGTGCTGTATCAAGGCACCTCAGTGGGAAGTCTGTGGGAAGGAAAAAGTGTGGCAGAAAACGCTGCACAACGAGAAGAGGTGACCGGACCCGGAGGAAGATTGTGGAGAAGGGCCGATTCCAGACCTTGGGGGACCTGTGGAAGCAGTGGACTGAGTCTGGAGTAGAAACATCCAGAGCCACCGTGCACAGGCGTGTGCAGGAAATGGGCTACAGGTGCCGCATTCCCCAGGTCAAGCCACTTTTGAACCAGAAACAGCGGCAGAAGCGCCTGACCTGGGCTACAGAGAAGCAGCACTGGACTGTTGCTCAGTGGTCCAAAGTACTTTTTTCGGATGAAAGCAAATTCTGCATGTCATTCAGAAATCAAGGAGCTCACAGTGCCAAAACCACTGGTAAATGGTTTACTGACCATGGTATCACTGTGCTCAATTGGCCTGCCAACTCTCCTGACCTGAACCCCATAGAGAATCTGTGGGATATTGTGAAGAGAACGTTGAGAGACTCAAGACCCAACATTCTGGATGAGCTAAAGGCCGCTATCGAAGCATCCTGGGCCTCCATAAGACCTCAGCAGTGCCACAGGCTGATTGCCTCCATGCCACGCCGCATTGAAGCAGTCATTTCTCCAAAGGATTCCCGACCAAGTATTGAGTGCATAACTGTACATGATTATTTGAAGGTTGACGTTTTTTGTATTAAAAACACTTTTCTTTTATTGGTCGGATGAAATATGCTAATTTTGTGAGATAGGAATTTTGGGTTTTCATGAGCTGTATGCCAAAATCATCCGTATTAAGATAATAAAAGACCTGAAATATTTCAGTTAGTGTGCAATGAATCTAAAATATATGAATGTTAAATTTTCATCATGACATTATGGAAAATAATGAACTTTATCACAATATGCTAATATTTTGAGAAGGACCTGTACAGATATTATTTCAAAATGAAACCTTTAAATATCTAGTTACCTGAACTTGTTAGACAATTCCCTCTACCTTTGCATTTGAGAGGCTGGCTTCTGCAAACAGTGGAATCACTGGACACAGAATCCTGAAGAGGTTTTAACAGCCCAGCCTAACATATCGGCAAAGCTGTATGAAGAATTCAGTCAGTGAAGAGTTGATTTATTGGCTGCTTAACTCTTCATCAGCGAGTGAAGGTGGGTACTTCCATTTTTAATTATCACCACCAATGTAGGGAGTCCCCAAGGCAGTGTGTTATTCCCCTTGTTTATTCTGTATACAAACAGCTGTACCAGTCTCCATCCTGGCAAGTACCTAATTAAGTTTACTGATGATACAGCTGTGGTCAGCCTTCCCCAGAATAGTGAGCGGGAACATGGTCCAGTGCTGGATGAGTTTCTAAATTGATGTGAGAAGTCCCACATGCTGGTAAAGACTTTAAAGACAAAAGCGATGTCGACTGATTTTACACAAAATCAGATTGTCAGAACCTCAAGTGTGACCACAATCAGGGGGCATCCAATACAGACTGTTAATAAGTGCTTTACTTTCTGAAAGCTGGTTTTATTTGATGATATCGACAAAATTCTGAAGATGTTTTACAGCGCTTTGGTGGGGAGTGTTGTAACTAGTTGTATTACTTGCTGGTTTGGTGGCATAATGGAAGCACAAAAGAACATACCGCCAGTAAGCCACTGGGCATTAGTTTGGACAGCTTGGAATACATCTTTAAACAGAGAGCTTAACTAGATAAAAAGTATCAAAAGCATCCACTTGTTACTGCTTTCAAGCTGCTACCCTCAGGTCAAAGGTGCTGCTACCCAGCCCTTTCAAAAGACTGAAGAAAACAGTCATTTGTACCGAAAGCGATTAGTTTCTAAAACACGTGTTGAAGAAATAGGTTGTTTTTCATGGTCAGCAGGTCTAAACTGGTAGACATTGTATGATTCTTTTATGATAACATGTTTTAATTAATTATGTATGTATTTTCAGAAATTTGATAACCCTGGTGCATTATTAGGTAGTATGCAGCCATGAGCTGCAGAGGATGTTGTTGTTGTCATTATGTTGTCTGTGTTTTGATGGAAATTGTGTGTATTACTTGATTTTTTGTTTTTTTTTGTTTATTAGTTGATGTAAATGGCCAATGTCGTGCATTCACTCACTGAGCATAATTTGCCATTGAGACAATAAAGTATCTATTCTATTGTATTCTAGGTCTGTATCATGGTAGAAATCAAGCCATTGGTTGTTTCCTCTACTCTTACAACACAAGGTTTTGTCTGGTTGGACTTTCATTTAAAAAGAGAAACTTGGTAATCAGGGACAAAGGCCCACAGACCAACAGGTAAAGACCATTGCAGTGCTTGCAGTCAAATGTAGAGGTGCTTTGTTAATGACCTTTGGATGCTAGACAATGCATAAAATGTACAGCACTTAATAAGGAGTTAGAAGTATAGTGGTCAGATAGCAGCTATTTGTGATCATAAGGTACATGACAGCTTACTGTAGGATAGCCGAAAGCCACCTGAACACCTAGACAGCAGCATCATTCTTTGAAGAGGACTCTCCGCAGTGAAGTATGGGAGCCTGCTGAGAAAAAGAGAGAAAATTGAATAAAATGCTGATCAATCCTGGATAAAACCAATATAAAACATAAAAATACTCCTGAAAACTGAGATTTTTACTTTTCCAACCAGTAGGTAGGATTTAGGTTGTTTTAACTATCAGATCTTTCTCTGATTTGTAAAACTTGTGGTGGTTGGCTGTGTTCTCAAAGCGAGTTATATCTTCATTCCTATCTCATTGTGGGCATTCTTCTCCTCAGTCACTGGCTGCTTTCAGAGGCGTTGTTAAGATCCTGGAACAATAGAGCATTGAGCCAGCTGAGAAATTGTTGAATTTTCATTTGATAGCGGCATCGTGTGTAAATAATTAAAATAATATAATATATATATATATAAATAACATTATCGTACATTTTGTAACATTTCTCTGCTTAGGGTGGGTTGTTAAATTGTTGTGAATAAACTCAAAAAAATATTTGGAGGCCTAAACAATTTGCGTTTGGGGTGTAAGTATCACATGGGCACGCTATCACACACTTTGCATGGTATACACATGTGGACAAAATTGTGGGTACCCCTCGGTTAATAAAGGAAAAATCCACAATGGTCACAGAAATAACTTGAATCTGACAAAGATAATAATGAATAAACATTCTATGAAAATTAACAAATGAAAATCAGACATTGCTTTCAAACATGCTTCAACAGAATTATTTTAAAAAATAAACTCATAAAACAGGCCTGGACAAAAATGATGGTACCCCTGAAAATAATGTGACCAAAGAGACATGTTAAATCAAGGTGTGTCCATTAATTAGCATCACAGGTGTCTACATTCTTGTAATCAGTCTATATATAGGGCTACAGGTAATCACTGTGCTGTTTGGTGACATGGTTTGTACCACACTCAACATGGACCAGAGGAAGCGAAGGAAAGAGTCGTCTCAGGAGATTAGAAATAAAATTATAGACAAGCATGTTAAAGGTAAAGGTTATAAGACCATCTCCAAGCAGCTTCATGTTCCTGTGACTACAGTTGCACATGTTGTTCAGAAATTTAAGATCCATGGGACTGTAGCCAACCTCCCTGGATGTGGCTGCAGGAGGAAAATTGATGACTAAACAAAGAGATGGATAATATGAACGGTAACAAAAGAGCCCAGAAAACTTAACTTAAAGGTGAACTTCAAGCTCAAGGAACATCAGTGTCAGATCGCACCACCAACGTTGTTTGAGGCAAAGTGGACTTAAAGGGAGACGACCAAGGAGACCATTGTTGAAAACAAATCATAAAAAAGCCAGACTGGAATTTACCAAACTACATGTTGACAAACCACAAAGCTGCAAACGTTGCTTTTCAAACATGCTTCAACAGAATTATTTTTTAAAATGAACTCATGAAACAGGCCTGGACAAAAATTATGAATTCTTAATTTAATATTTTGTTGCACAACCTTTTGACTAATCGCTGCAATCAAACGATTCCTAGAACTGTCAATGAGACTTCTGCACGTCTCAGCAGGTATTCTGGCCCACTCTAATTAAGATATGAATTACAGGTTATAGTCCAATCAGTCTTTGTTGTTGGCATATTGTCTGGTTTTACATCATCTGGGCTATAATACAGCTGCTGTAAAAATAAATAAATAAATAAATTACTTAAGATAAAGCTTGCCAACATGTCCGTAGTATGAAACTTTTCAAAATATAAAATCAGAGCAGTTCAGTTGGTATTTGCAGCTTTTGCAATTCGGGTATTTCTTGAGGAAGTAAAGATGAAGCTCTACAATCATTAAAAAAACAGTACACCCAGTTTGTTTTTTATTACAAATATTATAAGATAAAGTATGGAACAGTTTGAACAAAAGTTTACTTTACTGCACGGTAAACTACCTATAGAGCAAAACTGTGCTGTACAAAAAAGCAAGTATTGAATTTCAAACCCAGGAACAGCAAATATCTGTAATTCAAACTGTTTAAACTACTAGGAATAGAAAATATTGATGTGGCCCTCCATAAATCATAGATCTATAGTCAAGAAGTAGTCTCAGGTTTGAAGGGTGCCTTTTCCAGACAGCATGTTTCAGCTCCTTCCAAAGATGTTCAGTAGGATTTAGGTCAGGGGTCATAGAAGTCCACTTCAGAATAGTCCAGTGTTTTTCTCTTAGCCATTCTTGGGTGTTTTTAGCTGTGTGTTTTGGGTCATTATCCTGTTGCAAGACCCATGACCTGCGACTGAGACCAAGCTTTCTGACACTGGGCAGCATATTTCTCTCTAGAATCCCTTGATAGTCTTGAGATTTCATTATACCTGCACAGATTCAAGACACCCTGTACCAGATGCAGCAAAGCAGCCCCAGAACATAACAGAGCCTCCTCCATGTTTCACAGTAGGGACAGTTTTCTTTTCTTCATATGCTTCATTTTTCCGTCTGTGAACATAGAGCTGATGTGCCTTGCCAAAAAGTTTAATTTTTGTCTCATCTGTCCATAGGACATTCTCCCAGAAGCTTTGTGGTTTGTCAACATGTAGTTTGGTAAATTCCAGTCTGGCTTTTTTATGATTTGTTTTCAACAATGGTCTCCTTGGTCGTCTCCCATTAAGTCCACTTTACCTCAAACAACGTTGATGGTGCGATCTGACACTGATGTTCCTTGAGCTTGAAGTTCACCTTTAAGTTAAGTTTTCTGGGCTCTTTTGTTACCGTTCATATTATCCATCTCTTTGTTTAGTCATCAATTTTCCTCCTGCGGCCACGTCCAGGGAGGTTGGCTACAGTCCCATGGATCTTAAATTTCTGAATAATATGTGCAGCTGTTGTCAAAAGAACATGAAGCTGCTTGGAGATGGTCTTATAACCTTTACCTTTAACATGCTTGTCTATAATTTTATTTCTAATCTCCTGAGACGACTCTTTCCTTCGCTTCCTCTGGTCCATGTTGAGTGTGAAACACACCATGTCACCAAACAGCACAGTGATTACCTGTAGCCCTATTTATAGACTGATTACAAGAATGTAGACACCTGTGATGCTAATTAATGGACACACCTTGATTTAATATGTCCCTTTGGTCACATTATTTTCAGGGGTACCATCATTTTTGTCCAGGCCTGTTTCATGAGTTTGTTTTTTAAAGTAATTCTGTTGAAGCATGTTTGAAAACCAATGTCTGACTTTCATTTGTTCATTTTTATAGAATTTTTATTCATTATTACTTTTGTCAGATTCAAATTATTTCTGTGACCATTGTGGGTTTTTCCTTTATTAACCGAGGGTGTACCAACAATTTTGTCCACATGTGTGTAAAAGAAATGGACAGAAAATAAGTGATAAGGCAACCAATGTCCAAAGAAAAACTCTTTTGAGAAAGGATGGTTGCTCTAAAAGACTGAAAGACGGTTTAACTATTTGGAAGGTGAGAGAAAAACGTAATCAAAGGAAATTTAAGGACTTTATTTGTATCCTAAATTATCATATTTGTACAACAGTGTGTAAGTAAAAACTCTGGACAACACGTGCTAGAAAATTAACAAGAACCCACAAAAACAGGGCTTAGAAAGACCAAACCAATATAGTTGTTCTTAAATATTTACAATCATAAAGAACACAATTCAGTTTAGCCTGTTTATGGGGTACCAATTTATGGAAAATGTCAACTCAAGACAAACAGATTCAGTTGAAATTAATACAAGTCATTCCAGTTAAATCCAGTGGTACATTTACATTCAAATCCGATTATATACAGTCCAATTCAATCTAATTCACCGGGAAGTACAATCAGAGGTGGACTTGCTAGTGTTTTGACCTTGCTTGGGTTTAAGGCCACAAAGTGATGGCTGGACATTGTCCTTTAGGACTTTCTGGTAGAGAGCAGAATTTATCATAACCATCAGTTACAGCAAATCGTCAAAGTCCGAAAGATGCAAAGCATCCCCAGACCATCACGTTACCACCACCATGTTTAACTTTTGCTGTGAGCAGAAAAGGGAAATTGGTCAGAGTTGATGGGAAGACAGAAAGAGCTAAATATGGGGTAGTACAGGAAAAAAAAACTCCCACTTATCAGTAGGGACATACTGTCACTTCTCTTTTATCATGTGGTTTAACTGTTTTTAGTTTGGAAATCAGGTTTGACGTGTTGTTTATTTTTTAATTATTAATCTTTAATTAAAACAGTAGTGTTCCAGCTGAGCACTGTTGTACTTTTAAGTCTTTCATAACTGCTGTCTTCTCCTTTGCTTTTATTAACAGCACTGTCAGTGATTGCTAGCTTGCATTAAGACCCTGGACACAGTGGCCCAAAACATACCAGAATGGACATCAGACTTTTTAAACAGAGGCTCCCAAACTTTGAATTAAGGTGCCTTTAAAATAACTCCGTTAATTTCATGTCCTGTTTTTAAGCCTCTTTTAAAAATACATGTATTGTCAATGGTCTTTGGCACAGTGTGAGTTGGTATGTTGTTGTTACTGTTTTTATCATGCTATGTCTTGGTTTTATGTATTTTATGCACAGCCAAAGCTACAATGGAATGGTATAGTTAAACGCATATTCACATGGATGGGGATGGCCCAGTCAAAGGCTAGATCTAAATACAATTAATAGTCTGTGGCAAGTCTTGGAAATCGCTGTTCACAGACATTCTATAATATATCTGATCAAGTTTGAGTGTTTCAAAAGACGAATGAGAAGAAATTTCATTTTGTAGCTGTGTAAAGCTGATAGAGATATACTCCAAAAATGCTTGCAGCTATAATTGCTGCAAAAATTGTATTCTAGTGTTGATTCATGGGGCCTGTTTACAAATGCACGCCATACTTTTCAGATTTTTAAGACGTTTGAAAACCACGTTTTATTTTTCTCCCACTTCAAAATTATGTACATTTTATTGGTCTATCACATAAAATCCAAATTAAATACAACAAATTTTGTTAGAGGGAAGACATGACTACATATTCCATTATTTATCTAATTTTCATGTATGATTTCTGCTTTCGATGAGACTTTAAAATCGAAGAGTTTAGCTTCCCTTGAGGAATAATAAGAGATGATGCCTTTAAAATGAACGTCCAATTATGTTTTTTCATACTTACATAACATTTTAATGTGTTAATTCAACAGTGTGCGTCTTAGTTAAATAACTTAACGTTTCATTTTTTTAAACATTAAGCACTCGACATGCTGTATGTTCTCATATGTGCAGTATTTTTGCTCTGAATATCACGTTTAACCTGACTTAGCAGCAAGTGAAACAAATACTTGGGAATTGGCATCGTGACTGAACAACCTACCTTGCTGGCAAAAGACCGAGAGCTAAATTGATCGACAGCTCTCTTAGCCAATCAGAGTTAGCGTAGTGGAGTCTCTTTAAAGCTTCTACTAATGGTCTTTGTGTGAAGGCGGGGAGCAGTTGGTTCGGATAGTCTGCTGATTAGCAACAAACAGAAGGTTACGAGTTAGAAATAATTGATTATTTACCCACCAGAGCTCCTCCGTGGGTACAGGAGCGGGGTTAACTATGTCGGGGGCCTAATCGGACCTTGTTAGTTGGCTTTTGAGGACAAAAGGCGGATATTTGTGAAATTTCGGAGCCTTTCGTTGCGAGAGGGAGAGAGAGGGTCCGCCTCGCTTTTAGATCGTTTCAAGTGGCGATGCTTTAGCTGATAGCTGCGTCATCATGTTGCTTCCGAGTCGAGTTGGCGAGAAGAAATCACAAGTTAACGCCGGGAGGTGAGGCTGCCCCCCGTCATCCAGCCCCGGAGGCCACTCCCGACCCTTGAAGTGCGTGGAAGACGGGCTGTCGGTGGGAGACTGGCGGTGAAGCCTGCTTAGTTTACGTCGTCGTGGGGACTTTACATCACTTGGCTCGGTGTAGTTGGCGCGATACCCCAACTTAACTATATTTATTCCATCCACTCTAGGTTATAAATCCGTGCGATTTAAATTAATGTTGTTTACGGGAAAATAGAAAGTGGAAGTGTAACTACTGATAGGACGGTTTGCTGGCCGCAACTGTTTGGATAGTGGGAAGTGATGCTCTCATTGACAGCTAGAACACAAGCCGGACCATCCAGTGAGAGGTGTTCATTATCTGAGCTAAAACGGGCGTTTCTAAGAAGCGATGGGAGACGGTTCTGTTAACCCCAACTGATTGACTCTGTGGTTTTTTACTAGATCAAGAAGGATTGATCTGAATGCTGTGTCAGGGGGTCTTCTGTCATCACATCTACACGGACTTTGTCTACGGTCAGTTGAGAAAGTTTGGACTCCCCGTCTGGTGGGATCATCAGATTTCACAGAGTTGCTGATTTGAAAACTGAACTTAAAGCTGGTTGGAAAAAAAAAAAAAAAAAAAAAAATGGACGGCGACTGCCCTCATTATACGTCCAAGAACTGGATCGAGTCTGCGGGGCGCGGGTCCTCTAACTTTGAGGTGATGGACGGGCTGCTGTATCGCAAGAAGCTGGAAAAGGGCTTCATCAACTACCGGGAGGTTCTGTGTGAGGGTCGGAGGCAGGAGGCCATCTCCACCTTCCACAGGAGGCGAGCTGGCCAGCGCCACCTCTCCCTGGAAGAGACGTATAGATGCGTGGCTGAAAACTACTGGTGGGAGGGTAAGTACACCTGAGCAGCATTGCAGGGATGTTTCTGTTTCTCTGATATCATCCTTTAACTTTTCAGTTTTTTATTTTTTTATTTTATTTTTTTTTAACCAAAACAAACCAGAGTTTTATTGATTCACATAAAAGCCACCTATTTAAAAAAAAAAAAAAAAATGAACCCAGATCAGGAGGTCTGCAGCCAGCTGCTGCAGGGCCACATGTGGCTCTTTGGCCCCTTTGCTGGAGCTTTTAGTAACTTTGTACAAATCAAATAGAATGAAGCAGTTTTTTTTAAAATATAAATGCTGGTTTTAGCCTTTCTCAGAATCTGTGTAGAGTTTCATAGACGGTGAATATTTTTCGGGGGGTGATTTTACTGTGTATTCACACTTCAATTGAACTTTTCCACATATTGTCTTGCTGCAAGCTCAAACTTTGCTTTATTTTATTGGAGTTTTGGTTGCTGGACCAACACAAAGTAGTGCATCATAGTGAGTTGTAAGGAAAAGGATACATGATTTTTGAATTTCAAAGTATTATGTGGATTTTTATTCAGCCTCCATGAATCAGCACTAAGACTAAAGTTTCTGCTCAGTCTTGTTAGCAGAAAAGCTCCAGCTCAGTAAGATTGGATGGAAAACATCTGTGTTAAATGACAATTTAAGTCTAATGTTTAAGGTTGCTGTCCTGTTGAAAGTGAGCCTTCGCCCCCAGTCTCAATTATTTTGCAGCCTTTTTCAGATTTGCTGTTTGTTTAGCGCCATCCATCTACCTGTCAATTATGACCAGCTTCTCTGTTCCCCTAAAATAAAAGCATCCACGCAGCATGATGCTGCCACCACCATGTTTCAGTCTCAGGATGCTGTGTGCAGGGTGGTGTTCAGTGTTGGTTTCCTTGTGGTTTGTGCATGGTGGCCAAACAATTTTGGTCTCATTTGTCCAGAGCATCTTTACTTTCACATCTTGGCTGTGTAGTTTACACACCTTGTGGCAAACTGGAAAGGAGACTTCTTATAGCTTTCTTCTGGGCACTTTTCCATAAAGGCCAGATTTGTGAGGTCGACAACTTATATATGTCCTGTTGACAGATTTTCCCACCTGTGCTGTGGATCTTTGCATCTCCTCCAGAGTTACCATAGGACTTTTCCCTCCCTAAGGTTTAGGTGGACAACCATGTCTTGGTATGTGCACCTACCAAGACGTTGTTTCACACAACACAACATTGCAACATTGCAAAAGACAGCTTGGGTGCAGTATTGGAGGGGACATGCAAATTATGCATGCCAACAATGGATAAATTTTCACTGCCCTCAGTGCCTTGATGTGTATGTTTAGTGGCTAAGATGCTAAAGCACATAAAGAGTGATGGGGACATTGTAGAGAGGAAAAAGTGGCTTCATCATAATCGATATCGTCATCACAATGTGCAGCAATAACACCACAGCTTGAACCCTGACGTGTCTGCTGTGTTCCTGTTTTCTAACAAGCCTCTGAAACCTTCACAGAACCGCTGTGGTTAAATTGCACATGTGGACTTGTGCCTTCTGAAGGCGCTTGGTTGGGTGCATTGGATTATATTTAGGGTTATCAGAGTAAAGGGGGTTGAATACAGGACACTTCTGAGATTTCTATTCATAAAAGACTTTGAAAAAATATTGATATTTTTCTTTCCACTGTATTGATGGCCCTGTGTGGGTCTGTCACTTAAGACCTTAATAAAAGACATTAAAGTTTGCGGTTGTAACGTGGCAAACTGAAAACAGGTGTGTGAATATTTTTACAGAAGCACCGTATTTCATTTAACTCTAACCTGAGTTTAGTTTGTTTTATGTTTGCTGCCTAATTTCACTTTTCCATTTTGGACTCAGTTTGCCTCATTCTACAAAACAAGTGTGTTTTTCTGCTTGTAGAAGTAGCTTTATATCTAAATATGAAAACAACTTATTTTTTATTTTATTTATTTATTTTTCACAATAAACTACAACTATTGTCCCCTCTTAGTTTTGACCAAATGTCTTTGTCCTTTGGGGCAGTTGGTGCCTTTTTACAAATCTGCTTCTGTAATCTTTCATAATCCCTTTAACTCTGTGACATTTTATTTTATTTTATTTAATTGCTGGAGTTGGTGTAAAAAGACAATTTTTATTTTTATAGACTTTTGGCCCTTTAAATGTATTTAGATTTTTTTTGTCCCACCTCTGGTGTATTTTTTCCCTTTATGCTAAGGTGTCTTCATGTCTGCTTCTTCCCCCACAGGAATGTACTTCCAGATCAGAGACTTTGTCTTGCATTGTCCACAATGTAAGAGTCTGCACAGCAAAACATCAGTGGTAAGAAGAGGACATTTTCATTTTCAGCTTCTTCACATATGCACAGTTTTCTGCAACTCGTGTCTTATATTTCACACCTTTCTTGCCAGTTTCTCACGTGCTCGTTCTCTCATCTTTCTTTCCGCCAACCTCACCAAATAATTCCTTTCTACATCGACGCCTTTTTTGTCGTCTCTCAGGGGTTTGGTGGGAGGAGGAGATGTGTCTCTAAGACGGTACCGTCACACGGCGCCGACTTGCTGAGCAAGCTGAGGAGTCAGAGGGAGGCAGGGCTGTTCTGTGACATCACCCTGCGAACGAACGGGGGATCCTTCTCGGCCCACCGAGCCGTCCTGGCGGCTGTCAGCGATCACTTTCACGAAGTTTTGGCTGAATTGGACTCGAGCAAGAATGCCGACATAGATCTCTCTGGTAGGACTTTAAAATGTCAATCTTCATAACTGTGATACTACAATTCCTCATAGTAACGCTTAATAAAGCCTCCGTTTTAATTCAGAAGAAGAGAAATATGAGATGTTTTTTTAATTACTGGAGAAGAAAAGGAAGGCAATACGGGAATGGAGTTGGGTTACATTTTATCCTTGGTGATTCTACTGGATCGAACAGAAACGTGGAGTTCTGTGTAAAACTGATCCACCAGCTCTGTTTTACCTTTAATATACTTATATATAAGGTGGTCTAGATCAGCAGTTCTCCAAACCTCAGCAAAATAATTAATAATGTTAATTTTGCTTTATGGAAAAAAAGACTTAAGTGTATTTTTAAGGGGGGGTTTATTTGCTAGAACAACACAAAGTAGTAGTGCTAAAACAATTAATACTGATTAATCGATAATTTAATCGTCAACTAATTGGTGGCTCCAAATAATTTAAGACTGTGGTGGAGATTCACCTTCACAACAGCAACAATAATCATGAATCATGAAACTGGAGCTCCCATGAAATGATCCAGATCAAAGAGTATTCATGTGTTAGAATGGCCTAGTCAAATCTGTGGTAGGACTTGAAAAGTTGTGTTCGCAGGCGCTCCCCATCCAAAGTACACTGAACAAACGTTTTAGTCACTAGATGCACAAAACTGATGGAGACATATGGAGGTGCAGCTGAGACCGTGGCGAAAGCTGGTTTTACAAAGCATGACCTCATGGGGACTGAATCTAAGCACATTCTTTCTGATTATTATAATTAACAAAAAATGAAAAGCTGAAAAAAAGATGTGAAAGAATTCACGGCAACTGATGAATACCTCTGAAAGGCTCTGTGCGTCGGGTGATTGGACGCTTCAACGACGACCTTGTGGGACGTAACTCAGTAACAACTTCACAAGGAAACAAATGTAATTTTTTTAGGTACTTTGTTCCAAACTGTCAAATCTTTTCCCTGAAACAGAACCCAAGGCAAGAATAACAAAAGAGATTCTTTGAATTATTCTAGCAGCCCTGACTTCTATTTATGGGTTAATAATAACTGATTAAAATGCAAAAGGAAACCCCATGGTGTTAGTTTTCGACTTGCTGTCATGTAAACCAGTTTAGGCAAACAGAAGTGAGGTATTTCTCAGTGCCTTGGTGAGTCTGGCTCGTCAGTTTGAGAAGTGATCAACAAACGTAGACAATCCTTATCTTAGGTTGCAGCCATAGTTTCACTTAACAGAAGTTTCTTTTATCTACAAGCTTCTTTAACGTTTGTGCTACGCTACTAATACAAGGTCATTTTTTTTTATCCCAGGTTTCAGCGAGGACAGTCTTTTGTCTCTGCTGGAGTTCTCCTACTCCTCCACCCTGTGTGTTCGTCAGGAGGACCTACCTGAAGTCTGCGCTATGGCCCGTCACCTGGGCATGTGGCCTGCAGTGGAAGCCTGCTCTGCCCTCCTCAAAGAGCAGGAACGGCACCTCCATCCTCCTGGCAAGGCCTTCAGTTCAGCTCGCACTGGCTCGTTCAGTCAGCATCACCACCAGCAAAGTGAAGGGCTTTTAAAACTTGAGAACATGAATGAAAGCTTTAGTCTAACACTAGAGACATCCGATGAGTCTTTACCAGAAAGTCCTAAGCGTAACTTGCGCAGAATACCAAAACCTCAAGTTCAAAACGGCCTCCCTCTGAGTCCCTCGCACAGGATGAAGCTCATGGACTTCAAATCTCCCTCTTCCAAAAAGGTCAGCACACCTCGCCATGTCAATGTCGCCTCTCGGTCACAGAGTTACTCACCGCTATCGCCGTCAAACACCCGTCTTCTTCGCTCCTCCCCTGGAGCCGCCAAAGAGCTTCAGAGGTACCTGCCCAAGCCAGAGACGCCTCAGAAGACCAGAAAATCCCACTCCGTCGCCCAACTCTCATGCTCGTCCAGGTCACGGCCGGGGATGTCGTGCAGCCCGGTGAGAATTAAACAGGAAGCAGAGGAGATCGGAGAGGATGAGGAGGATTACGCACGAGCGCAGGAGAAGTACAAGCTCATGAATGTCCTGGGGCTCCAGAGGACTGCTCTTCTTCCCAGACCAGAAGATCTAATCGGCTGGAGGCAAAAGAAACGACTTCGGAAGTTAAAGGCCAACAACTACTCACTGACAAAGCGACGGAAACCTCGTTCTTCTTCTACTGGAACGTCTTTTGAGGATATGAAGCTGTCACTTCCTCTCTGCGACCCTGTCAACACTCGACTCCTTAAAAAGTCGGTCAAGTCCAAGGCTTTGGGTTCCGCCCGTGCCGAGCAGATTTCAACGAAGAGGCAGAAGAGTGTCCAGCAGGTCGTTCCTCCTACCGACAGGAGCATGAGAAGTAAAGGGGTTTTACCGGACCTGTTCCAGCGTGCGTCCCGGCCCGTCTTTGGCGGGAGGGAACTCAGACGGTCTCTGAGGAAGAGAGATGCTTCCCAGCAGCCTCTGCAATACAACAGCAAGAGGACCTATATAAGAAAAGTGGTTAAAATTAAAGCAGAAATTGCTGAATACTCCATCTCAAGTCTCAGGCTGCCATCAACATCTCCAAACTCCCTGCCTTCACAGAGAACACAGACTAGAAAAAAGGCCGCTGCCGATGCTGTGAAAACGCTGCGGTACAACAGCAGCCGACCGGGAGCCAAAGCCAAGCTCAGACGGCCGTCCACGACAGAGGTGGACGAGACGAAAGGCAAGTCCAGAGAGGAAGGAAGACCAAAAGTGAAGGATCCTGAACCTAACGGGCTTTCTGAGCATTTGCCTCCACCCTCTATTTACAGTCACCCTCTCTACAGAGCTATTAAAGAAGAACCAGCAGAACCAGTGCCAGTTGTCGGACCCTTCCCTGATCCCCCCTCGCCAGACCTGGGCAAACGCCAGAGCAAACCCCCCATCAAACTGCTGGACTCTGGTTTTCTGTTCAGCTTCTGTCGGCCAGCGGGGGGGTCTGTGACCGGCCTGAAGAAGGAGGAGGAGAGCGTAGCTATCTGTCTGACGCGCTCTGTGTCTCAGGTTCCAGAAAAATACGAGGCAGAGGAGTCTCCCCGAAGGACACTGAGAGCCAGGGGCCCACCCGGCCTTCGCGTGGTGAAGAGGGAGAGGGAGGAGAGGAGAGTTACGCTTGGACAGAGTCAAAGACACAGACTGAAGTCCAGAGACACCAGAACACACGTGGACCAATGTGCTGGGTCCAAAACTACAAGGAAGATGCCAAAGGTAAACAGTAAGGCAGTTGGAGATATTTACGGTGGAGTTCTGGTCAGATGTTTACCTACACCCGTCATGGGCATGGATGTCATTAATTCTGAGTTTTTAATAATTTCTTTGAGCCCAACTTGTTGGGGGGGGGGGGCATTGCACCCACTGTAGTTTACTGGCAGTGACACAGACCCTCATCATGATGCTGCCACCACCCTGCTTGATATAATCAAACAAGGTTTGAAAGCTTCTCCTTTACTCATCTGCACAGTGTAACTGGTGTTCCAAGAGCCTCCAGTTCATGATCACCTTGAGCCTTGCTGGTTCCGGGGTTGTTACTTAACATCCCAGCGGTTTTTCTTTTCTTCTGAGGGGGACAGCTTGGATCAGAGGGGGTTAAAACCTGAACAGAATTGGGTGTTTTGGAATGGATCAAGCAGGCAAACTGTAAGCTCCAGGGGAGACCCCGACCTGAACCCTGGTGCCCTGAAATGCCGGGTCTGTTAAAGGAAAGCAACCTCTTTAAATGAGTGCTATCAATTCTGCCAGGAGGAGTGGTCAAATATTCTTGAGTTTTGCCAGATCCTTCCTGATGGCTGCAAAAAGTGTCACTGATGTGCAGCTGGCTCTGAAACATTTGAGCAAATATCAGTGCGGGTGTATGAATGTGTTTAAGTCTGTATGCATCATTTTGATCCCTTGTGGATTACAAAAAATCCACCTTCAACTCAAACTTGTGCAGTCAAGTCATGATTTGAAACATTTCTGAAGTCTATGAAATGTCATAAAATCATTAAAAGGATTCAGATGCACCATTAAAAGACATTCATGCCCTTGAAGAGTGTATGTAACATTCTAATACAAAGTGTTTAGTTTTTATTCTGCAGTCAAGACACTGATCAGAAATGCTGTGGAAGATCAGTGGTTATTTAATTTAATTGGTAAAATCTTAAAACGTTCAAAGAAATACTGAATTGATTCTGAATAACCAATAACTTAAACCTCTAGAGATGATTTCTGTAGATGAGCCTAATTTTCTTTTAAACATGTCTTGGTATGTAGAGACAAAAGAAAGCCCTTGCCCTGAGCAGCAGCAGGAGCAGGAGCTGCGCCACGCTGGACGCTGCACACCGAGCCCGCCTAAAGCAGCTTCGAGGGCCTCGGAGTCAAGCACCCAAAGTCCCCAAGGCGTCCCACGCCTGTCTACAGTGTCCAGCTGCCTACCAGGACTGCGACGCTCTAATTATGCATCAGCTAAGGCACATAGATGGAAAGCACTGGCCCTGTCCGGTAAGAACCAGCTTCCTGGATGTTAACTAGAACCACTTGTCGTTGGCAACCGCATCGGAGATCCAGTTACAGTGGCGATTCTGATCCTGGTGCCCAGTTACAGACCAGTTCATTGTGAAGAATGGATTCTGGGACAGAGTAGCTATATCTCATCGGCTGGTTTCCAAGAAAGAAACGAGATGTTTTTGTGGTTTTAGTCCCTTGATTTTAAAATAAAGCAGCAGTGTTTCTTTTGGCTTTTACCTTTCAGAGTTCGCCACAGCGAGTCATCTATCTCCATTTAACCCTAACTTCTGCATCTTCTTCTCTCACACCCACTATCTTCATGTCCTCTTTCACTCCATCCATAAATGTCCTTTTTTGGTCTTCCTCTAGTCCCCCTTCCTGGTAGGTCCAGCCTCAGCACCCTTTGACCGATCTACTCACTATCCCTCCTCCTTACATGTCCAAACCAACCAAGTTTGGCCTCTCTGGTGTTACCTCCAGCACGTCTAACATGAGCTGTCCCTCTGATCTCATTCCTGGTCCTATCCAACCAGAACCCTGTTGGTCACCAGCACTAATAGCGGCCAATCTTAAATCTAAAAAAAAATCTGAATAGTTTCAATCTGTTCAATTTTAACAAATAAACAAAGAAGGAAACATTTTTAACTTCCTATAATTATGACTTAACTGGATTCTTGGTTTTTTGGTGCTACTACTATTTGGTAAAAATAGAACAAGAAGGTTCCAGTCTGCAAACTTGTGGAAGAAGCCTCACCTCCAGCATGACAACAATAAATAACATGTAGCTCTCACTAGTTATGAATTTCCACTTAAATACTGAGTATTAAGAAGTTCAAAGATGAACAGACTGAACTGAAAATTAATCAGCCTGTGGCACTGCTGAGGTCTTATGGAGGCCCAGGATGCTTCAATAGCGGCCTTTAGCTCATCCAGAGTGTTAGGTCTTGAGTCTCTCAACGTTCTCTTCACAATATCCCACAGATTCTCTATGGGGTTCAGGTCAGGAGAGTTGGCAGGCCAATTGAGCACAGTGATACCATGGTCAGTAAACCATTTACCAGTGGTTTTGGCACTGTGAGCAGGTGCCAGGTCGTGCTGAAAAATGAAATCTTCATCTCCATAAAGCTTTTCAGCAGATGGAAGCATGAAGTGCTCCAAAATCTCCTGATAGCTAGCTGCATTGACCCTGCCCTTGATAAAACACAGTGGACCAACACCAGCAGCTGACACGGCACCCCAGACCATCACTGACTGTGGGTACTTGACACTGGACTTCTGGCAATTTGGCATTTCCTTCTCCCCAGTCTTCCTCCAGACTCTGGCACCTTGATTTCTGAATGACATGCAGAATTTGCTTTCATCCGAAAAAAGTACTTTGGACCACTGAGCAACAGTCCAGTGCTGCTTCTCTGTAGCCCAGGTCAGGCGCTTCTGCCGCTGTTTCTGGTTCAAAAGTGGCTTGACCTGGGGAATGCGGCACCTGTAGCCCATTTCCTGCACACGCCTGTGCACGGTGGCTCTGGATGTTTCTACTCCAGACTCAGTCCACTGCTTCCGCAGGTCCCCCAAGGTCTGGAATCGGCCCTTCTCCACAATCTTCCTCAGGGTCCGGTCACCTCTTCTCGTTGTGCAGCGTTTTCTGCCACACTTTTTCCTTCCCACAGACTTCCCACTGAGGTGCCTTGATACAGCACTCTGGGAACAGCCTATTCGTTCAGAAATTTCTTTCTGTGTCTTACCCTCTTGCTTGAGGGTGTCAATAGTGGCCTTCTGGACAGCAGTCAGGTCGGCAGTCTTACCCATGGTTGGGGTTTTGAGTGATGAACCAGGCTGGGAGTTTTAAAGGCCTCAGGAATCTTTTGCAGGTGTTTAGAGTTAACTTGTTGATTCAGATGATTAGGTTCATAGCTCGTTTAGAGACCCTTTTAATGATATGCTAATTTTGTGAGATAGGAATTTTGGGTTTTTATGAGCTGTATGCCAAAATCATCCGTATTAAGACAATAAAAGACCTGAAATATTTCAGTTAGTGTGCAATGAATCTAAAATATATGAATGTTAAATTTTCATCATGACATTATGGAAAATAATGAACTTTATCACAATATGCTAATTTTTTGAGAAGGACCTGTATATGATGCAATAGCAGAGGGCAGCTTCTCTTAGCTACCTCTCAAAATACGAAAAACAAGAGAGGAATCTGTTGATCTTCATATCTTAGGAGGATGGCTGGAAGAAAATGGCTGCTTGCTAAAGCCTGTCCAAATCTACATTCAGAGCAGCAGTTACAACTGTGGAAAAACTAGCATATTGGGTCCTACAATAATCATTAGATGGTATCTACATTCCTGAAAAAGCCTTTTCCGTCCTACCATCACAATTGTAAGCGTGAGGTTTGCTGAACTCTACTGGGGCTTTCTGAGGTCACGATTCAGCTTTTAAGCAACAAAAACTCCATTTGGCTCTGGCATAAAACAACAAGTGAATATGTGGAAAAGCACTTCGAGCTCACAGTTAGGTATGTTGGAGGATCTGTCATGCTGTGGGCTCATTTATCTTCCAAAGGCCCTGGGAGTCTTTTTTGAGTGCATCTCATCAGTAACTATTTGAAAATACCAGAATAATCCAAAGGCTTTTGCTGGAAAGCGGAGATTGGATCTTGTTTGCCTTTTAGCAGGTTGCTCTTAGCAAGCTGTAAGGAGACCTGAGCACAGACTAACTCAATGAAATGCTGTAGTGCTGTCATATTGCCATAAATTATTAAAACATATAAGTAATTATTTCATTAAGAATTCAAGAAATTAGGTTATTCTGCATAAATAAAAGGCTTTTTAGACATCGCTGTCATTGGTGCTGTATATCTTGTAACACCTCAGCAAAGAAAGAACTTGCATCACAGGAGTGTCAATAAAACCCTCCGTCTTGATCATTTTTTATCTGTTCACTCCTGATTTCTGTCATCTTCTCTCTGCAGCTCTGCAGCAAGACCTTCTTCCGGCTGAGGAATGTTCGGAATCACATCCGCACCCACGACCCCAAATTGTACAAATGCCGGAGCTGCATTGCAGCCGGTTCTTGAGGCAGCTGGAGACGCCTGCTTCCAGCACCGGCACACTGAATGTCGGTGAAACGGATACTCTCCAGGACCGAGCTGGATGTCAAGTCGCTCGTACATCAGCTGTCCTGTGTGACGCTGCCTGCCTGGGTTTATCGTCGAGGAGAAAAGGGGGACTTATTAAACTTCTGTTTGGATTGTAGTGCAGTATGATTGCCTGTGCTTATTGATTTCCTTTCGATCCTCTTCTCGGCGTCATTAACAGAAGGTGTTTATTTCGTTTTCAGGATGAAAGCCATCAGTGTCTCACCAGCAGCAATCAGGCTGAAGCCAGAGGCACATGATGGATCCGAAGCTTGTACATACTGAATCCGGTCACGCTCGAGCACAACGGTCTGCATATCTGCTGATATCAACGAAACTTATTTAAATAACCAAACCAAGGTTGCCGTTCCTGTTTGCTTCTTTGGTAGCTACAGAAACTTAGACATTACTCTCAGGGGGGTGGGGACTGTGATGCCACGGTGTAAAGCGATTCCACATCACAGTTGTATAAGAAACAAAAAAAGAAATGTAAAGTGGTTGTTATAACTATTACTGCTACTTATTGTTACCTTTATTTTTCTATGTATGGATGAATGTTGAGTGCACTCATGTCATAGCTTATGTCATAAACCTAAGAAATGTTAATGAAACTGAAGGTTTGGAGTCTGAGGTAGGGAATACTTGAAGTTGTGAAAGTGCGGGGGGGTGGTATACTTGAAGTTGGAAAGGTGGTATTTTTCCCATCATGTGTTAATGTTTTTTGGTGACTTGATGTCTTTTGGCATTGATTTGGCGGGGAGTGGGATAAGGGAGGGGTTATACAAAGACACCACTTCATGTGTATTTTCAGACCATTTATAGTCCTCTGTCTTTTCTAAGGCTGCAGGGTTTAAAAAGGGAAGTGTCTCTTTTTTTGTATTTTTTAAATGTGAATTTCTTAACTTAATTCAAGATGACCACGTCCCGACAGATGTTTTATTAATCTCCTCTTTAATGCGAGACCAGATCATCTTGCTACTCTTTAAAAAGTTCCCCTCCTGCTGAGTAAATGCAATGTGCACGTACAGAGATGTTTATGTATCACAAATTGATTTTAGAAATAAAAGCTGTCTCCTGCTATCTGTTAAAAGATTAAATAAAATTTGCCTTTAATATTCTCAATTTTGTTTTTGTTTTTTTGTGGCCAATAACAAAGTAAAGTGGTCGTGGCTTCTAAAGTATAAAAAGATACTGCTTTATTGTAGAAAATATGGGACTATTGGATCCAGATGAGTGAAAATAAAAGGCAGTTAAAAGCTATCCAAACCAACTTGGCTCTATGTGAATAAATGATTGCTCCTTTACTCAACAACTGGTTGTGGCAACAGCTGTCGTCGAGGATTTATGACCTACGATCACTCTGTTACATCTCTAGGTGAATTTTAGCCCACTCTTCTTTGCTGAACTGTTTAATCCAGCCACATCAGAGGTTTTTCTAGCATTAAAAACAACCTGTTCTAGATCATGCCACAGGATCTTAATCGAATTAAAGTCATGACTTTGGCTTGGCCATGCCAAAGCCTTCATTTTGTTGGGTTTTATAAACCATTTGGAGTTGCCAGTTTGCTTTGGATCTCTGTTCTGATCTGTAACCCGAACGTGCTGATGGCAGGATGTTCTCCGTTCAAACGTATTCGTGTTTCATCAATTTGTCCAGGAAGTTTCTCTTTCTGAAGCATCAGTTTCTTGTCAGTCCACAGAATATTGTTTCTGTCAGTCTTTTGACTCAAGTTGGTGTTTGGATCAATGTAAAATGGGTATTTTGTTCTTTTTGACCAGCAGTAGATTTGGGCTTGGATGGTATGTTGCTTTTTTCAGCCTTCTTCATGTTGTCGGATGGGTTTTATTTAAGTGACAATCAGGCGTTGGTGTGAGTAGTGAAACAGTCACAACTACATGTATCATGAAGACACTGGTTGATTAAAGAAAATCCATAGTAAATTCAAACTGAGTTTCCTTCAGCAAATCAGAGCAACAGAAAATGAATTCATGCCTTCGTTTTCAAAACATACTGAACAAAATGGAAGAAATAACTACAAATGTCAGCTGTAGAAGTTCTTGATTAAACACTAAAATACTGGGGTTAAATATCGTCAGATTACTTCAGAAAACCTCTTAAAATATTTCAAGAAAATAATTGATAAGTATATTTTTGCAAAAACAGAAAGTCCCAAAACACCACTCCTACAAAACCTATCCTCTACAGGGAGCAACATGGGTCAGCTCAGCAGCGTGCAGGAGGTGCAGTTCATTAAGGTGTCATCTTCCTTATTCATCATTTGTTTGCATCTTATTGGCAGACGCTGCAATAGAGGAAGTCTAGAGAAATCTGCATGACATTTATACACAAATTAATACAAACCGAAGGCTTGTTTTATGTCAATCACAGCTTCAGATTATCCTACAAATAATTTGCACTTTTCCGTCTTCCAATTTGTTAGGCTACCTGTTTAGGCAAGCCATGACAAACCAGTCTGTATTTCGATTATTTCTGTTGTTCTGACGCTAGAAACAGCATCGTCTCAATGGTGAATTAAATCTGTTGTAACAGACATTTTTCTACCTTTGTGTAAATAACTTATTTATTTTATTTCCTGTCTAAAATGCACACCAAAAACATTTCCCTCCGAGATTTTTGAGTTTATTATTTGCAGTTGAATTCTTTTAATAAATCTTGAGACTTGAACAATCCGTATTTTTGGTAAAACTGAAAAAAATGGGTGTTTGGATGGTTTACCTTTGTATCTGAAATATCTGTAATCTGTACAGTTCTATATTATATTTATGGTTTAAAAACAACGACAGTTTGGAAGAATATGGATTAAAAAAATTCTTCATTTTGATTCCAGTCACACAATTTATGCAGCTTTTAATATGTAACTCTCAAATTTCAAAATCAATCAATGAACGAATACAGCTGACCTTAGACCTTTTCTAACCCAGGCAAAGCTTATAGGGTGCATAGGCCTCAGCAGATGTGTGTAGCTTTAAGTGAAGCACACTCCAGGAAAACAAGGAAGCTTCCAGCAGAGAATCCCTTCGGTAACAAGTAAATTCATTAAACCAGACGGAGGAAGCGAGGATGGCTTTAATCATTTTGCGTTATCACAGCAAAAGGAGCCACTGTTTAAATTCATAATTCCCTCTCTGCCGAGGGTTACTTACAAAACTACAAATCTGAGCAAAGGAGAAAAAAAAACACCTTCCTGATTGTCAGTAGAGGGACATTAAAAAATGTACAAAGATTAAATAACAGCCCAACTTTGAATGTGAGTCTGAAGAGACCCAGATAAAAAGCTTCAATTAGGAATGTATCTGCCAATTATATCAACTGATGGTTAAATAAATGAAATGTGTCTGTAAAAGTGAATATTGTTCATTTTCAACAAGAGTTAACCAAAGAAAGAGAGCTGGATGGGTTTATATAATAACAACCATCTTATAACTCACCTTTGAGACTTTGAGGGTATTTAGTTTATAGTCTTCATTCAAAGCAAAGCTCATCTCAAGGAACTTTACAAGACAAACGGATCTAACAGATTTCCAACTTTTAAAAATCCTATTCATTCTAAATTCAGTTCCGATTAATCTAATTCACTTCATTACAATCCATACGGTGCAGTTCAGGTAGAATTATAAAACAATACAGCAGAGGAGGGGTCACGTCTCCCCAAGTCTTTCCAATCAAGTCGGGATATGAAACTTCCAAGTTAAGTCCTGAGTCCTAAACAGAATTTTGAGTCTTCCATAATTTGGCCAAATATTTAATCTAATTTCAGGATAATGTGACTTTCCAAAAAGGATTAATATAACTCCCCAGGTGTTTTTATTTGGAAGAACAAGTCAACAAGTCAGAACCTTTTAAAGCAGGGGTGTCCAAGGTGTGGTCAGGGGGCCATTTGTGGAACCTCATAATGATTTTGTGCGGCCCCTGAACCACAGTTAAAACATGGCACAAATTTGGTTCACCAGCCGAGGTGATTGATGCAGATACAGTTTTTTAAAGGAATTGGTTGAAATTTTCACTAAGGTCAGGCCTTTCATAAAAGACACAGACAAATTCAAACTCTCTCACGAATCATAGTGTTTTGCTTCATAGTGACTAAGATTACAAACTTTCAGTTACCTTTACTAAAAAGCCCCTATCTCTTCAGCTTGGCCAAATAAAGCTAAGGTTTTTGATAAAAGTCTGACCCATATACGGTTCCTGTTATTGAGAATACACACAAACACAAACAAATCTAGATGAAGAAAAAATAATTGGCACCTTCTGTTTGAACAGAGATAACATGCAAGATCTGTGTTGGGACCCAGCCATGGATTTCAACATTAAACTCTGGTACAAACTTTCCTGGAACTTTCAAAATAAATTGCATTAACCTACTTCCGGCACAGCCAAGCAAACTGTAGCAGCGGACTTCCCATGATGCCACTGGCTGCATAAAAGCACCCCCTTTCCAATGGTCCGACCTCGACCACCCGGGACTCCGCTGAGACTGGCCGGAGAGGAACAGCTCGCTAATGTCTCTTTGCTGCCAAAAAGACATAAACTCTTCAAACTGGATCCAAGGGTGTCATACGATCATTGATCATATGGACTAAGTTAAGTACTGATGTACTGATGAATTACTGTTGAAAGAATCCGGTATTCATTCATAAAAAGGGGTAAATTAAGGTATAAGCATTGCTTACTTTCTCTCTGAGGCCTGCAGAAGCAAACTGTCCCAGAGAAGTCCCCAGTAGAGAAGCTGTCTCTACAAGCCGAGTGAAGTGGTTTTTCCTGCCTGAGAGAAGGACAACGTTCCTCACCACAGTTCATGAGGTTAGGTTTTGGGTAGAATAATATAGAAGTGATTTAGATTGAAATGATCTAAACATTTTTCATTTTATGAAGTTTGGTTTTGTTTTGTTGAACTCAGCTATCTTGGTGCAAGCAGAATATCTGCAGCACACGTGTTCAGGTTGTGTTTCTTTGTTTGTATGTTTTTAAAGTTAAGACAAACTTTATTTAAACGGTGATTTTAAACACAGAAGATCGGCCATAATGTGCTGTCCGCGCTTATGCGTTTTAACCCTTTTATTGATGGTATTTTTAAAGGTGTGTGTTTGATTCTGGTGCTAAGCTATCAGCCTCCTTTGTTAGCTTCAACTGCTAACAGGTAAGGGCTTGCTGCCAAATAATATTTACCCAGAAAGGTTTAGTTTTCAATCCAGTAAATAATGTGTCCCTAACATTATTTTACTAAATTTGATAACTAAGTAAACACCATTAAGTCCCATTTCCCCAGAAAGATTTGGCTCTTTTCCAAAATATTTCCTTAAATATTTTACCATTTCACTTAATAATATTTCTTTAAATACTGTGTTAATAAATAATGGCAGCTAATTAGACATCGTTGTGAATTAGTCATCCAGAAGGTTTTATTCGGCAGATCATTCTTTAAACATTATTTTATTAAAATATTTTACCTGATCTTGCACTGTGAATGATTGTCTAAAGGTTTGCCAATTATCGCCTAAGTTGGTTCCAAGACTAACTTACAGGGGTTGAACAATGAAACTGAAACACCTGGTTTTAGACCATAATAATTTATTAGTATGGTGTAGGGCCTCCTTTTGCGGCCAATACAGCGTCAACTCGTCTTGGGAATGACATATACAAGTCCTGCACAGTGGTCAGAGGGATTTTAAGCCATTCTTCTTGCAGGATAGTGGCCAGGTCACTATGTGATACTGGTGGAGGAAAACGTTTCCTGACTCGCTCCTCCAAAACACCCCAAAGTGGCTCAATAATATTTAGATCTGGTGACTGTGCAGGCCATGGGAGATGTTCAACTTCACTTTCATGTTCATCAAACCAATCTTTCACCAGTCTTGCTGTGTGTATTGGTGCATTGTCATCCTGATACACGGCACCGCCTTTAGGATACAATGTTTTAACCACTGGATGCACATGTTCTTCAAGAATGGTTTGGTAGTCCTTGGCAGTGACACGCCCATCTAGTACA
The DNA here is from genome assembly GCF_021462225.1 of Girardinichthys multiradiatus. Taxonomy (NCBI): domain Eukaryota; kingdom Metazoa; phylum Chordata; class Actinopteri; order Cyprinodontiformes; family Goodeidae; genus Girardinichthys; species Girardinichthys multiradiatus. The sequence continues at coordinate 23,423,085 of NC_061800.1, read as the reverse complement.
AGTATTGGGCCAAGGGAATGCCATGATATGGCAGCCCAAACCATCACTGATCCACCCCCATGCTTCACTCTGGGCATGCAACAGTCTGGGTGGTACGCTTCTTTGGGTCTTCTCCACACCGTAACTCTCCCGGATGTGGGAAAAACAGTAAAGGTGGACTCATCAGAGAACAATACATGTTTCACATTGTCCACAGACCAAGATTTGCGCTCCTTGCACCTTTGAAACCGACGTTTGGCATTGGCATGAGTGACCAAAGGTTTGGCTATAGCAGCCCGGCCGTGTATATTGACCCTGTGGAGCTCCCGACGGACAGTTCTGGTGGAAACAGGAGAGTTGAGGTGCACATTTAATTCTGCCGTGATTTGGGCAGCCGTGGTTTTATATTTTTTGGATACAATCCGGGTTAGCACCCAAACATTCCTTTCAGACAGCTTCCTCTTGCGTCCACAGTTAATCCTGTTGGATGTGGTTCGTCCTTCTTGGTGGTATGCTGACATTACCCTGGATACCGTAGCTCTTGATACATCACAAAGACTTACTGTCTTGGTCACAGATGCGCCAGCAAGACGTGCACCAACAATTTGTCCTCTTTTGAACTCTGGTATGTCACCCATAATGTTGTGTGCATTTCAATATTTTGAGCAAAACTGTGCTCTTACCCTGATAATTGAACCTTCACACTCTGCTCTTACTGGTGCAATGTGCAATCAATGAAGACTGGCTACCAGGCTGGTCCAATTTAGCCATGAAACCTCCCACACTAAAATGACAGGTGTTTCAATTTCATTGTCCAACCCATGTAACTTCATTTCCAGATTCTTCAAGATAATCCTTGGTTCTCAAACATAAACATTGCATGGTAATGTTGCATCATTCTTTCGATCATGGTTTTCAATCATCTTTAATCAACTTGTTTATATTGTACATAGCCCATTAATCTTCCCTATTCTTTAATTCTGCTTGGTAGTTTAGTTGGATTGTTTTAGCATAGTAAAGAGTTTGTTGATTGAAATATGTTTGACTTTGAGTTGACTTATTTTTGTTAATAAATTCTTGTATTTTAAGAAATTGTGTGAATTCATATGTGCAGAGTTTATGCTGTTCATTAATGTCAGAGCTCGTCTCACACCTTTCTATTTTGTCCTAATACCATTGCCTTACTGGGCTGGTATTCACAGGACAACCCTTAACAGACCGTAATATTATTTGATGAAATATTAATATTAAATAATATTCTCAGATTCATAATCCTAACATCTGCAATCAACCTACTTTGTTTCTTTTGTTTAAATATTGTATGTTATTGAAAAGGCAAAAACAAAATACATTACAACAAAATCGTTTTTGCATTTTTTATATTTATTCATTCATCCATCTTCTAAACCCGTTTCTTCCATAGTGGGTCGCGGGGGAGCTGGTGCCTATCCAGCAGTCTACGGGCGAGAGGCAGGGTACGCCCTGGACAGGTCGCCAGTCCATTGCAGGGCAAGCATTTTTAATAAATTTTATACTTTTTTTTTTTTTTTTCCCGCCGACTACTTTGAACTTGACAGCTTTGGCCTCTATGGCAAAAAGTTTAGACACTTCTGTTCATAAAGAATTTGTGCTGATGTTGCATTTTTCTCTAAATATTCTGACAACGTAATGATTTTTATGTTCGTATCCTTTCACCTACTCTTCCATACATATGTTAATAAAACAATACTTTTCAAAGAAAGTACATTTTGTGTAAGACTAATCATATTTTTATTAGGCTTTGTTTGTAGCCATGTGTTTTGTCTAAATAAAAGAAAAACGTTAATGTGGAAAGCAGCTTTTCTAGACTCTAGAGTAACTCGTCATCTAGAGGAATATTAGCACACATGGCAGCTTTATTAACTGGTTACTTGACAAATTATTTTTAGAGGATGTTTGTTATTGGATGACAGAAAATTATCTGATTTGATGTCAACTGGTAAAATATCTGTGTAAGGAGGCCCAGCCAATTGCATCAACTTTTTGACTTGGCATCCAGAGCAAGAATGTGGTGACAGTGGAGATAAAGACTTCCTTTTAGCAGTGAGAAATGGTGCTCCGTCTGAGCAGGTATTTTACACAACCAGATTACAGCTGAGAAGACAGGAAGGAGACAGAAAACACTTAGAGGCACTGACCCAGGAGTACTCTCTATCCCAAAGAAAAAGAGAGTGCAGAGATTTATTGGCTGCAATAGCTCAATTAGTGAACCCGTCCTGGAAAAGGTACAGCTGAACAGAAGCTGAGCCAGGAGTACTTTCTATGAAAAAAAACCCCAATAAGAACAAAGAAGCATAACTGTTGTGATAGCTCAGAATAACTCAAGTCACACTTTTATACACTTAAACGTTTATCAAAACAGTGAGATTAAGTCTACTCCTAAAAGCAGACCGGGTCACAAGCTCATAGACGGAAACTGGGATCTGGTTCCACAGGAGAGGAGCCTGATAGCTAAAGGATCTGCCTCCCTTTCTACTTTTAGAAACCACCAGTAAACCTGCAGTCTGAGATCAAAATGCTCTGTTAGGAACATATGGAACAATCAGATCTCTAATGTATGATGGAACTCAGCTATTAAGGTCTTTACATGTTAGAAGAAGAATTTCTTATCAGAACTCTCGCTGCAGCGTTTTGGATCAGCTGAAGCCTAATAACTACATTTTACAGGGCTTCAACAAGTTACACAATTACAATAGTCCAGCCTTAAAGTGATAAATGAATGGACTAGTTTTTCTGGCTCAGACACATCTTGTAGAAACCTAGACGAATAAGCAGAACTAACTGAAAGAAAGAACATTTTAGTGAAAAGATCTGCAACATAAAGGAACATAGAAACCATGGTAGATGTTTTGTATTTCATTATAAGATGACCAAAGTTTGAGAAGAAATTCGATTTATTTGTGTGTTTTGTTACTATGAGCTCATTTACTTAGTTTATTTTAGTTAATTCTTTGCTTTTATCCTACATATTGTCCCTTTGTAGACAGTCCAGCTTATTGAACGTCCGGGTACGCTGAAATGCTGCATAACACTGCGTCCCACCTCTCACCGCCACTCACTGACAGCCAGGAAAGCCTCCAGCCAACCAACACAAACTGCAACAGCACAAAGGATTTATGGAAAAATCCAGACAGGAAAAGTATGGTGGCACTCCTGGTAAAGTTTTGTAAAAAGCCTTGAAATCCTCATTTATTGCAAAATCAAACAGAAAAAAGTTGATTGGGAACTTTTTCATTAGGGGAATACTTATTGGTACACCTAACAATTTTTTATATTTTAGATAAAAATTAATTTTAGATAAAAATTATTTGGCGTCTGCCAATAAATTGAAAATTGATCCTTTTTGGGTCTTTCAACAGGGTAAGGATCCAAAACATATGGCTTGGTCAACAATTAAATATTTCACTAAACATAAAATCAACTTTTTTCCATTTGGATCTCAGTTCCCAGATCTAGATCCTATAGAAAACCTTTGAGATGAACTGAAGGAGGGCGAGCAGAGAGGACTTTTAGACTATCTAGAGAGATTGTGCAAAGAGAAATGGACTGAAAGTTTCTGCTCTCTGTGCTCCAGCCTTGTGAAATGTATACTAGCAGACTAAATGGTTGTATTAAGATTAACAGCAGAAGTAACCAAACAATGACATTAAAGAATTTTAAAATAATTTTTGTTTTCTATCTTTTTTACACTGTTAAATGTTTCAAATCATCAGACTAAGTCTTAATATTAGACCAAGAGAACCTGGGTAAATATAATATAATATACAAACCAACCTGGATCTGAAAAAGTAAGAGTAACTTTGGATTTAGGTCTGGACTTTAATTAGGCCACTTTAAAACCTATATTTCTGAGCCATTTTGAGGAGGAAGAGCTGGTGTTATATTGTCTGACTTCAAAACCCAAGTGTGCCTGAGTTTAAGGTCATTAACTGATGGCTCGGCATTCTGCTTCAGGCTTTACTGAGAGAGAACAAAATTCATGTTTTATCATTAACACCAAGTCGCCCAGGTCATGAAGAAGCAACGCAGTCCCAGACCATCACTTTACCACCACCTTGTTTTACTCCTGGTATAATGTTCTTTTTCTGAAATGCTTATAGTTTCACACCAAATACAACAGGATTTAAAGTCAAGATGTTTCTTTGCAAATATGAGATGGGCTTTGATGTTCTTTTTGATCAGCTGTGGTTTTCACCTTGGAACTTTCCCATAGATGCCCTTTTTGTCTGGTCTTTTACAATTGTTGAACCATAAACATTGACCTTACAAGATGCAGCTGATGCCTGCTTTGTTTTAGATGTTCTAGGTTATTTTGTGACCTCCTGGTCAAGTCATTGATGAGCTTGGACTAGTTCTGGGAAGGTTCACCAATGCTCCATGTTTTTTCCATTTGGGGCCATGATGTGTTGCTTTTTGACATCTCCTGGCCTTCTTCGTGTTGCCAGACAGGTTTATTCCTGATTCCACAAGCAGTAAGCTGGCCTGTGTGTGGCTAGTGAACGTGAACTGACAAAATGTGATTAATCGTAGTAATTTTACGTTTTAATAAGGGGACTTTTAGCTGTACAGTAATTGTGGCACAGAAAATTTAGCATGGAACAATTATTTGTTCACATTATTTCCCCACACTGAATACACAGTATACACTCAAATTAAAGGTTTGACCTTTCTACATGTCTCTGTGTTAGATGATGCTACTGTGATGAAAGATAAACTTTTAACACATCTTTACCAGGGGTGCCATTAAGTCTGTGATTGAGTAAACCAGCAGCACCTGAAGATGACGCTAGATGGCAGCCTCTCCCTTTCAGATAGCAACAGCTGCTCAATAACAATGCAAAACTGTTCCAGTGTCATTACCGCTCACATCTGGAAACCTTAAGACACCCTAAATAAGGAGGAAACCCAGAGAGATGATTCAAATTTGATTATTTTTTCAGAACACACTTTGTATTCAACCTAAAAAGATTGTTGACCCCTAAATTTATACAACATTTGAGCAGTTAATGTGAAATCAGTTAGGAGGTTTAGGAATAAACTGTACCTGATTGCAGAATCCAGAAAGTGGTTCTAGATGTATAACTTGTGAATAATAGCTAATCAGACCTGTTGATGTTGACTTCTATGACCCGCAGCTTATTATAGAGCAAAATCTCTCCGTGTCTCTCCATTGCAGCATTATTCGGGGGCCTGGGTGTACCTTTTCATGCTCATGACCAGCAGGGCTTTACTTGGGTTACCCTTGCCCCACCAGCGGCTGCACATACAAGCTTATGTGAGTTTAGGGAGCCGTGGAGAGTACGCCCAGGAACAGCTGACAATTTATGCTAGTGGGGCCCCACATTCTCAGAGAGAGAGGAGAGAGGAGAGAAGGGGGCAGGGAGGAATGAGGGTTTAAGACAGGAGGGCGAAAAAGGGGGGACTGGGTGGAAGCAAGCAGAGTGGGAGAGAAAAAGGAAAAGAAGAGGAAGAAGAAAGGGGGAGTAAGAGAGAGAGAGGGAAAATGAGGCAGTCTTGTTTGTAGCTTGTCAGCAATTGCTTGAGACAAGCTTCCCCTCCATGTGTGAAAGCTACTTGGCAGGAATGCTTGGGCCGTACCAAGTGGAGCCAGGCAAGAGGGGGGAAGTGGGATCCGCACAGGAGGAACAGACCCGGATTGAGGAGCCAGTGTGTGGCTGAAGTAATCCTTCAGCAGTGTCGGCTCTTTGATGTTGTATCTTTGTGTTTGTGGAGAGAGGAGGCGGGGAGCGGTGTGTGGGTGTGAATGGGGCTGCAGAGAGGTTTCTGTATGAATATGTGCTCTCTCTCTCTCCCCAGCAGCAACAAAAGGGAGGCAATGAGACCCCCCCCCCCCCTGCCTGTGCCTGCCTCCCCCCCTTCTGGCTCTCAAGAGAAAGAAAGCAAAAAAAAGAAGGGAAAGAAGATGATGAAACCTGAAGTGGTCTGCAGTGTGAATTGTGCATCCACACAGATGTTTGTGCATGCATCTCCAAGTGTGTGTACAGTGTGTGCTCGGCAATCATTCATTGATCCTCAAATTTGATCTGTTTACCAACATCTGTGAAAATTTCATTTGTGCTGTTCATGAATGTGTCTGCGGCTGCATTTCTGCACGCCAGTGAGTTCTCTACCCAGTAGAGGCTGTTATTGTCTTAAGATGTGTGTGTGTTTGTGTGTGTTGGGTCATTTTCTTCCCTAGCCTGTTGCTTTCTGCCGCTGACTGCTCTCTCAGCTTCACATCATGAGGAATGCACACTGAGATGGATTCCTGCAGGATTCCTTCTTCTTCTCCGGCTTCATTATTCCACACTTCTGCAGTGGCTGCTGAATAAACACAGCCATGCATTTCTCATACTTCCTAGATCCTTAACCAGTTCCAGTATTGGTGGTAAATGACAAGAACAGTTGTCCAGAACTGTGCAAAAGTCCTCAACCACCCCTAATTGTCATATATATTGCATCCAAGTGGCCAGACATTGTTGTCCTAATGAGCAGTCTCAAAGTTGTTGTTTTTTTAGTACTTCACTTCTAAACATGAGAGTACATTAAGCAGTGTGTCCTTAAAAAGCAAAATGGACTAAGCGAGTGCCAGACATAAAAAAAACATTATTTTTAAGAGATGGATGGTATCTAAATTAATTTGAAGAAATCCAGCACAGACTGGACAGGACTTGAGAAATTATCATCCTTGAGTTCAGATCATCCACTGTATTCCCATTATTCAGCTAGTAGCTGGGAATCATCTTGTTGGTGCTAGAATGATATATTTAACAAAGTGTGTTACCTTTGTTTTGTTTTTTTACCAATTCAACCAAAGAAATTCAAACAAGTTCTAGTTTAAACAAGTTACTGACAAAATAACCGGCAAAAGCAAAATTTTGAAATTGTTCCTTCTGTAATTGTGGGTGCAACAACTAATCTGTTAAGTTTGGGAGGAGTCATAGGTAAGAGTTACGTGGCAACACAAACAAATAAACCCTCCCATAAAAATGGTCAAATACTGAGCTGAAAATGGCAGAAAAAGCATAATAAATACTGGAACAGCCAGACTGGCTGGCTCCACTGGACTGGTTAACAGCTTCATGCAGCAGGCTTTAAGCTGAAGTGTCTCCCTGGTCTCCACAAACCTTCACAATACATCAGAAACAATCCTCCCTCAACAGCCTTGGAACCATATTATCTTATCTGTACTGTGTCCCAAACTTTGAGAACTCTTTAAACCACCATCCAACCGGGGACAATTATGACGATTAGAAAAACTGCAAACCTACCAAGATATGGCTATCCATCTAAACGGACTGGTCTGACAAGAAAAACATTGATCAGAAAAGCAAATAAGAGAGCCATGGTAACTGGAGGAGCTGCAGAGATCCACAGCTCATGTGAGAATTTCTTGACAGGACAGTTCTCAACAAATCTGGTCTTTACGAAAGAGTGGAAAGAAGAAAGTCATAACAAGTGCTAGTTGTAGGTTACCACAAGCCATGTAGTAGACACTGTAAACTACCACAGCACATCCCTTTGGTAAAACATTATGCTTTGAGATGCTTATTTTTACGAGGAACAAGGGAGCTTCTCAGAAAACCTGTTCGAGTCTTGAGATGGGAATAAAGGTTCATCTTCCAGCAGGACAACAGTACAACCGGAGCTACAATGAAAATCAAAGCACATCTATGTGTTAGAATGACCTGGTCAAAGTCCAGACCTAAATTCATTCGACAATCTCTTGCAGGACAAGCAAAGAAGAAAAAGCCAAAATCTTAGTGTCTCGTCATATGAATCTGGAAGAGACATCTTAAAAGACTCACAGCTGGAACTGGAGTAAAAGCTGAGACTGAACACAAAAGCACACCTCATTTTAATGCCTGGTACATGTTTCAAAAGGAAATTGCTCAACAAACACACGATCTAATCTTGAATAGGTCAGTTTCCGGGCAGAAGATGCCTGCGAAAACAGTCTATATCTAAGTTGGTTTGACACAACAGGGTCAAGTAAAATATAAAGATATAGTGAATGACTGTTGCAAATAACTGCAACTTTTCCCATTTCTAATTTTTCCCCATTTTCCTCTCGTTTACTTCCATGTGGTTCTTGCTGGGCCATCTCAAAAACGCACACACTATTGATTTTGCACTTTGGAGGAAACAACGGTAAAAGTTTGAGATTGTCCAGTCAGCAGCAGCAGGCGACCGTGAAGAGATACATCTTTTGTGTTACAACAGAAAGCTCCCTCTCATCCCGTCATCTTTCTGCTTCCCAGGGCCCCGCGGTTGAGGAGGAGAATGGGAGAAGGAGAGGAAATGGGAAGCAATTTTAAACGAAATTTTCAAGATGTCACAATGTGCTGTGGTAAAAGAGTTTAAGTAATTGGAGCTCTCTGGTCACTGGTGCGCAAGATTAAGACAGGAAACTTTTTATTAGGACTTGGACTGCTCCCTACATAGCCATAATGTAATGAACATTGAGGATTTATTGAGGATGCTTTGTTTGATTGGGCTGCACACACTCAGGCAACACCTTCAAGGTGTAATGGTGACCCAATCTGCTGAGGTAGAGTAAAGATAACATATAGTTTTAATTTTTTTACTAATAAAGACCGGTTTTCCTGTCCCTGTTGAAAAAAAGCTTCCCCACAGCATGATTCTGCCACCACCGTGGTTCAATTCAAGTCAATTCAATTCAAAAATACTTTATTAATCCCAAAGGAAAATTAAATGTTGTTATAGCTCATATTATGTAGGTTTCTTCAAAGAGCCGTTGTAGATGCTGATGGCTGTGGGCAGGAAGGATCTCCTGTAGCGCTCCGTCTTACAGCAGATCTGAAGAAGCCTCTGACTGAAGACACTCTGTTGTTGTACGACAGTCTCATGAAGAGGATGCTCAGGGTTCTCCATAATGTTCTTCATTTTATGAAGAATCCGTCTTTCCACAATGATCTCCAGAGGTTCCAGAGGAGTCCCCAGAACAGAGCCAGCCTTTTTTATCAGCTTGTTGAGCTTTTTTAAGTCCCTGGCTCTGATGCTGCTTCCCCAGCAGATGATGGCAGAAGAGATCACACTCTCCACAACAGACTTATAGAAGATATGCAGCATCTTGCTGCAAACACCAAAGGACCTAAGCTTCCTCAAGAAGTACAGTCTGCTCTGTCCCTTCTTGTAGATGGCTTCACAGTTGCATCTCCACTGTAGTCTGTTGTCCAGGTGAACACCGAGGTATTTATACTCCTCCACCACCTCCACTTCTTCTCCCATAATAGAAATAGTTTTTGACTTATTCCTGTTTCTCTTAAAATCTACAATCATCTCCTTTGTTTTAGTCACGTTCAAAATGAGATGATTGTTTCCACACCATGCCACAAAGCGGTCCAGCACCTTCCTGTACTCAGCTTCTTGTCCATCTCTGATCCACCCCACGACTGCAGAATCATCCGAGTATTTCTGCAGATGACAGGAGTCTGTCTTGTACTGGAAGTCTGAGGTGTACAGAGTGAAAAGGAATGGTAAGAGTACAGTCCCCTGTGGTGCTCCTGTGCTGCTGACTACCTGGTTAGACTCACAACCCTTCAGTCTCACAAACTGTGGTCTGTTTGTCAGGTAGTCTCTGATCCAGGAGATTGTTGAGGCCTCCCCCTGAGTCTTCTGGAGTTTCTGACAAAGCAAATCAGGTTGGATTGTATTAAATGCACTGGAGAAATCAAAGAACATGATCCTCAAAGTGCTGCTGGCTTTGTCCAGATGACAGTGGGTTTGTTGAAGCAGGTGTATGATGGCATCTTCAACTCCAACTCCACAGCGATAAGCAAACTGAAGAGGGTCCTGATGGTTTACTGTTTGCTTACTCAGGTAGGCCAACAGGAGTCTCTCTAGGACCTTCATGATGTGAGATGTCAGGGCAACAGTCATTGAGGACTGATGGGTGAGTTTTCTTTGGTACCGGAACAAGACAGCAGGTCTTCCAAAACACCGGAACCTTCTTCTGGGGCAGGCTAAGGTTGAAGAGGTGCTGCAGAATCCCACAGAGCTGCTCTGCACAGGCCTTCAGGACTCTAGGGCTGACATGATCTGGACCTGCAGCCTTATTCCGATTCAGTCTCTCCAGTTGTCTCTTCACTTGACTTCTTGAGACACACAGGTGGAAGGGGGAAGCAAAGGAAGCATCAGCATCTTCTGATATGGTTGATGGCAAACATGTAGAAGCAGAAGGGTCTAGGGCTGAGGTGGAAGATAAAAAATGTGAGGTGTTACTGGACAGCTGTGGGTCCTGTGGGTCAAAGGAAGATAGAATGTCTGTTTGGCTGTGAGCAGGAGAGAAGGATGCTGAGCTTGTTTCTGAACTGAACCTGTTGAAGAATGTGTTCAGTTCATTGGCTCTGTCCAGACCTCCATTGGTCTGATCATCCTTCTGCTTGAAGCCTGTGATCTTCATCCCTGTCCACACATCTCTGATATTGTTTTGCTGGAGCTGCTCTCCAGCTTCTTCTTGTACACCTCCTTGCTGTCTCTTATCTTGACTTTAAGTTGCTTCTGTATAATCCTCAACAATTCTCTGTCTCCCTCTCTGAAGGCTCTTTTTTTCTCGTTAAGCAGGTCCTTCAGGTCACTGGTGATCCAAGGTTTGTTATTGGGGAAGCATCTCACGGTTCTGGTGGGGATTATGTTATCCACACAGAAGTTTATATAGTCGGTTACACACTCAGTCACGGCATTGATGTCCTCTCCATGTGGCTGGCACAGTGCGTCCCAGTCTGTAGCCTCAAAGCAACCTTGCAGAGCTTCTTCAGCTTCTTGTGACCATTTTCTCACAGTCCTCTTTATTACAGGTTGCCTCTGAACAAGGGGCTTATATTTCGAGCAGAGAAAAACAAGATTGTGATCTGATTTGCCTAGAGGAGGTCTTGCTGTAGAGATGGATGAGTCCTTGACATTTGCATAAAACAAATCCAATGTTTTGTTTTCTCTGGTAGAGCAGCTGACAAATTGTTGAAACGTTGGAAGTGTAGCAGAGAGTGAAGCATGGTTAAAATCACCAGAAATTGCCACAAAAGCATTGGGGTTTTGTGTCTGTAGCTTAGCAACAACTGAGCTGATGGCATCACATGCAGTGTCAGCAACAGCGGAAGGTGGAACGTAAACTGTTGCCAAAATAACACTGGTGAACTCTCTGAGTAAATAATATGGACAAAAACTTACTGCCAACAGTTCAATATCTGGACTGCAGAGATGACACTTCACAGTTACATGTCCTGGATTACACCATCTGTTGTTCACAAGTACTGCCAGTCCACCTCCTTTACATTTGCCGCTCCTCTTTAAATCTCTGTCTGCGGTTATGGTTAAAAAGCCTGGCAGAGAGACGCTGGAGTCGGGGATATGATCCTGCAGCCATGTCTCAGTAAAACACATGATACTGCATGCCCGGTACTCTGGCTGGGTCCTTTGTAGGGCTTGGAGTTCATCCAACTTGTTTCCCAATGATCTCACATTGCCCATCAAAATCGACGGAAGAGATGGTTTGAACTTCCTCCTTCTTTCTCTCTTCTATTAGCTCCTGCTCTGCATCCACGGCGTCTCCTTTTCAACTCATCAGGGATTTGGGGTTGTAGCGGAAGTATTATTTGAGCTTTTGAGATATTAATCAGCTGCTTCCGGTTGTAAGAAACAACCCCGTTGCCATGGCAATGCATCATAACAAATGTCCAAAAATAGAAAGTATTAAGAAAAATCCTCCAAGCTGCACAGCATCTGACACTGGAGTGGACAGTCATCCAAAAAAAATCAACTGTATCCACCACAAGAGGAATAGTTCCCAAAAAAGAATAAATCAGAATCAAAAGTAACAGAGCTACTCCAACCTGCTGCCACCTTGAGCGGCACAATTCTAGAAAGAATTGTGTGTGTGTGTGTGTGTGTGTGTGTGTGTGTGTGTGTGTGTGTGCGTGGGCGGGCAGGTGGTACAGCTGACAATTCTGGAAAGAAAAACTTTGGGGATGGCGTGTTCATGTTGATTTGAAGCGTTTTGCACCGAGCCCAGAAATTTCAATTTGGGTTTCCTCTGACCAGAGCACGTTTTTCCACATGTTTGCTGTGTCTCCTAGATGGCTTGTGACAAAACTGAAAATGGTGATGACTTTCTTCTTGCAACTCTTGTAAGGATTAAGCAGTGTTCCCTAAGATGTCCAGAGAAAAGATATTGTCTTCTAAACTCACTCTGCGTTTAAATACTCCATAACAACAAACAAACCTTTGAGGCCATTATAGAACAGCTCCACCTCTGAAACCAATTGGTTGCACTGGATTTTATTTATTGGTGTTGGAGTAAAAGGGGATGAATACAAATGCATGCCACACTTTTTATTTGTAGAAAAAAAATGAAACCAAGGAAGTAAAGAGAATGTAGGTGACAATTAGGAGGATAGAAGAAAGAAAAGGAGCAACACGATGTGCAAGAGCTTTAAAAATGATGGGGTGAAAAAAGCACAGGGGGGGAGGGGGTGGGGTGGGGTGGGGGCTGTTGGATGAGGAAATAAGGCAGGGAAAGAGGAAGCAAAGGGGAGGAGAAAAAGACTGGGGAGTAAAAGGGTAGATGAAAGAGAGGGAAATTTGAAAGGTAAAAGGGGATAGAGAAATGAATGAAGACTGTGGCTGAGGAAGGCAGGGAGGGAGGCTGGTAGAGGAGGAGGAGGAGAAGAAAAGAGGGAGTGAGGGGAAAGGGAGGAGGGTTGATCTCTGGGGTTTGAAGCACATTAGTATTCATGGGAAGAGGAGGCCACAGACAGCAGCGAAACAGAGAGGGACCAGACTGAGAGCGCCACATAAACATAAATACGCTCACACGCTTCTTTCTATATGTGCTCACACGCACATCCATACTGTTTGACAGGGTCTCGAGTGCTGCTGTGGGGGCCGGGGGGAGGTGGGGTTCCTAACCACTCCTTGTTCTGACACTCACACAAACTGTTTATGCTAAAAGGCAGAGGAGACAATTGCACTCCATCTTGACTTGCACACACATTAATGTGAAGGGAAAAAAATATCCTCCCAAGAGATGACTTAGCGGTTGAAGCCTTTGTAAACCCACCCCTGCTGGCCTTGGATCGAATCCCGCCTCAGAAGTGTCTCTCCTGTGTTTTTCTCCGCCTCTCATCCTTTTTCCTCCCTCCTTCTCTGTCAATAAAAACAGAAGACACCGGAGGGCTCATGGATGACGTTTTTTGTTTTTCTACTTTTTCAGAAAGACAGGAGGAACAAAAGAAACAAACTGAGGACACCATAACAAGTGCACTAATTCCTTATCGTGTTGCAGGCCACTTGCGAAACACCTCTAATGGTGGCAGGAGGAGAGCGAAGGAGAAGTGGCAACGCTCTCTGGGTGTGCTATTCTTAGTCTCTTCTCTCCTCAGACTTTGGATGAATCCGCGTGTGTGTGTGTGTGTGTGCGTGTGTGTGTGTGTGTGCGTGTGTGTGTGTGTGTGTGTGTGTGTATGTGTGTGTGTGTGTGTGTGTGTGTGTATGTGTGTGTGCGTGGGCGGGCAGGTGGTACAGCTGACAGTTGATTTGCTGTGACACCAGACACACTGGCTGCTTTGGACTCCCATGGCCTAGATATCACGGCCTCCTGCAAGCCCACATACCTAATCTGTGTCACCCCCTTTTTTCTTTTGCCTTTCTCCTTTTGCCCCCTGGTCTCTATGTTAGACCTACTTGTGATGTTCTGGTTCTCAAGCAGGCAGGTGGCGGTCTCCACTGGCAAGCAGATAAACAAGAAACAGCGAAAAAGAGTGAAATGAGAGGAGTGATTAAGTGCAAGAAGCCGATCGAAAGGAGGGAGTGAGGGGGAAAAAGGAGCGAGATCACATCATGTAAACAAAGTGAAGCGCTGCATGGAGATGGAGGAGGCTGTTGCCATGGCAGAGGCTGCATCCTTTTGTTAAAGATGTCACTCAGGGGGAATCAGGGCTAATGAGGAAGGACTTTGCGCTTGCGTGTGAGTATATGTGCATCTGAGCTGCTGGTAGTCTCCAGCACTGGTGCTTGTATTGGTTTCACTTCGAAAAGTACAGGAAGAAGTAAACTGGGAGAAATTGAGCTGAGGGCGGAAGTGGAGGCGATCTATGACGGAAGATTGTGACTCTCTCTCTGTTTGTGTGTGTGTGTGTGTGTGTGTGTGTGTGTGTGTGTGTGTGTGTGTTTGACTGATCTCCATTGAGAATTATCAGGAAGATGTGAGTGTGTGTGTGAGTGTGGTTCAGCGTGGCGCTGCGCTGTGTAGGTGGTTTGTTCTCCGTCCTCCTCATCTTGCTGCAAATTAGCAAAGAATCAAAGAGAAAACAGGTTTCATTTAATCCCACCCTCTCTGTCTCCCTCTCCCTTTCCCATCTTTTATATCCTCCCTGCTAGGCAAACAGCCTTGAGCCTCCCACAGAGTGAATGCAGACATCTGCCCGTACTTTTCCTTTTTCCACTGTTTCTTCCTCTTTTCTCTCACACAAAAACACACCCTCACACACAGGCGTTTGTTTCACTGTCGGCGGCGTCATCAAAGAGACAGAGGTCTTGAGTTTTACTCCATTTCTTTCCCTCTCTTCCTCTTCATCTGCCTTTAAAGACCCGGATAAATAATTTGATCAATGGAGGGGTTGAAATTCCACCACTCTGAGAGGCGTGACGTTAATCTTTTATTATCTGCTCTCTCATTCTTCCTCACCCTTTCTTTCTCATTCCTTTTTCTCCTTATCTTCTCTCCAGACCCTCCCACCATAACCTCCCCCCAACAACCCCTCCAAGCCCATCCTTGCAGTATTCTAATGATTCATATTTCCCATCCACTGCCTTTTCAATTAGCCTGTCTACACCGCTTCAGGGACAGCTACTCACAATCTTAATTGACTGAGGAGACAGAGGTGGTAGAGCTGCCACCCAACCAACATTTATAGACAAACAAATGCATAGGTACTGCTAAATAAAAAGTACTGGCCAGATCAAGGTTTATTTAATTAAATATTCACTCACTGGCTACTTTACACACCTGCTTAACTGCTTGTTAACACAAACTGAGAATAGACAATGGATTTGGGTTGGGGAATTTCAAACCGAGCAAGAGAATCAGGAAGAACGAGCATTTAAGGTACATTGACATGGCTGTTGGTGCCAGACGTACTGCTCTGACTGTTTTAGGGTGAAAATGCCTTGGTGATGTCAAAAGAAAATGGGAAAGGTTTTTTGAGATGGCAGAAAGGGAACAGAAGCTCAAATAGCCAATCTTCACAACTAAAGTAGGCGACCATGCCATATCTGAAAGGGCAACATGTTGAAACTTGAACCAGATAGGCTACATAACCATAAGACCACTCCACATACCATTCCTGACAGCTAAGAACAGGAAACCACAATTCACAGCAACTTTGGATGATTACTGATTGGAAAAAGGTTGCCAGGTCCAATGAGTATTGATTACAGTTGCAACATACAGATGGTAGGATCAGAATTTGGTATAAATATGAAACGGGGATCCCCCTGGCCTTGTATCAACATGTCAAACTGGTGTTGTTGTCATGGTGTGGGGGATAGTTTCTTGGCCCACCTGGACCGTTTAGTACCAGTGGAAGATCATTTAAACTCCACAGCCTACCTTCTGGTGCCTAATTCCAGCAGGATAATGCACCATGTCAGAAAGCTCACATCATCTCAAATTGGTTTCTTAAACATGACAGTAAATTCACTCTACTCCAATTGTCACCACATTCCCAGATCTCCTTTCTTTGGAATATGGCATAACATAAGAATCACAGACGTCCAGCCAACAAATCAGCAGCAGCTTTGTAATGCTGTTAGTTCAAATTTCTGAGGAATGTTTCTGACACCTTGTTGAATTTATGCCACAGAGAATTAAGTAATCTCTGTAGTCAAAATGGGGTCCAATTCGAGGAAAGCAAGGTGCACCTGTAAGTGTATTTTGATTACGTGAAATTAACAGCAGATGCTGCTTTAAAATCTAAACAAATGAATGCATAAATTCAGGTACGTGAAATTAAAACACGTGACACGGGGAACAAGGACTGAACACATGAAGGAAAGATGCTGCAAAAAGACATAAGAAAAAAATAGGTTAAATCTTTCAGTATTTAGAAAGCAATCCTCCCCTCTATCAGTGCCACCTAATGCATATAAGAGGATTTCTCATTACCAAGGTATTGCACACGAAGCATCTCAGTCAATCCATTATATTTCATTCACTGTAAGAACAACACAAAGTGCATTAAGCCATGATGGATAAAAGTGAAGATCTGTCTCAAGACCTCATTGTGGGAAAAACAACCAATGCCATTGGTTTCAGATGTATTTCTAGACCTCTGAATGTTGCCATTTACCACGTGGGAAAAGAATACAATTCCACCATAGACCAGCCACAGCCAAGTGCCCCTCACATGATTTCTGTGGGAGAAGTCAAAAGAATAATCAAAAAAACCATCCAAGAGCCACTTGCAGTGAAACCTGGCTTTAGCAGATACAGTTGATTTACAGAAATCTATAAGCTCTGAATCACAATGACCTCTATGCACACTCACAGTGCAAGACTCCACTGCTGAAGAGGAAGCACGGTGAAGTTCACTTAAAGTTTGCTGCTGAAGATTTAGACAAGCCTGGGAAGTGCTGGGAGAAAATAGTCTGGTCAGATGAGATCAAAGTTTAGTTCTCTGGATGTTATTACGCATACCGTATCTAAAGGGGAATTGGCACTACACATCACCCCAAAAGGACCATAGCAACAGTGATGTTTGGAGAGGGAGAAAATCATGGTGTAGGGTTGTTTTTCAGCTTATGGTAGTGGCAGATTTCATGTCACTAAACAAAGGATTGGTGAAGAAATGTACCAGCACATTCTTGATAAAAACTGAAATCTGAAGATGAATTGATGGTAATTTTTTAAGCAAGACAATGATCACAAACACAACCAAGAAAGTTCAGATGAAAAAAAAATAAAGCTGGGCTGCAAGGTAGAGTAGTGGTTAGCCCTGTTGTCTTGCAGCAACAAGGTCCTGGGTTTGAATCTGCAGTTCTGTGATGCCCTGTGAAAGACTGCCGTTCTGTCCTGGGTGTACTCCACCTCTTGGCCAATGACTGCATGGATAAAGCAGGCTTGGAAAATGAATGTTAGTGTAATCTGGTGTGAGTTTTACCTCAGTAGCACCATTATAAATATGGAGATCTGGTGACTGAGGTTGGCCATTGGAGTACAGAGAAGTCATTGTCATATTCAAAACACTAGTTTGAGATCATGTGTCATAGTGCATTATCCTGCTGAAAGTATCAGAAGATGGATACAGTGTGGTCATAATGAGATAGACATGGTCAACAACAGCACACAGGTAGGCTGTGGTGTTCAAAAGATGATTAGTTGGTGTTAAGGGGCTCAAAGTACTCGTACTCGTCGTCTTCCACTTTATCCAGGACCGGGTCACGGGGGCAGCAGACTCAGCAGAGACGCCCAGACGTCCCTCTCCCCAGACACCTCCTCCAGCTCCGATCCGTCTGTCGATCTCCCACTCCATTCTTCCCTCACTCGTGAACAAGACCCCGAGATACTTAAACTCCTCCACTTGAGGCAGGAACTCCCCTCCAACCTGAAGAGGACAAGCCACCCTTTTCCGGTCGAGAGCCATGGCCTCAGACTTGGAGGAGCTGATCTTCATCCCAGCCGCTTCACACTCGGCTGCGAACCGCCCCAGTGCATGCTGTAGGTCTTGGCTAGAGGGGGGCAGCAGGACCACGTCATCTGCAAAAAGAAGAGACGAAATCCTCTGGTCCCCAAACCAGACCTCCTCCGGCCCTTGGCTGCGTCTAGAAATCCTGTCCATAAACGTTATGAACAGGACCGGTGACAAAGGGCAGCCCTGCCGGAGTCCAACATGCACTGGGAACAGGTCCGACTTAGTGCCGGCAATGCGAACCAAACTTCTGCTCCGCTTGTACAGAGATCGGATGGCCCCTAGTAAAGGGCCAAGGGGATCAAAGTGTGCTAGGAAAATATTCCCCACACCATTGCACAAACACCACCAGTCTGAACCATTGATGAACGGCAGGTTGGATCCATGCCCTCATGATCTTAATGCCAAATTCTGACGTAAAATCTGAATGTCAGAGCTGATAAGTCGTCAGACAAGGCAACTTTTTTTCAGTTTGTTATTGCCAACATTGGTGAGCCTCTGAGGAAATGTAGCCTCAGTTTCCTGTACGTACCTGACAGGAGTGGCACCAGGTGTGGACTTCTGCTCCTGTTGCGCGTTCAGAAATGGTATTTCACAAACCTTGGTTGTAACAAGCAGGTATTTAAGCTGCTGTTACGGTTTCATTATTTTGAACTGCTTTGTTTATTCCTCTTTGATGCCTGACTTCAATGAGGCAATTGGGTCCACACAATTCACAACTCAAAGACCATTTCCCCCTTTTTGGATCATTCTCGGCAACTTGAGAAGTGGTTGAGCGTGAAACTCCCTAAAGATCAGCAGTTTCCTAAATATTAAAGTCTGTCTGAAACCAACAACAATACCACAAGCATAGTCACCTAAATCCCCTTTGTTCCCCTTTCTGATGCTCAGTTTGAACTTCAAGTTGTCTTTACTACATCTAGCTGGAGAAGGAAATGGAGTTGCAGCCATTTAAGAAGTTACTGAGAAAGAGTACATTTACTGAGAAATCTTTCAATGTGTTATACTCTTATTGTTTCTGATTATATATTTGAGTAGGGGGTAAAGACTCTTCATTATGCACCCCCCCCACAAAAAGTATACCGACTGGGGGACGGTTGCAAGCTCGGGTAATTAAGCGGTCGACTTTTTTCCAAAGGGTCAAGGGAGTGACGCATGACAGCAGAGCAGGAACGATGATGCAGCGGGGAGAAAGGATGCAAAAAGATGAGGAGAAATGAGAGGATCTGCCCCCCCCCATCTCTCTGTCTGCCTGCCTCTCTCTTTGATCTCCGCCTCTGTCCCACACTGCATATTAAGATGCCCAGGCCCCCCTGTTTGGTATTCTGAGGCGGGCACCAAGATGCCAGTTTCCATATCCTCTCCCTGCCTGTCTGTGAAAGAGAGCAAAAAAAACCTCTGTCTGTCTCAAGATGCTTATCCTGCTAAATGGGTCTGAAATAACTGGAGAACAGGGGGTGGGGGGGCAGTGGTGGTCAAAAGGGATGCACGGAGAACAGGGGAGAGGAGAGGGGGGGCAGTATTAGACACACCACAGACGGGTGGGTGGTGGTGGAGAAGCAGAGTGATGGGGCTGATTTTAGCTGAGAGGATAATTAAACACTATTATCACAATGGGCCAGTAATACAGTCTTGCCTGTACACGGAGAGGAAGCCAGCCCTCCCATGTTTGCTTCACTAAAAGAAGGGAGAAAGGAATGAGGGAGGAGAGGGGTGCACAGATTAATAGGCTGAGGAGGAGCAGGAGAAACAGAGAGAGGCAGCGAGGGGGTGAGCGGGGAGACAGACGGCGAAAACAGGCAAACAGAATTAGAAGGAGAGAAAGAGTGGGAGAGTGATCGCTCAGTGTTTGGGATTAGCATGATTCTCCCTCCCTCTTCTTTCTTTTTCCTCCTTCCTTCTATACATATCTCCCTTATTTTTTTTATTTCTCCCCCTCTGCTTCTATAAGCCCTGGGGATGGCACAGCTTTAGTTAAACTGCTCTATTAAACGGCGCCTGCTGAGAAAATCAAATTATAACTTCCTTTAATCAGCGAGTATCAGTGGCCCACACAGGAGCAGTCGGCTCTGACAGCCACCACACACTCACACATGTACACACACACACACACACACACACACACAGTGAAAGAGGCAGTGACTGGAGACCTGAGGGAGGCCGATATGAACCTGTCTCCCATCTCTTTTGGTTCCCATGGCAACAAGATGGAGTGAGCGGGAATATGGGATGTGGAATGTCTGCATCTATCGCTTCCCCTCGGTAAGCATTCACACACAAAGATAGCACAGCCTGGGAGAGGATATTTAAATGTTTCGTGAGTCGGGGTGTTTTTCTTTTTTTCAAAAATGGTGTCAACTGATCAGAGGTAAACAGTGATTTATTGGACCACTTTCCTTTTTATAGGACCCTCAGTGAAAGAATTTCCTGCTAACCACAGAGTGTCAATGGAGTGTAAAACCAAATCACCTGTGTCACAATTTCCAGTACCCCTAATGATTCCTCCAAAATAAATTAAACTTACTTACTTTTTAAAGCTGATCAGACTGTCTAGGAACTTTTAATAATAACCCCACAACTTCCTGTTTCTTTGGGTTATAAATATGATGTGTCACAGAAGAACATATCGCTTAGCCTTTATTCAAATTGGGAAAGACAAATTTAAGCAACTGTTTGGCCATTTATATATATGTGAAGAAATAGCTACAAAATTTGCCTTAGTTTGCCTATAACTACCATGCCTTGCAAAAGTATGGAACCTCTCCACATTTCTTCACGTTACAATAACAAGCGTCCATGTATTTCACTGGGATTTCATATAATAGCCCTACACAAAGAATTGAGCAAATAGTAGATAGAATAAGAAAATTGAAAACGTGTGGCTTGCGTTTCTATACAGCTCATCTTACTTTGATAGTCCTGAATAAAATCCAGTGCAACCAAATGCCTTCAGAAGTTCCCTAATTAGTAAACAGAGTCCACCTGTGTGTAATTTAATCTCAGTATAAATGCAACGCTTTTGTGAAGGCCTCAGAGGTTTGTTAGAAAACCTTGGCAAACAAACTGTCGTAGTGGTGAAATGGAGGACCCAAAAGCAGAGAGAAGGCAAGCGGTTGAAAATAAAACAGTTTTTACAAAAAATGTCAGAAATTAAAAACAAAACAATTAGAGTCCAGGGAAAATCCAAAACATTAAATGACAGGAGGAACTCAAGGACACGGGCTGGGGGCAACAACAGGGGGATCTGGCCCTAACAGGGGAAACCAAGAAGAATTTATACTGGGGAGCTTGATTACTGGAATGCTAGACAGGTGAGTTAACAGGGAACTAAGAGGAAATGTAACTAAAGACAAATGATCTACAAACCAACAGAAACACACAAATTAGTATCTCAACACAAAGGAATGAACGGATGAAACAAGACCCTAATGACAATAATACACAATGCAGGAATAAACTGAATATGAAAATCAAAGAGTGACAAATCCCATAATAAAGAAAAACACAAAACTAAAGCCTCATTAATCGTGACACAAACTCATAGGAACACAGCAGACAGGTCAGGGGTCAAGTTGCAAAGAGGTTTAGAGCAGGGGTTAGGTTATAAAACAACATCCCTGACTTTAAACAACTTACAGAGTACTGTTCAATCCATCATCTGAAAATGGAGTATAGGACAATTACAATTCTATGGGTGGCTATCCACCAAAACTGACCAGCCGGAAGAGGAGAGCATTAATCAGATCCACAATCTGGGCTTGGAAGAGTGGGACGAACAGCCCATTGCTCAAATCGCTAAGATTGTCCAACACTTATTAAAGATTATTAGAAAAGTCAATGAGAACTTTCAATTAGAATAATTAAGAATGACATTTTATTGTAAACTGAAAACCTCTCTCAACTGATTTAATTAGGCAAAAAAACAAAGATAACATATCTAATTCTACTCTAGAAGCTACTACTAAAAGGGGAAAAATTTATGAAAAAGAAATGTTCAAGAAATTATTAAACTGATTAAAATTGTAACATTTATCATATTTGGGGTATGGCCTAAATATGCCCTTATTTAGGTATCTGATCTCTACCTTAATCTAAGAGGGGAAAGAAGCAGAGGAGGAAGCATTAAATGTCTCAAAAACCAATTGGAACCATCAGCTTTCAGCACCAGAATCAACATTATGGAACTAAAAGAAGCACCTATTGGTCTGAAACTGGACTGTTGTTTCATTGAAGGACTCATCCAGGATCACCTCAGCTTCCTGCACTTCCATCTCAGCTTGGCTGACAGGCAAAGACAGCGGTTGCTTCTGCCGAAGGTCACTGCAGCACTTGAAGGTCTAGCAGGTCTTTTGGAAGTCATGGTGGTTTCCAACCATGGATATGGAACAGAGTTGGAAATGAAGAAGAATGTGCTTAAAGAAATTATTAGGTGATGCTGAACACGCATCCAAAGTGTTTGGACAAAAAAACTGGATTTTCTAACCAGCTTTACAAATTAATTTCCAAAACTACATAAATACACATTACATGAAATTTTCACTAATGCAATTCAATGATGTGGACAGATTAGCTTCAATGACACATAGTGCAATTAGTTTCTAAATGCCTAAGATACAATTAATCATGGATTTTTTCAAAGTTTCCAAAGTTCTACCTTACCAAATGAAGATCATACATTTGAGAAAAACTTTGACACTTGTTGACAAGCATTCGACCCTGTTCATATTCTTTTTTGTATTTTGAAGATCTTGAGAAGCCACCTGCATGGAAAAAGAGATAGTTTTGGTCAAACATATGGTTTTGTAATGACATTTTGAAGGGACCTGGAGAAAAGCAGTTCTTCAAGATGAGAAGTCAAACTAAGGTTCTACAGTTTTATGTTGTGTTTAGAGTTTTAGATTTGTTAGTTTTGCACAACCCTTCCATTTTGTTTTCATCATTATTTAAATAAACACTGACATGGTCATTGGTTAGACTGGTATAATTTCATAACTTGGTCATGACCTGATTATTTGTGTGTCAAAGCAGTGGTACAGAGGACACTATGTCTGATTTTGGTCACAGTCTCCGCTAAAAGAGCTGACTTTCCATGTGCATGTGAAGGCCATATTGTCTGTCCATTAAAAGTTACCAAACAGGGTAACCCAATAAAATGTTCTGTATTTTCTTCACTGAAACAACTTTACCCACTGAAAACATAATGCTTTTTAAACATCTACATCAAATAAACGGCTTCAACTAATTATCCCTAAAGATCTGGATTTTGCTTTTAAAAAAGCATGATGGCATTCCAGTAATACAAAGCATTTTACAGAGTGTTTTACGTTCTAGTTGGATTGCTACCTCTTATGAAAAAAAAGCTATGGTGTCCCTCTGTCACAACTCCAAACCATTAGGTTTATGTTGCAAAATTGTCTCTCTAATTACATCATTATGTTTGTGCTGACAAACCTAATTGCTGCCTGGATTACACTCACAGGCAACATTCTTTGAGTGAATGAAGCACTTCATTTATTTTTCTAATGTTATGTATGTGGCTGGGGTAGGACGCACAGGTTGGAGAAATAAGATTTTTATAACAACCACACTCTTGAGTCTCATGATTTCAATCAGCCCGGGGGATCTGTGACGAACCTAAAAGACCAGGACAAACATTAACCAGATTCTGTGAGGACCTAACCAGTTCATATTCCATTTCACACTGAAAAATTTAAACGTTTATTATTCTACTGACAGAAAATAACTCTTGTGTAGTGCTGACTATTAATAAAGGAATGTCTGCATGTGTCTCTTGTGCCTTTCCCAACATATTCATGCAATCAAGCTAAATCTTGGTGGACATATTGATGAGAAGCATAATATGTCAGAGCCAAATTTGAAAAGTTTCAGATGACTCGAGGCTATTAAAGGAATTTCAGTAAATGTTATTATTCTAACCAGAGGTGAAACAGCAGTTGAATGAGCGCACAGTTTTAAAAAGATCGCTTCCCTCTGCATACCACTTCAGTTTGCAGTGTTTATGTCAAAATAAGAACCTAATATAAGTTGAGTTTCTGTTTAATTATTTAGCTGCTGCTTCATTTAGCATGAGCTCAGCAGCTTCTCCAACTCCATTCATGCATTTTGCGTTTATCAGCAACGACACACGTGAGGAATGTTCAGTGTATACTTGCAGCTTTATTCTTTATTTTTTACTTTAAAACTGCAGTATTGTTTATGCGCAAGTTAAAATTACATGTCATGGAAATAGCTCAGAACTTGTAAATCAAATACTATGCTTTAACGGAAGCAGACTGGAGTTTGCATCCTGGTCTATATTTTCTGCTTTAAACTTAGGAAATTATTTGATTTATGACCTAAATCTAAACACTTGGAAACTACATTTTTATTTGATTAAATTTTTAAGTTGTAGTGTTGAAAAACAAGGTTTAAAATTTAATTAAAGGGATATTTGTATGGTTTCTTGAGACACGTGACAATATAACAATAAAGCTAAAATTAAAATCTTGAATTCATCTGAAAACAAACGTTTCCAGTTCAAGTATCTGTAGAATTTGGCAAATTTCCCTTATTCGTGTTTTTGATTGTACGACAGAAAAGGCATTTTTCCTGGCATGCCTCCCTGTTGGACACGTTTGTTGTGCAGACTTATATTAGACTTATAATGCAAACATTCTCTAACTGTAAGCATCAAAGAATAATTTCTTCCTCCATGATAAATTGTTGCATGTGTGACAACACAGATTTGCGTCTCAGTCTAGCCTTGCTTGTCACAGTTGCAGTTACATTTCACATCATATTTATGAAGTCATTGATTTCTAATTAAATGAAATGATTTCTAATTTACATTTACTTTATAGGAAATTTTTGTTGTACCAATCATGCAGCCGTGATTTTGTCGAACAATTTATGTGCTAATGTGGGATTATTTTCCACAACTGTCCAAATATTTGTTGGATTTTCCTACATTGCTCAGTGTGAGACTACTGCTATAAAACATGAATTCATTTTAACAAAGATTCCAACATGTGTGAAAAGCACTGTAGCTGTTTCACTTCTGTTTCCCTTTAAACCATATGCGTGGTTACATATTAGCTTTGTTATTAATGGACAACAGCTACATTTCATGAAATTACGCAATAATTTATCTGTTAACAACAGGGATGTAGACATTTTTAAGACACACACATTGTACCAGTCACAGGTCTGACAGCACCAGCTTAAATCTTGGTAGCTGGATCAAACCTTTTGATTGCTACTTCAGGCTTTGAACAACAGTATATACTGTATTCATTACACACAGAGTGATACTGCTTTAGGTGTTTATTTAAGTTAATTTCAGTTTCTTGGAAAATTAGGACATAACAGAAGACCAATTCAAAAGATGTGTTTTAATACAGAGATGTTGACCAACTATGGGTTTTGGGCCAGATTAGTTTGCTGGCCAATTAGCCACAGTGATACATTGCTCCTTAAAGCAGGTATTAGAACTTTTGACAGTGTGTTCCTTTGCTAAGTATTGCTGGAAAATGAAATAAGCATCTCCACAAAGCTTGTCGGCAGAGGGAAACACGAAGTGCTCAAACATTTCCTGGTAGGCAGCTGTGCTGTGCTGACTCAAATACAGTGGACCAACACCAGCAGGTGACATGGCACCCCAAACCCTCACTGACTGTGGAAAATTCCCACTGGGTTTCAAGCAACTTGTATTTGCTTCTCTTTATCTGATGTTGCCTTTAGTTCTGAAGCAGTTTAAAATACGGCATGTGACAGTTCCAGCCCATATCCAGGATAGGTCTGTGGTGGCTCCTGAAGCACTGACAGTCCACACATTGTAAATCTCCTTTAACTCTTTACTGAGTTTTCTTCACAATCCTTTAAAGGCTGCGGTTATCTCTGTTACTTATGCACCTTTTCTATCACACGTTTTCCTTCCACTCAACTAATTTAACCTGCATGTGGAGAGTGTCCATGACTGGCTGTTGAACAACTGTCAAATCATGTTCCCCATGATTGTGTAGGTCATAAGGAGGCTATGGCATAAAATCTCTGTATTTAAAATAAAATTTTTATAATTATTTTACTATTATTACTTAGGTAAAATAAAAAAATTTCCAAGGAAGCCTAATTTCAGGTTTTCGTTAGCTGTTAGCAATATTCATAAAAATTACCAGAAGTAAATGCTTGAAATATGTATTTAAGGAATCTATATGAGTTTCACTTTTGTACTTAAATTGCTGAATAATTACCTTTTCAAAGATGTTCTAGCTGATTGAGAAGCCCCTGCACTGTTGTGTAAACAAGCAAAACCTTGAGGATTTTAAGCAGGTATTTTACTATAACTGATTTGATATTACTCTTACGTACCTTTCTCGCACCAGTGGGCCTAAGCCCAGACTCTGTCGTCACCGTAAAGGCCTTAGTGATATAAACACACTAACTTGCAATCATAAATCCTACTCGTTAGGAGGCGATGTAATCGCTCTCGCCTCTGATTAGTCATTAACAGTCCATTTAGTGAAATAGCAAGGCGCAGGTGGGTGGGCAACTGCTCCCATCTCCAGAGTCTGCCTCAACTGGTTAATGATCAGTTAATTAACATTGTTTGGGTCCTCCCTGTTTGTTTACGCTCACCTGCCATCAGGGGAGAGTCAGAAAACACTGCTACAGGGGACAGTAAACACAGCCAGAAGGGAATGAGAAAGGCCTGGCAGAAGGAAGGAGAAGAAGTGATACTGAAACCTACATTGAAATAAAATCGTCAAGTAAATTCACCTTCAAGCAAACAATTACAAGGAGAACAGAATGGACTGAGTGAACCCTGTGGATGCATCTTATTCCTCATTAAGGGTCGGTGTGGCAGTACTCGTCTCTGTTACTCATAGCAACACTGCATACCATGATAATAGGCTGACGGATGATTGGCCAGACTGCAGCTCTCCGGTAAGTGACCTCACTGCTGTGTGGGTGAGCTCACTGTCTCAGTATTTTGATAACCCAGCCAATGGTTCGTTCTTCTCGGCATCGCCACCAAACCTGTTGATGAATGGGGCCTCTAACCCCAGTCTGCTCCTCCAGCTGCAGCCCAACACAGAAACTCTGTTCTTCCACATTTTAGAGTACCGTTTTACTTGAACTTTCTATATTTTAGTATATCACATTACTATTTTCATCCATAAAACGTTATGAGCCTTCTTAATCATTTCTCTTTACGTCTTCAGCGGTTCTCCCCGGCATAAGATTGTTTATCAAAGCCTTAAATAATGCAGATGGTAATATGATAGGTGAGTAAGAAATGTTGGTATCCTGCTTAAACACACACGCTCTGATAATAAACCGTCTGGCTTTGGACCCGTTGATTTAAAGTCACACAGGACAGAATCTGGATTTTGTTCTCCTGCTTCCAAAAGAATTCCCAGTCACGGCAGAGATTTGCAACGTTGGAGAGGCACAACATCGACCTGAAGAGCTCTGTGTGCATGCCTAATGCAACCCAGTCTGGGAATACTGCCAGTCTACTGTTACTCCTCTAGTGGGGTTTATCATGCACACACCCACATGCCTGTGCGCACACACGCAGAAACAAGGGAGAGAGAGAACAAGGGAGAGAGAGGGTGTGTTTTTGTGTGCTGTGTATGCGAGACAGAAACAGAGAGTGAGAGGCAGAGCTTTATCGTGTGTCACTGATCTCTGCAAGCATGCACAAACACGTCCGATGTAGCCGTGGCCTGCTTGTCAAAAGTCACAAATATGCAGCTCTCATCCTCATATTTTTAAGCTGTACACATACAGTACAGTATGTCATTGCAGTGTTCAGTTATGAAAGGCTTGATTGTAGCTGGTCTTTATGTCATACTAGCAAGGACCGAAAAAACAATTTGAAAGTAAGCTATGACAAACTGTCAGTTCATAGATAAACACACAGTTACCTCCTATTAGCTACTAGGTAAAGATGTATAAAATAAATTTATGTTTTATTATATAATCCCACAAGAAAGAATGTTACCAAATCCAACATTTAATTTGAGCACATTTATTCAGCAAGGGAAAAAAATCTCTTATAAAGAAATAATTATTTTTCACAAAACACAGGTAGTGCATTTACAGGACCAACTAACAATTTCTTTAAAATAGACATAACGAGACCATCTTTTAAATGTATACTTTAAGTTAATCAGAATGTCTAGGAACTTATAAATGGTAATCTGTTACTTCCTGTTTCCATGGGGTACATTTAAGCTGTTGCACATTTCTTAAAATGGTAAAAACAAGACAAACATGCCATTCAAGCAAGGCAGATTGGTACAAGAAATAGCTACTACACTTGATTTACTCATACTGTACCTACAGTCATGGAAATAATTTAAAAGTTGAAAACAACCAGAACTATGACCAGCAGGGATGGACATGGACCCCACTTGTGTGTTCCACCAGTGAGGAGGATGGTAAAAGAGGCAGAACAATATCCAATGCTCTTTCTAAGAGGAGCATTGCAAACAGTTTCACAGAGGGAAATTGTTAAAATTGAAAGATATATTTTAAAATAATAGTTTACAATTGCTAAACTAAGGTTCTTTGTAGTGTTAAATCGGTAGTCAGTTATTTACTTATGGCAGGGAGCTGTCTGAACACCCTTTGTTCAAAGAAGCAGGAATTTGTTCTGACCAAAAGGTCAAGCTAAGTGCTAGTAAGAGTTGTACCAGTTCTAAATATTTTTTAAACTGTTTAAAATGGCTCTGGACTCAAAAACATTAATGTTGTTCTTTCAAACACTGTTCTTTAAACTTTTACACTAAGAATGTCCCGATCAAGTATTTTGGCAGTCTCACTTCTGTCAGTGTGCCCCAGGGTAGCTGCGGCTACATTGTAGCTCACCACTGTCAGAGTGTGAATGTGTGTATGAATGGGTGGGTGACTGAATGTAGTGTGAAGCGCTTTGGGGTCTCTGGGGACTTGATAAAACGCTATACAAGTACAGGCCATTTACCGTTCCCATTTACCATTTACACACTTTTATTGTGTGATTTGTATATATCTGAATCCACAAACACATTTTCTTTGTTCAATAACCCTCCAGTTTTGCTCCTGGTTACAATTTGGTTATGAGAAGCAATTTGCTGGTGCTAGGCCAATGGCTCCTTGATCAATTGGCTACTAACATATTTTAATGTGAACACAAAGTTGTTCACATTAAAGAAAACAAACAGACCAGGAGCTGACGCAGCCAATACAGTCTCTTTCACTCGAAAAGAGATTGTCAAGGATGGAAAATACTTCTACAGTACTTTACAATTTTGCAAGTTGTGCAAAATAGGAAGTAGGTCATGATTTTTAAATATTAGGCCTCACAAACAGAGTCATACAGCTCACTAGTGGTATGGCTGAGACTTCAACAGTGTTTCAGAACAGTCTGTCCATTAGATTTGTTCAATTTAAAGATCATAATGCAAAACAAAACATGGTAATTGTACCTGATTGATTGTACGTCTTATACAAAAGTATCTCAGTGTAAAAACCAACAGTTTTCAAAGGTTTAACAAATGCTGTTTTAATAATTTTGTGTATAACCATTTTGATACTGCCTTACTTTCTCATCTAGTCATCCCTTAACCACTTGCACAAAATGCTGCTGTTCGTCTATTAACAGAACAGAAAAATGGGAACATATAACTCCAGTTATGGCTTCACTCCACTGGCTTCCTGCTCGTTACAGGATAGTTTTAAAAATGTTGCTACTGGTTCTTGAGGGTCTTAATGGTTTTGCCCCATCATGTTTAAAGACTTATGAAGAAGCCCAAGAGCCAAACAACAAGTTGCTCTTTCATGTCTTCTCCACTGCCACCCCACAACTGTGGAATAACCTACGGATCCATATAAGAGCTGTTTGTAATATGTAGACTTTTTGTGTGTTTTTAAAGACCCACATCTTGGCTTTTAAATTAACTTGACATCTTTACTATTCCTATTTTTACATTATTTTTCTTTTTTGTTTTTTTTATAAAGTGTTGTATTGATGTATTTTGTGTGTTTTTTCTTTTTAACCTCCTGTCAACTATTTTGTTTTTGTTCTGCAGGATTTTGGTGCAACTTGTTTGCTGTTAAGTTCTATATAAATAAAGCTGACATTGACAAGTTTCTCTGGATAAGTACCCTTAACAGGTTCCACTTAATAACACGTTTTTCAGATGGTTGGTAGCAGGTGGTTGGTAACATTATAGGTCGCAGATTGTGGACCAAAATGAACTCTAGTAACCAATAGTAACTCTATCTGGGTGTGCTTTATGTATTCTATTTTCTAGAAAGGATTTACACGGGCAGATTATGTTTAGGAATCCTGGCACACCACGATCTTTCACGTCACCACTGTCTTCATACCCCAGAGCTTTTCTTTGACTGTTTTGTAAAGTTTTAACCGCAAAGTACCTTTGGTGATTTTATATTAAAGACCAACACAAATGACTGCATAATTGAGAAGAGAAAGGAAAATCCTTTTTAGAATCTTTTTTCAAATGAAATCTGAAAAGTGTGGCATGTAAACTGAACCATCTTTACAGCAGTACCCCTAAATAAAATCCAGAGCAACCAGTGTAATTTAATCTTGGTATAAAAACAGATGTTCTGTAAAGGCTTGTTAGATAACAGCAGACCAACAGCATCATGAAGACCAAGGAACACAGCAGACAGATCAGGGAGAATGTTATGGAGAAGTTTAAAGCAGGGAGAGGTTTTAAATCAATATCTCAAGCTTTGGACACCTCCCAGAGCACTGCTCAGTCCATCATCTGGAAATGGAAAGACTATGGCACAACTACATACCTATGAAGAAATGACCTTTAACCTAAACTTACAACCCAGAGCATCAATCAGAGAGGCAGGCAAGAGCCCCACGGCAACTCTGGAGGAGCCACAAAGATCCACAACTCAGAAAGGAGAATCTGTGGACAGGATGACTATAACTCGAGCACTTCACAAATCTGGCCTTTATGGAACTAGGACAAGAAGAAAGCCATTGCTGAAAGAAAACCACAAATACATACAATGTGCAGGTGACAATGTTGTAGGGGACTTAACAAACATTTGGAAGAAGGTACTCTTGTCCGATGATCCCAAAATTTTAACTTTTGACCAGCATGCAAAGTTCTACGTGTGGTAGCTCGCTAACACTTCACCTCATCCTGAGGAGAGACCTAAGTCCTAATGACAATGTGGCAAGACTTGGAAACTTTGATGTTCACAAATCTCTCGAATCTTACTGATCCTGAGACATTTTTAAGAAAAACAGACAGAAATATCAGCCTTTAAATGTTCAAAGCCTGTAGGGACTTACACTAATTAATTACACCTAAAGGTGGCTCTAGAAAGCAAAAAAATCTGAAAAATACCAAACTGAAAAAAGTTTCAAAGTGTAAAAATTGTAGACTTTTTTTTATTCCAATTCACAGTTATGAACTAATATGACTCTGAGCACAATCTACTGCTGATTACCTCGCTACATAACCCCACTGAGAAGCAAAAAAAAATTAATAAAGCTAAATATGCTTTGAACTTGCAACACTGACGCAAAAACAAAAAACATTTTAAATTGTGTTCTCAAACTTTATTAACCAAGCGAGTGAGAGAATAGAGCCATAATTACTGACATTTAAACAACAATAAAGCTAAATTAACTCCTAATCGTATCCCAACATTAATGCAGTGCATTTAAACCCCCATGCACAGAACAGAGCCCTCACTAAAAAGGCCTCTTAAAGAAGAAAGCTTTCACTTTCACTGCAAAAACATGTCTGGTTTGAGAGTCTTAATCAGGGGAAAAGAAACCAGGGCGCGTGCGCACACACACACACACACACACACACACTCTCTCTTGTTTTGCTATATGTAGTGAGGACCATGTGTTGACTCCAATTGACTTCCATTGATTTTCAGTCATTTTCAACCCTTTCTATACCCTAACCCTGACAATAAACCTAACCATTACCAGTGCATGCCTAACCCTAACCTTAACCTAAAGTCAATTCACACCTTAGTCCTAAACCTAACCGTTAGCAAAATAGGTCGTGAGGACCAGCAAAATGTCCTCACTTTGATGGTGAAATCGGGAAAATGGTTCTCACTGTGATACCAAGATAGGAACACACACACACACACACACATATGCAGACATACAATCAGACCAGTTAATGGCGTTCACACTTAAACACCAATTTATCCAATCCCCAGTTGTCTTGATTATACATTTGGGTTAGATTTGAAATGTATCTTGATTAAATATTGAGAAGGACCACTCTCGCATTGCATGTCCTCAATGTTTCACTCTTCCTCCGAGGCCTCTGAACGTCAGTCTGTGAGGAGTAAGTGTGTGTGTGTTTGCCCCGTAGCTGAACATGATTTTATTTGTCAAGTGTCATGTCATTAGCTCCTTGGCTCATCACAAGCACTAATAAAACTCCACTGCTCTAAATAACCTTAGGTTATGGCAATGAATTAAGAGCAACCCTGTCAAAAACAGTCTGATTTAAGCTTTTTAAAGCTTTCTATAAATTAGAAATGTCCCATTTTGTGCTCTTAATTTCACTTCACCATATCAATTGCTGAATAAGACTTTGAGCTCCTATTTTAATAGGTTTTCACAGTTTCTAGATGTAATGTGATTTGGCAATTACTCATAACAAACTTGATCCTTTTTAAATTAATTTGTGAAGTAAAATTCAGTTAAAGTTTATTTCTTTGAGAACTATAATGGACCTTTGTCCCATGTGAACATTAATATGAGGATCTTTACCCCACAAACTTTTGCAACAGAGGTGAGATTTAACATGTTGCAAACATCTTTCAAATGCAAATGGTATTAAAATACATCTCCTTCTCTGGAGCAGCATTGCCAAAAAGCTGTCAGACATTATCCTGATAGCTAAGAGCTTCATTAATGGTGGACGGTCTAGATTTGAAAAAAACGAAATACAGAATAAGTATCACACAAACCCAGATTTCATTATATGTACACTTTTATTGGCCATAATTAGTAAAAATGTCATCTTATCTTGCGAGATTTAAATGAGGTCCCTTTTGTTTGTGCAATCATTTTACCTGACCATCACCAGGGTGTTGTGCAGTGGGTGATTATGAAATACGTAAAAAAATAGGAGGGGCAAAAAAATCTAAAGAAATCTAAAGCAATCTAAGGCCCACAAGGAGTATCTCAAAGTCATGTGTGTCACGATCCTGAGGAGTTTGGATTTTGATTTTCTTTTATGTATTTAAATAAGTTCTTTGCTGTTTACTTTGTTCTTTAGGTCTTGCTTTCTTAAGTTTATTTCCCTATGCTTATTATTAGGTTAGGTGTTTTCCCTTTTAGTGCATTCTACTGTGTTTGCTTCCTTCTAATGTTTTTTGTACATTTAGAATTATTTCTGTTAGATACTTCCCTGTGTTTCTTTGTGTTTCTGCTCTGCTCTCCGTTTTCTGTCTGCCACAGCTGCTCCACATCTCCTCTGATTTCTCAGTCTTTACTACGGCTCAGCTGTTCCTCATTTCCGTATTTTTCATTGTTCTCCATTGGATACTTCTGTTAATCTACCTGGTATTTCTTGTAGATCAGCTCTAATCCGTGTTCAGTTATCCTCGTGTCTTTTTGTAAGTTTTTGTTTAATTTACCATTAAACTGTTTCTATTCACCATGCTGCTTCCAAGATCCTGTTTGCATTATGGTCCAGCTCCAACCTCACGAAACCTGACGATATGTTTAAGAAACAGGCAAAAAAGCAGTAAAGATTTGACACAGGACCTGAAAGATGTGTCTTCCTTCAGTTGTTTATTCAAGTCTTAAAACTAATGGGTCTTTGAAAATCCTTCCATTTCTAGAATCGCGCCACCCAAGATGGCAGCAGGTTGGAGTAGCTCAGTTACTGTTCATTCTGATGAGTTTCTTTTTTTTATTTGAATTGGTATTAAATGACAATAGTAATAGTGTGTCGGTCAAACTGTCTTATTAATTTAAAGGAACAAAAATAATTTTGAGTCCTTGTGACAGGCTGCTGCTAACAAGTGCCTGAATATACTAGTTGGTTCTTGGTTAGATCTCCTGATGTGTGTAGACACAACACAGGATTTTCTCTTTAGTTTGGAAGCCTTTCATCCTTGAATGATTAATAGGTCAAAGGTAAGAGGCTAAACAAAGGGGACAAATCTTTACTATCAAAACTCTTGTGAACAAAGGCTATATATTTGTTAAAAAAAACAACATTCCAATAATAATTTTGAAAGACCTTAAGAACACCAAATAATAAAGAGAAAATGTAAGTCTAGCTCCTAAGAAGCAAAATGGAAAGAAATCAGAGGGGACTCAAGACTTTTGCACAATACTGTATATTTGTCAGAGGACTGTATTGCAAAACACTAAAACCCAATGTGAATAATTCAAGTTTCTGGGCCCATGGGTTTTCAAACACCACTGGTGGTACTAGGGCTGCCCCTAGTGGTACTTAGAAAAGGTTTTGGTTTTAATTATTTGCCTGACAAATATGAATGGATTAACTGTGACACCAGGCTAATAAACACTAACAGCCAAGAAAAATTTGTTATTCAAGCACATCAGTCTTAACTTCATCAGATTCATCTCAAACTGTGCGGTGAGGACAGTTTTGAGAACTCCCAGTACAAATGGAAGCAGTTAATTATGTGTTCCTTGCGAACTTGGATCTGGAAATGACATCAAACCAAAACTAATCATGTCCCAGTTTTAAGTCTGAAAATTTGAGGAATTTGTTAATTGACGTCTTACAGAACTAGCTTGCATGCTAACAGCAGTTTGCGTTTTGTTCTTGTTCAGCTGCATTGTGTTGTCTATAATCATCTGTGTGATCTCCTGTGGAATATTTCATGTGTTTTCCTGTATAATTGTTATGTATGATATTGCTTTAGAAGTAAGGATGTAAACAAGTCAAAATGAGGCTCAGTATTGTGTGTGGCCTCCACGTGCCTGTATGACCTCCCTACAATGCCTGGACATGCTCCTGATGAGACGGTGGATGATCTCCTGAGGGATCTCCTCCCAGACCTGGACTAAAGCATCCACCAACTCCTGGACAGTCTGTGGTGCATCGTGACGTTGGTGGATGGAGCGAGACATGATGTCCCAGATGTGCTCAATCGGATTCAGGTCAGGGGAACGGGAGGCCAGTCGATAGCTTCAATGTCTTCATCTTACAGGAACTGCTGACACACTCCAGCCACATGAGGTCTAGCATTGTCTTGCATTAGGAGGAACCCAGGACCAACCACACCTGCATATGGTCTCACAAGGAGTCTGAGGATCTCATCTCGGTACCTAATGACAGTCAGGCTACCTCTGGCGAGCACATGGAGGGCCATGCGGCCCTCCAAATAAATGCCACCCCACACCATTACTGACCCACTACCAAACCGGTCATGCTGAAGGATGTTGCAGGCAGCAGATCGCTCTCCACGGTGTCTCCAGACTCTGTCACGTCTGTCACATGTGCTCAGTGTGAACCTGCTTTCACCTGTGAAGAGCACAGGGCGCCAGTGGTGAATTTGCCAATCCTCATACCATCCTCATGGAGTCGGTTTCTAACCGTTTGTGCAGACACATGCACATTTGTGGCCTGCTGGAGGTCATTTTGTAGGGCTCTGGCAGTGCTCCTCCTGTTCCTCCTTGCACAAAGGTGGAGGTAGCGGTCCTGCTGCTGGGTTGTTGCCCTCTTACGGCCTCCTCCACGTCTCCTGGTGTACCGGCCTGTCTCCTGGTAGCGCCTCCAGGCTCTGGACACTACGCTGACAGACAGAGCAAACCTTCTTGCCACAGCTCGCATTGATGTGCCATCCTGGATGAGCTGCACTACCTGAGCCACTTGTGTGGGTTGTAGAGTCCGTCTCATGCTACCACGAGTGTGAAAGCAGCACCAACATTCAAAAGTGACCAAAACATCATCCAGAAAGCATAGGTACTGAGAAGTGGTCTGTGGTCCCCACCTGCAGAACCACTCCTTTATTGAGTGTCTTGCTAATCGCCAAAGATTTCCCCCTGTTGTCTATTTCATTTGAACAACATGTGAAATTGATTGTCAATCAGTGTTGCTTCCTAGGTGGACAGTTTGATTTCACAGAAGTTTGATTTACTTGGAGTTATATTGTATTGCTACTTAGATTTTGGACTGAACCATCTCGCAGGAACGGAGGGGGGAAGACGGCAGGAAATCTTGACTGGGATGTAATGGACTAGACCACTGGAAAGCTCAGGCGAAAATGGGGGGGACACATATTCCAATTTTATAATATTACCGTGATAATGTGATTTGATAATATTCGCGGTGTAAAGTGGAGGAAAACGGAGCCTGAGGTAACATCCCAGGTGAATGCTTCCCTTGTTTTGTTCTCCCATGGTACCTATGACTCGCTTCTTTAAGAAGTAGAGGAACATTTCAGAGGGAGGCTCTGTACTCTTAATAACTGGGTGCAGATTAGAGACTTCATTTTGTAGGGGAAATTCAAATATAGTGCCTTGCAAAAGCATTTATACATCTTGAACATATTTTTTTCATCACATATATTCTTACATACAGATAAAACTGATTTTTGGGGTTTTTCATTATCTTTAAGCCATAATCAACATTCAGTCAGTCATCAGTCATTTTCTACCGCTTATTCCATAGTGGGTCGCGGGGAAGCTGGTGCCTATCTCCAGCAGTCTATGGGCGAGAGGCAGGGTACACATAATCAACATTCACTGACACCTTAAAACCATATATAACATATCACTGTATCTCTTTTTGAATTGAATTACTGCAATAAATTCTAGATACCATTTTAATTATACTACAATTTATTCTGACGCACCTCTAAACATCGCTACCAAATATTTCATAGAAGACTGGTGCTTTTTAAAGGCCACTGAAGATAGTTTGAAAACTTCCATAAGTTATATAACTAACTTTGCCTACCTTCCTTCATATGGAGAAGTTTCAGGTAACGTATAGAAAATATGGCACCAAATAAAAAAAGCATGTAAGTTATTAGTGATTGTATGTATTTACAGTGTTAACTGTGTCACATGGAAGTGGACATTTGCTGCTGTCCGACAGTAACATTCTCACTGGCACCCAGACCTGACCTAGAATTGCTACTTAGAATTTGGACTGAACCATCTCGCAGGAACGGAGGGGGGGGAGACGGCAGGAAATCTTGACTGGGATGTAATGGAGTAGCTGGAAAGCTCAGGCGAAAAAGGGGGGGGGAAGACATTATTCCAATTTTATAATGTTACCGTGATAATGTTGTGATTTGATCATGTTCGCGGTGTAAAGTGGAGGAAAACGGAGCCTGAGCTAACATCCCAGGTGAGTGCTTCCCTTGTTTTGTTCTCCCATGCAGCTGGAGAGTGTCATCGCCGCGGCTCGCCTCCTGGCAACGGGCACACGCGGGTCCTCCTCCCGGGGACATCACACTCCGGTATCCGTTCTTCTGTGCCTCTGCCCCCGAAGGCTGGCTGGCTAGCTAAACCCACACGTCGCGTCTTGGCCTCGCTCACACTGAGAGCTACCGCCGCCCCCCCCCCCCCCTCCTACTCTCTATTTTTTTTCGGCTCGTAAATGACGGTTTTTGCGGCGCCACAGAAGCGGATTATTCACGATGTGTTCTGCTTGGTGTGAAACCCGCGGAGAAATATTGGTTTTTACCCCCATTATCACACCGGAGGACCGCCCGTGCTTCGTGAAAATGGAAAAAGGGACACAATGCAGCATGCATGTTCTGCATTCTTCAGGAGCTCCACGTCGTCGGTATTGTATTTCATGTCTGAAATGTGTTTCATATGATTTATAAACGCGTAACGAGATTACAGGCCTCTGCTTGTGATTGTGTCGGCCAGCCCCTATCATCTGCCGAGCGATTTAATTGTTACATTGTTAACGGGAGATGAACACAACTTGGGGGTGGGGGAATGAACGTTTACCCAAGGCGGGCTTTGAGTTGTTCCTTTTATTATCCGACAAAAAGCCCCCCAGGACGGGTCTCATTTTGGACCTGGTTTTTTTTTTTTTTTTTTTTTTGGTGTGGTTGTTGTCGTTTGTTCTCGCTCTCATCAGCCGTCCACTGCCTCCCTCTTCGGGGGAAGACTTTGTTTGCGCTGGACGAGGCTCCATGAATGCGAGCGCTGAAGTCCTCCCTCCCCCTCTTCCCGCACCACCTTCACCACCAGTTCTCTGGCGAAACAGGAACAACTTCTTTTAGGAAAAAAAAAAAAAAAAAAAAAAAAGTTCCTGGAGTTTCAAGCGCCATGGAATTACTTTGTCCGCCAAGAGTTGTCCAGTGAGGCGCTGAGATTTCAGGAGAAGGGGGGAAGAAAGCCTGAGTCCCCTGCAGTTGTTGTGTGCACAGGGGTTTAGTTGCAGAGTTTTGGAGATACATATGTTTTTAAGGACTTTCTCGAGTAGGACTCGTTTGTGAGCAACTTGTGGCATTTTCATGTGTTATCTTAGCTGGCTATGACAGAAAACTGAGCTACCACTTTGTTTTTACTTGACGAATGAGTAGAACACGAATCTACAGGTCCTTTGTTGGTTTGTTACTTCACCTACTGGATATTAAAAAGTCGTGACTAGTTCCCAACATGTCTTTGAAGTGATTTATCAAGTAGCTTCATGAAACAATAGATGCACTGATCAGAGATTGGAATCGGCCAATTTTCCCTAGATTTGTTGGCTGAATATTGATAAATCCGTTTTTTTCCTATTCATTAAATCCATCAAAACTAGGAACTCCCACTAATTCCCTTCCATAAACGCATCAACATTTGCTTTATGCACTTTTTGGAGCTAAATAAAACAAAATCAGATAGATGTCATCACTTGCTGTTAAAAAAAAAAAAAAATGCTGGGTATCTTAGCAAAATCTCAAGGGTTATAGGTCAAAGCAGTCATTTTCATCAGAAAGAACAGTACAATAACACTCATGTGATACTATGGATGTGTGTAGGATAAACATTAAGGTGGGCAACAGTGTTTTAAACACTATCATTTTGGTGCACTTTATGTCCCTCACTTTACATTAAAACTTGTGAAATGCCGTAAACCAAAAACCACAAAAGGGCGTAATTTAAAAAATGTAGCAATTGTCACAAAACATTTAACAGTCTTTCATTAATTGTGATCCTAAGTGATCCTAATAGTCCTTTATCTCAGCCAAAATCGCCTTTATTGTCCTGTTATGACAAAGAAAGTCTTCATGTTTTACAATCTTATTTGGGAGAAGACTCTACAGATTCTTTATGGCTTTTTTTGGTTTAGTAAAATGATTTAAAAAGTCTAGCCCCCCATCTATGTATTGAGCCAATTTTCTGCAAACGAGATTGAAGAGATTTCTCCCAAATCTGTCTGTAGGACCATTAAACTGGAGATGCACCAGTAAGTCAGCCAGAGATATATATATTTTCTTGTTCAGGTGTTCTCTGAGTAGGTAAAACAATGATGGTTTGTCTGATTTTCATTAAATTAAGAAAAGCTTAATTCTCCCACCATTTTCAGTCCCTTTAACGGATCGACCAACAGTATATATTTTGATGCACTGTTTGAATTCAAGAAACATCTGGTAAAGTTTGGTAACAGATAATCTGGTCATTCCTATCTTTTCTGTTGGATTCAATTCTATAAATCTCAACAAATAAAAGAATGACTATGTAAAAACAAATAATTTCTTCTGAAAGAGTGATGGGGAAAAAAAACCTAGAAATTATACTGATATCATGTGTAGGTTGAAAATGAAGACAGCTAAAGCTCAAATCCAAGGGTCATTTCTGAACTCTTTGACCCAGAAATGACCCAAAAAAATGCTCAATATCAAAACAATTGTTTAGATAATGTGACAAAACTGTCAACAAATGATTTTTGAATGTTTCTACCTTTTTAGTTGCTACAATAAATGTCGGTTAATTGACTTTTAGTGATCCTTTTTTAGGGCTGCATGGTGGTGCAGTTGGTAGCACTGTTGCCTTGCAGCAAGAAGGTCCTGGGTTCGATTCCCAGCCGGGGGTCTTTCTGCATGGAGTTTGCATGTTCTCCCCATGCATGCGTGGGTTCTCACCAGGTACTCCGGCTTCCTCCCACAGTCCAAAGACATGTCTGTTAGGTTAATTGGTCTCTCTAAATTGCCCTTAGGTGTATGAATGAGTGTGTGCTTGGTTGTTTGTGTGTTGCCCTGCGATGGACTGGCAACCTGTCCAGGGTGAACCCCACCTTTTGCCCATAGACTGCTGGAGATAGGCACCAGCTCCCCCGTGACCCACTATGGAATAAGCAGTAGAAAATGACTGACTGACTGGTCCTTTTAATTCAACCAAAATGCCCGTTTTTTTTTTTTTGTTCTGTTATTTTGACTGGATAAGAGAGAATGTGTTCATCCTTTACACTGTTTTTTGAACGTAACTCGTCAGAATCTACATGTCTTCCAGTGATTTGTTAGGTCACTAACTCAATGTAAAAGTTGACTGCCTGAAACAACAAGAAAAGAGCTTTCTATTGATACTAACATGATTAGTATCAACAGCCAAGTTTTGAAAAAATTGTTGCTTTCAAATGGCAAGAATTTAATATGTAAGTTAAAAAATTAAGGTAGCTCCAAAAAGCTGAAATTCTAGTGAAACATTGTTATCCAAAATCACAAAAGAATGCTAGTTTGAAAGGATCTTTTTAGATATCACCATAAAATGTTCAACAAACTAGCTTTGATAAATGTTTAACTTTTAAGTCCTTTTATTCAGTCAAAAGATCACATTTGTTACTGTAGAGCTTATTTTCACCATCAACAACGACGACGGAGAATATTCTCCACTGGGGGAAAAAGAAACGACATTCGGCTTACTTGAGAAAATCAGACATTGAATGATATTCTGGGTGTGTTTACTTTATCATCTGAAATCTTCTAAAGAAAAACCTGCGGCAGGAAATAAAAAGCAGTTTTTTAAGGGGATGGCCCGGCCAGGAGTGTAATCACTAGTCCAGCAGCTGAAGCACCAATGACAGTAGTGCACTCTTTGCACTAATCAGTCGGCCAGTAAACGGAATCGGTCTTTTTTTCCCTGATCGGTGATTGGCTCAAGTTAAATACTGCATAATCAGTCCCCTCACCCTTTATTCATTAAATGTATCAAACTAAGGATTCCCAGCATTCCCGGCCTGTAAACCCATCAACCAACAGCAGGTTTTTTGACACACTTTTATTTTTTTTGAATAAAATTTAGATAAGGGTTAGGGCCACACGGTTTGACGCTATAATTGGGATAAACTTGGATTCAGACTGCTACCTCTACTAAGGAATGTAGTAAAAATTTTCTATGTTGTATTATGGTCCCTGGGAGGCAAAATAGCCTAAAT
Source organism: Girardinichthys multiradiatus (assembly GCF_021462225.1). Classification (NCBI taxonomy): domain Eukaryota; kingdom Metazoa; phylum Chordata; class Actinopteri; order Cyprinodontiformes; family Goodeidae; genus Girardinichthys; species Girardinichthys multiradiatus. Next base: position 23,381,978 of record NC_061800.1, on the reverse strand, counting down.
TGGAATGGGCTCACCAGAGTTCAAATGCCCGCTTTCCACTAGCTAGTTTTGGGTGGTGCCGCTCCGCTCCTCTCGGTCTTATTCTACTCGGTACGGTACCGGTTGTGTTTTCACTGATCCGCTGACGGCTGAAACTATGGCTGAAGCCCCGTCTCCAGCTCTCAGTGTAGCGCTGTGCCACTATTAATGTTACTGTGTGACATTGTCACATTAAGAGCCCAGCCAGATCTTAGAAAATAAGGCTCAGGGGTTCTGATGTGAGGGGAGTGGAAGGAGAAGCGGAGAGACGCTGCTGTCTGGACTGGTGATGCTGCAGTTTGCCTGATGAAAGCAACATTTTAGGTGTTATGAGGAAGTTTTTGCCTCAGCAATGGCAATAATGAGGACAAGGACTTTAAAGCGCAAAACCACACACACTAATTTTAGGTTGAATTTTGGATATTCGTGCTGCACGGATTCAGCGGGGTCTCCCTCCCATTTGATCTGATGAAGGCAGTCTGATTACGGGCATCTTCTCTCTGTCTGCTCCCTCCAGCAGACGGTGGTTCGCTTAAGGACAATACATTTCTGAACCAAACATGCTGTTTCATGGTGGTATTGTTTTAATGTGTTTTGGGGAAATGTTTGTGCTGATTTTACATGATCAGCTGGTTATTAAATACAGCGCCCCGTCTGTATTTAATTCTGAAAGCTGATGTGTACTTTTTCTTTTCTTTCAGCCTTCAGGCATGGTTTATGATTTGGTTCTTAATATTATTGTAGTTGCTCTTGAGTTTTATTAACTTTTCTCTGCACTACCGCGTCCAAAACCTTCTCATTTCTCCTGGTCCCACAGCCAATCAGTGAACAGCAGTCCGTTCACTTCACATGTAGTCCCAAATCAGTCCCGGTCGGACCTGCTCAGGAACAGGGACCAAACCTAGGTACCTGTATGGAAAAAACAGTAGAGGAAACGCTCGCAAAGTGAGCCGGGTGGAGTCAAGTAGGGCCAAATCGAGCCAGAGGAAAAGGGTCAAAATAAAACGGTATATCAGTATCAGCCAGGAAAGGCCATCTATACATAAAACCATTTCTGGGAGCAGCCTTTTGACTTTTTGCTCTCATTCAGAGTGAAAGGTTCACAATCGGTTAACAGTCAGGGGTTCAGTGTCTAGTCCAAAGCCAGTTTTGAAGCCGGATCTGGGTTTACTGAGCCAGAACTGCAGAGCTTCCTGTTAATAGGACCCTAGTCTCGTGAAGTGCTAGGCAATGCTGCTGTCTGATGGTACTGGGTCAGTTTTTCCTTTTCGTACCCATGACCAGACCATTTCTTATCCCTGTATTTAAACCATTGCAAGTGATTGTATTTATTTATCTTTTTTGGTTATTATCATGAATTCTGGAAAAAAACAGTCACAAATTGCACAGATTTCAGATATAATTTAATTGAACTGTATAATATTTGCTGAAATCTTTGTATTTGCCCCTTTTTCCATTCAGTTTGGTGGTGATCCCTGTCAAGACAAGTTATCTTATAAAAAGACAAATTAGGACCCCTGATCAATGCAAACTAACTCCGTGCAACCTCCTACTGGTAGATATTATTCATCGAAGTCCCATTTCTCTACATTAAAGCATGAGTAGACAATGTGAAATTACTTTAAGTCATTAGTTGTCAAAGCAGGTACAGGGGTTGGAGTTGGTACACGATCAGAAATTCGTCTGACTTCCCATCTCCCGTTATTCTGCTTTTAGTTGAATCAACATCGTCTGATATTTCTTTCTAGCCCCCCTACTCTTAGCGGCGAGTAAATATTTGTATTGGAAGCAGAGGTGATGTTGCACCTTGTGTGTGACAGAGTAGTTCCCCTAATAAAAAAAACAAAAACGTTTTACTAATTCAAAACAAAAGCAAATGACTTACAGTTCACTTTTAAATCCTGCCAACATTTCCAAATCAAGCTTGATCAGTAGCTGAGTTTGACAGCTCAGCAAGATAAAACAGCAATGTTGCTGTACTCCATTAAGCCTTCTCAGTATCACCTGAAGTCCGTTTTGAGACGGTTCCTTTTGCAGTTTTTGTCTTTCCAAACTTCTCTTTTCAGGGTAGGAGAACACTTTATGTTTAAGCACCTCACTCATTAAAAACATTGTGATGTAGATGTAGAATGCCATTAGCCCATCATCATGATGTTCCCACTGCTCTCCTGTAGCTTTAGCATCTCAGTCACTAAAGTCTGTCTCATGTGTGGGCGTTAAAGATAATAGAAGTACACCCAACTGGCCAAATATTATACCGGCATGCAGAGTTTAAAAGTATAGCACTCAAAATACTATGATCTATCTAATATTGCATCCTTTGTGATTGCAATAATGCATAACTTGAAGCTGGGATGACTCTTGTGATTCGATTCATTGTGCAGGCCTGGTCAGAGTTGATCTGGTTGAAAATCGTCAAATCCTGGTAATTTAGTTTGGTATGCATTTGTGTGTGTTGCATTATCTTTAACCTCCTTCCCTTCACAGTGTGTGCTCTAATGTCTTAAAAATCACAGTTTCTCTGTCGGTGTAAGGAAAAGTCTTGGAGTAACACGGGCTTTCCTGTGATTCCTTACACCCACACGGGTCGATAAGTGAAGTATAAATGAGTGCCTGGGTTACTGTAGTCCCCAAAGATCACTACTGTGTTCTGGTTATGTGTTTACTACTCTCCGGCCTTGTCAACAGGAGCGACGGAGTGCTTTTCCTTGCCATTTCCTTGTTTGCGCTTCACCCGATGAGCAAAGTTCTCTCCCTTCTGTTCCAGGTGTGAATGACTTGTGGCTGTAGGTTGTCCTGAGTGGGCCAGGTTCCTGCACAGCCTCCGTGGCTGACTGGGAGGAGTCCAGCGGAGTAGCAGACATCAGTGCCCAGGGGACCTGAGGCCTGGTTCTCCATATGAGGCCCCGCTGAAAGGGCAGGGGGGCTTCTGAGGTAACCCAGCTTGACTTGGGCTGCATATTCGTTTTTTTTCTCTCTCTCTCTCTTTGTTTTCCACTTTATCCTGCAGTTTTTTTGTGTTTGCACATCTTCCTCATGTTCTCCGGAATGTGTGCATTCGAGGCAAAGAGTAAATGTTATCTTCATTGCTTTTGTTGCTACGCAGCAAGCACAAGATGAGACAGAACCATGTTGTAGAGAAATAAAGGCTTAAATGTCATACAGCTTAGATGGAAGGTAGTAAAGAGCTTTTTTTTTTGTTGTTGCTGTTTTTAGGAATGAAAAAAGCCAAATGATAAAGAATACAACACATGATTTTCTATTTTTATCCATTTACCACAACTGCCATGGAAACAAACATTGCTTTCAAAGTCCAACTGGTGCCATAAAGCGACAGCTTACCACTGCTGTGCTGCAGCAGGAGCAGGCCAGACAGGCGCTCTTCCTAACGCTCGTCATTCTCTTAGACATTTATCTGAGAAGGTGGCTGCATTCTGATGAGAAGATCTTTTAGCTTTGGAGTGGTTTCAAGGTGAATTTCCTCGGCGTTTGTGGGCCAACCGGGGGAGTATTTGGTCTCATTCATGTCGTACTGGTGGACAAAACCCGGTCAAGATGCTATTCACGGGAACGCCGTGCTCCCTGTTTATTTATCATTTATCTAATCCAGAAGAGTGTTAACCAGAAACCACAGCGGGGTGAAGGACTCTGGGAAAATGGATATCGATGTGTAGCGGCAAAGGAGTTATTTTTGCCTCTGCGTATTGGCTTCTCAAGTTTCCATGCATTTGTTTGCTTCATGGGTTTTCTAATTAAAACTCGCAGGGTTTGTGTTGTGTCTGACGTGGAGGGATATGTCCGGGATTCAGTTTTTTTTGTTTTGTTCGGCTTGTGTAGTGAGTTGCGGAGGGGGGTGTTGGTTCCCTTCTAAGTCGTAGAGCAGATTAGACCCCATCGTTGCTGTTTTTCTATTGCTTCTAATGTCTATTTTCACTCTGCTGCATTCTCATTGTTTTGCTATGCTGGTCTCGGAAACTTTAAAGCGTTTCCATTAAGAGAACGTATCGGTTTTAATGTACCTGAGTCTTTGACTAAGAGGTTCATTCACAATTCATTAATGATTTTAATTCATCCACACAATCCTTGGCAGTGAAGTAATGAAGGATTCCCCCAGGACAAATAAAAATGCAGCTTGTTGTTAAAATAACGCTGAACAATTCCCAGATCCTAACTCGTTTATAAATATGTTCTTTCCAGACAAATTTAATTACCAAATTGTACTTCTTGTTAATATTATAGTCATATTACAAAAATGTAATCTCTTATGGAGTTTCAAAACACGTTGGTTGGCATTTTAATTCTGTTTTAAACCACAAATACCAGCTCAGATATCACATTTTCCTAACTTATTTTACACTTTGTTGAGTTGAATGAGATTCTGACAGTATAACCTATGTTAAAAAATACCACAGTTTCATGGTATTTACATAAAAACTAAAAACAAATGCAGGTAACATCAAGGGGTGGGCATTTATCCTATTTTATCATGACACATTTCTCATCATGATAGGAATTTTGAATTATTGTGATGATAAATTCCAGTTAATGATCTTTGAGAGTAGGACTGGCACAGTCGTGATTAATTGATTATTGAAATAATCATCAACTGGAGTATACAGACTCTAAAACATGCTTTTTGGTGAAAGAACAACCCACTCAGAGCAATAATTCAGAGAAAACTGTACCAAAACACATACATCTTTCATTTAAGATGAAAAACCTTCTCTGTGGCAGTTTCAGCTTCTATTGGTCCAAGTTCTGCAAAATAATCTTATATTAAGCACCTTTTTGCTATCTGATTATTCATTAAAAAATTGGTCAACAAATGTATCAATTAAAAAAATAATCGTTAAAAGAAGTTATAAATAGTTTTTTATCATCACTTTTGTCATTATAATAGTACGCCTCTTCCTGTAGTACAATCTATATTAGTTGGATGTATATGAACGTTAAAACTCCATCTTGGTGGCCAGATATGTTAATTGAAAGCAGAAGTAGAGGGTAGAGGCTGCAGTCAGCTGCAGAGCATACATGCCACCTGTAGCTTTTCAGCTGTAGTTTTTAAAATAACATTACCTGAATGTTGCCATGAGTTCCTTTTGTTTTTTGTAACATATTTCTTAACGGCTGAATCCATCTGTATTGTATTCTCCAGCTGTAGGGCTTTCTTTTATCCTGCTGACTGTCAGTGCACAGCAAAAGGTGAGGGAGGGGCAGGACTCCATAAGTGCAACTTTCTTGTTTATTCGACTCGTGTTAAAGATTTTGGCATCTCAGATTTCACTTTCAGACCACCTGAAAGCTCAGATTTTTGGGATATTTGACAAAACATTTTACAATTTAGTGATCATAGAAGTAGGAATGGGTACCTTTCAGCACGCGACCATGTGCACAGGCTACAGTCCTCAAAGCGGCCGTCCCGGGTTCAAGTCCCGGACCCAGCGACATTTGCCGAATGTCTCCCCCTCTCTCTACCCCTCTTTCCTGTCTGCCTACCGTCAAAAAATAAAGGCCACTAGTGCCAAAAAAATATCTTTAAACAGATGTGGACAAATGTCCTGGTTTAGCTCTGAAAGTGGCCTGAGCGTTTAGATTCTAACGGTTCCTGAATCCATCGAGCGTGTTCTCGTCTGTGATCGGATCTGATCGAACCCTGAGACAAACGAAAGACGGGTCACGAATACCCCCCATGTAAAGTTAAGTGGCATAAAGTAAACTCATGTTGCTTGTTCTGTTGTTTACCAACTCAAATCCAACTGCTCAGTTCGTTTATGTAGCCCTGATTAACAGTGAATGTCGTCTCAAGGCACTTTATAAGACAAACAGGTCAGTTCATCTCCAGAAATATATAATTGGATCGATTAATACAATCTAATAATATAGCCAGATTCAAACTGAGTTACATACATTTCAAATGAATCCTCGTTATAACAATGTGCTGTCATATTCCGTTTATAATGCCAAATCTGGGAACGTTCAGATATCATTTCTGATATCACCGGCTAACGTTAGCAATTCTGTCGGTGTTTTATGGTAACAACACATTTGTGATATTTTCCCTCTCGATCTTGATAGAAGACTCACTGCAATAGACCCAAAGCAGAAAAGGGTTAACACCTTAGACTTATTTATTCATCGGGGAGTCATATGGTCATTGGGATATTCCTCAAGATTATCGGATGTTTTTCTGAACGTGCATTCGTACTTTAAATCTTAAGGAAAGTAAATAAAGAAAAAACCCTACCCATTTGAAACGTTTGAAATGCCTGGATTACCAGGCCCATGACTGATTCATCAGTGACTGAAGACGTAGTGTTTAATTCGTTCTGTTGACAAAGTAACTGGAATAACTAAAAATTAAAGATGTAAATGTGGGAATTGCTTACCTAAGAGCGCGCTTCATTTCTTTTTGATACGTTTCTGGTCAGCGTACTGGGAATTGATCCTTTATTATAGTCTTAGCAGTGAAAACATGTAAGAATTTGTGAAAAAATAATCTTTATACAGCAGCTTTTGCCTCTGTGTATAAATGTGTTTTCTTTATTTCTTGCTGTGTTTCATAGTGTAGACGCTCGTGCGTGGGTGTGTGTGTGGGGATGGTTGCCCCTCCTCAGGGAGGTGTCTGCTGAGTCAGAGCGTACCAGTCCATCCGTTTTCATGTTTTTCTGCTGTGATTGGCATTCCTGACGCAGACAGTGTGCACCCAGAGTAGCTGCCATCTTCTGCAGCTAATGGCCACTGTAGTTGGGATTATTATCACCTTTGAATGCATGAAAAAGAAAATAGTCAATTAGTCAAGCTTAGGTTGTCTCCAGCTAGCTTAAAACATGTTGAAGCTTTGGTTGCTGTGGCTGTGATACAAGAATAAAGGAAAAACACTAAAAGCTAACTTTTGTTAGCGATTTGTTCACAACAATGACAGTCTGGGATTTATTTCAAATGAATCCTATTACTTTTGGAGCCATATTTCATCTTACACATATTAAACCTGGCTTTCTAATTTGGTCATAAAGCTTTCCACACGTCACATCCTTCACAAAGCAGGATATCAACATTGTGAAAAGCTTTTATGTTTCTCAGCGTGAACTGAGGGGGAGTCCTTTGGAAATGAATCCTTTTTTGTTCTCTGAGCTGCCGTTGAGCGATTTGTTTGATTAAATCAATGATTTGTAGAGAATCGGAAGCTGGATTTTGAAAAAGCAAACCAAACCTACCAGGCAAATTCTGCGTTCGGGGCTGAAGTGGTTGGTGTGCTTCCTGCTTACCTGGTTTCCAGAAAATAATCAATCCTTTGCAGATGGGGCTGTTGGAAGAGACAATAATACAAGCAAACTGAGGAATTTTTGGGAAATTGGCCAAACTTAACCTGGCCTCAGCTTCTCTTTTGTTGCATGTGAAAGTAAACCCCAACATCAAACTTCTTTGTAATGTTGATTGGTCTCTCTAAGACATTTAAACAGGTAATTTTTACATTTTTTGTTACTTTCTATTGAGGAATTACTTCTGTCGTTTTGACACTGTGGTAAATTAGATAGATTTTGATTGATATATGCAGAATTATTGAATGCGAAGGTGAAATGTATTGATGGAAAAGCCGGAGGAGGTGTGGGTTGAATGCAGTCGCTGTTGTCCCTGCAATGTTAAACAAGATCCCAATTGCATGTTTTCCCTTTGTATCTTGGATCTCCAACTCGACAGCACTCGACAGTCACTGTCCCGCAACCTTTTGCTGGGTCCCTGTTCCAACGCACATTAATTAAGCGAATGGCTCATTATCAACCCTCTGTAGAACGTGATGACATGCCAAGGAGGTAACTGAGCAAATTTATTCAGGTGTGATACTGAAAGTATGCACGGCAGGGGCTCTTGAGGGCTGGATTGGAGAACCCTGCTTTTTCCTACATTGTTGTGAATGTGATTTAATTTTTTTGCTCAGTATTTGACCTGCTGATAATCTACCAGAGACGATCGAGGAGAAATTGTCCAATCTCCGGCCGATTATTCAGTTCATCTCAATAAAAAAAAAAAAAACATGTTTTCTGCTTTAGTTTTCTTTATACAAATGTTTGCATTGCTGTGGCTTGGCTGCTTACTGTTAGAAACAAATTGAATGTGTTGTGTTGTGTGTAACTCTGCACAAAATGTTCTGCATTCTGATTGTAGTAAACAGTAAATTGTAATCTTAAACTATAAATATGTACATTCATGCAGTCATTTGCATCTTAATAGCAAATATTTAAAATTATGCGGAGATACTTCCTTTCAAATCCCTGTGAAAAGATTTAATGGAGAGAGACAGGCGTGATCAGGGTGTTCAGTGTTGCTTGGATTAAGGGATATTCCATCCCACATTTTACCTGGTAAACATGGCGCATTTTTACGGCGCATTTGTTGCACATTAGCGTTGCGGGTGAACTGGTTTTGTAGCTATTGAGTCACAGAGCAGAGGAGCCTAAAAGAAACTCAGACAGAAATGCACATGAGTGAGCTGTGTCTCATGGGGGCAGCGCTCAGTACATGTCTAACATTATTGGGACGGCGGAGTACTGCTGTATTGTGTATTTAGTTGCATGTTGGTTGTATATTTAGTCGGGCAGATCTTGGGCAGTGCATTTTAAAATGACAACAGTGTAAACTGAAGTTGTTTATGAAAACAGTCTGAGCTAATTTGCTTCTAATTTTGTGGTACAAGTAGAGAAGCAATGGAATCTATTGCCTAATTAGCCTTTTTGTGCCAGCTTTGTTCAGTAAAATATATATTTGTGGTGTGTATTTTGTTTTTTGTTGGCCGCTAATTTGAATGAAACCTGATCTGTGACCAGTCGTGAAGCCAACTGCTTCACCTTCTCTTTAGTTTTGGTGCTCAGACACATTTCCCTGTTGCTGTAAGGGTCTCTATGTGACCGGCATATGTCTTCCACATTCTACCTCGACGGTCTGCATGGCCTCTGAAAGGCCTTGCCGTTGGGATTTCCCACAATGCTTGTAGTCAGAGGGAGACGTCCTCTCAGCATGAGCGAGGCAGGAATGTGGCCAGAGTGTGGGAGCGACTGTGCGGACAGAGGAGGAGGGGGGTCACGGACCAGAGAGCACCGTTAAGGGTAAGGAGGATAGACGGGGGTCTCTGCAGAGGGCAGCAAAGTTTCTCTTTAGCAGCTGGTGTTTTGTGTTTGAATTTCAGCCCCAGCTACAGATCGGGAAAGAAGTCTCTATATAAAAACATGTGTTTATTTGTGCATCAATCTGTTTGCACTGCAACATCTGCTGACTGCAGTGGAAAACGTTAACTTTGCACAGCCTCAATCAGCTTTTTAACAGCAGGTCTTCCTGGTTCAAGCGTTTCTAACCTGAGGAAAACGTTCAACAGTCATAGAAGACATTTAATTTAAAACCCAGAAAGATTCACCTGGCCTCAAAGGGACCGAACAATTACCCTGCCTTATTAGACCCAATGAAAGGCAGCCGAGAGCTAATTGGCAGCTTGACACCACCTGCTAACAAGCAAGTCTAAAACTTTTTACATATTTAATGTGTTTATGGGTTTTTTTCAGAAACTCCCCTGACCAAAGTATTACTAATTGACTGTAGACTCCGGTATAAAGGTAACCAAGGTTTTAAAAAAATTCAAAGCTTCTAAACCACAAAATTCTTCCATTACAGCGTTCCTCCACTTTAAATGAGATGCCATTTAAAAAAAAAAAACACACACACACACAAGAGAGAGTGAATTTTCTCCATCGGGATGGACCACATGTTGCTGTGCACCGTAGATCAGCTGGCTGAAAGAAGAAAAACGTTCTGGTGGAAAATAACAGGGATTGTGTGGAAACTTAAGTAACACTTAAGAGCTAATCTGTTTGTTATTCTTGATTTATTCTTTAACAGAATAATTAAAAGTCTGCATAATAGCAACTTGAAAACTCCAGATATTAATCTGAGTTGATCATACTTTTGCACCAGTCTGTGGATCAAAATGTCAATAATCAGATATTAAAGATACCATAATTACTTAAGTATTAATTTGTTTTATTTTAGGAGAATTATGAATAATTGTCTGTTTTTTTTTTTGGTTTTTAAATGAAAGCAATTGTATCATGTTATATATTCTCTGCCTTACATTTTTGCATAAATACCAATAAATCAAGGTTATGATAACCAGGATTATCATACAGGGCGTATCTCATACCGCCCTCTGCATAATTATGTGCAGTGTCTAGAACTAAATTAAGTTTACTTTGAGTCTTGATAATGTCGCCTGCAAAATCGGTTCCTAATTGTGATGTTTTAGGCAGATAAGGGTGTAAACTGTGCCAGTTGGTACACTCGTCTGCCCTCTAAATTTAGGGTACGCCCACATTCCCCTCATTTTGTTCATGGCTCAGAAGGAGCTTACTGTTATGTCCCTGGGGCAAGTACTAGCATTAGGAGGTTAAAATTCACCTACCTTTGGCAAGTCTTACCCGATTTCCGACCCACGTGTTGCCATTTCCTCCATTTAAATCACATTTCCTTAAGCATTGCATGTTGGTTTATTTTGCAACATCTTTGGACAAATAATGGAGATATACTATCAAAAAAAGGCTTAAATCTCATGCATAAAGTAAAATACCAGTATTATACTTAACAAAGACTTTGGTCCACTTCGTTGCAGGAACCAGGATGTAATCAGACAAATGCAGGTAGGAACCTACGCTCTGGTAGTGTGGTAGGGCTTTTTGAGCCAAATCTGATTTAAAAAGGTGGAGCTTTGTGGTGGGAGGATGCTGAACATTCCTGGTTGAATATTCCCAGTGTTTTGTTTTAGTCGTCTCCCAGTACATCCTCCTTTGGAGTTATTTTCCGCTAGCTTTAACACAACAGGGGTAAAGTACTTGTGTTTGCAATCATAACTTTTTATTCCAGCTGGCCATGCTGAATATCACGGTGATTTACAGAGTTGACATTTTATCGTGTGTTGGAGGTTTTTCCTGATATTGTGTGGCCCCAACCCATAGATTTCGACAGAGTTTAGAGTGGCAGTCTAGGATTAATGAATTTTTTGTGTGATTTCAGTGTTTTTACTCATGTTCTGGACTCTGCTGTTGTATGGGACAGAGACCTGTGTCTCTCCTGCAGGAGGAGCACCTCCACACTGTCAGCGGACATAATCTATGTTGATGGCCCAGGTTTCATACTCTGTAATGGAAACATGAAAACGGCTTGACAGATGAAAAGATTCTGGGAGATAAATCTCTGGAGAAAACCTTTAAAACCGTGTAGATGAAACAGGCCTTATGTTGGCGCTTGTTATAATACCTCGAGAGTCTGACCAGGTATTCTGATTTCGTACTTGCTTGAAAACAAAGATTTGACAGATTGAGTTTTCTGTTGCATCTGCTTCCAGCTGCAGTAGGTTTTATTTTTCGAATTTTGAATCATCCTTGCTTCTCCAAACCTACTGACTCCCTTCAGCTGCCTTAATGTTAGTTAATAAACGGTGAACCTTCTGTAGGAGCTAAACTGTCACGTTGAGCAAAAGAGTGCGGTTTTCTTTTTTGCACAATCATCAGAGATTTTGCTGCCTCAACACTGCGCACACCTGTGGTTAGCTTTTAAACGTTAGCCTCAGCTCTGCTTTCAGTTTCATGCCGGGCTTTCTTAGTAGGCCATCTCGCTCCACAGAGTGAGACCGAGCACCTATTTGCATTTATTTACAGTCGGAGATGAACGGTGCAAGTTAGCCAAATGCTCTCTGTGACCATATTGTATCTTGTCTATTGGAACAGAGGATGTTTTTAGGCTTGTGCTGGTTTTGACAACCCATTTTATTTTTTAAATATAGACTTTAGCAAAGTATAGAATAGACATCTGCTTAATTTGACAGCAGCAGGTGGCCAAGATGCATTACTCTCTTTTGCCTACTTTCTCTTGCCTCCAATTAAAACGACTTTAAACTAGTGATGCACCAATTAGTCGGCCAGAGATGTGTGACACTTTTTCTTCGCAGCTCAACAAAAACTATGGGAAATAACCTAAAAAGAAAAATTACATCCAAAATACGAAGCCACACTAGATGTGTACACTGACTGTTCGTTAGAGATGCACCAACGAATCGGCCAGAGATAAGTTTTTCCTTGATTGGCTCTGATCGATGATTGGCAGGTCAGTTTCTGATACAAATAAATGAAGAACTCTGACCATTTTCGCTCTAAATGCACAAACCAACAGTATGTACTTTTGCACAGTTGTGAGTTAGATAAAAATCTAATAATATTTAGGGAGACATGATTTAATGCATACATTGGGATAATGTATCTAGATAAGTGTCCACTAATAAAGCCTGACCGGTTCAACTCTAGTTTAAGCTGCAGGAACTGTGTGACGGAAAACGTTTTGAAACCATAACATTTTGAAGTGAGTTTACACTCTGATACCATTAACGAGCCCATGCATAGTCCTAAATATAGGCTATATCAAGCATTAAACTTTTGAAGTAAAAATTATGCAGGTTTTTATGACAAATATTCTTGTTTTTAAGCAATAGTGCTTTACACTGCTAAAGGGATTATTGTGTGTTACACCCCTTTTTTGCAACCAGAACTACATCGTTGCTGGCCTTCCAGGTTTATTGTTTTCTTTTCTTTAGAGGAGCCGGTACTTGTGTGTGAAGACCTCTTGTTGCGGAGACGGAGGGCAGATGGGCAGAGATGGAAGCACGAGGTGAAATGTGTGTTAGACGGAGCGAGCCAGGGAGCTGAGTGCCAGTCCTGCTGCTCGAGCTGGCCGCCACACATGGCTCCGTGCCCAGCTTACGCTAGCAGATGTGTCACTAGTGACTCAGCTGTGTGTGTGAGCGCCCACGTCTGGGACACAGACACACAGCCACTCGTTTGGTGAAGAGAGGGACTTGTTTAATGCCCCCCCCCCCCCCCAAACACAAAAACCTCTCTCCTTAGATCTTTGTCGCGCCCCTCTCCTGCATGTTTACATTGCCACCACCATCCTTGTGACGGACACGGTGAGGCCTCTGTCAGCACGCTCGGATATGACAGAGCGTGACAGTTTACACATGTCACCTCCCTGAGGATGGAGGGGCATCGTCTGCTGACCAGAGGAGCAGACGAGCTGAAGTAAGAAGGACGAGTGAGGAAACGCTGGACGGATCAGCGGGGCAAGCTGCAACTAGAGCTAAAGATTCACTTCAGGGTAAAACCTGGGTGGAGGAGGAAGCAGCTGTATATTCATTGTTCTCTGGCTGAAGAATGTGAAAAAGTTTGAGTTCATGGTAAATATTTGAATGACCTGGTTTTTTTGGAAGGGACAGGAGACAGATCGTATGATTTGGAAGTTGAGTCTCTGTCGTCACAGAAGATGCATTATGTCAAATGTTAAAGCTCTATCTTTGGGAACACTCGTCATTCCTCGCATTCTGCACATACCGAGAGCTAATCGTGAGTGCTGTGCAGGGCATGGTGCATTAGAATATTGTGCTCAGGTAGACACCTTAGCAGATGAGTGTTTTCTGAGTCAGAGGGGCAGGTATGACTAACAAATGCTATTGTTCAGAGGATTGTAAAAGTCTTTGTTTGCATTTTGTGTTACTGCTGCATGATCTGTGCTTTGCTACAACACAAACAGACATGAGCGGCATTAGTTTTACTGTGATTGGTGTTTTTTTTGTTCTCAATAAAGACAAGTACAACCTGAATATCTTCAATGTTGGTGCAGGTCATTGTACCTCTTCCCCAATCTTTTACTGTAATCTACCCATAGTTGAAATGGATTATCTCACTCTAGTAATTATTATCTACTGGTAAGAAGTCACGCGGAGTCATTTTGGTTTCATCAGAGGACTCATGTGACCCCAAAAGGGATTAAAATCACAGTCAAAGGAAGTGAGGTATAATATTAAACCCTAGTAATAGTCGTCAATTTAAGCATTTTTATTATTTACCCTAATAATTCAGCAACAACAATAACGTCCTTCCAAGTAGACTAGATTGCTCTTAACACACCACACACAGCAGGAATATCTCATGAGATTATCTTAAGAGCCATCACGATGATCGGGGCATGTCGGAAAGTGAAGATTGGGGCAAAAATAGGCATAAAAATCCTGCCGTGTGAACAAGGCATAAGACAAGTGGAAAATCCTTCTCATGGAAACCAAACTCTTTTTTTACTGTTGTTTTTTTTATATAATTGCTTTAATTCATAGAAAAGTATATAATCCCTGTTTGCGGCTTTTCCATCCAAAGCCTCTTATTAAAACATGTCTTTTCAAATTAAGATGCCTACATAGTTTAAATAGTTTCTATTCCTTTAGGGTTCACATTAATCATCCCCAAGAAAAATAAAAAACTAACAATAAGTCCATTAAGATATCTTACTTACGGGCTTTGTTCCAAAGTTTTACATTGATGATTGGTTTACATTTAATGATCTGTGGGTGAAAGTAGTGATTCTGTGTGGAGAGACACAGCAGTTTTTCTGATATAGACAGTTAGCTGCTGCTTCTTCACAACTCTCCTGATGGCCTCTAGTTTTGGGTATTCTTGCAGAAAGTTGTGGGGAGAGGTGGAAATAATGTGTCTGATATTGGCCTAAACAAATAAAGGGCTGAAGCGGCTCTTGAGATGGAGGCTGAGCAGATGAAGGGCGGGTAGGAGAGAAATAGAGCTAGAAAGAGAGACCAATACTGTATTGTGACTGAACTGCAAAATGGGATTTTCATAAATAAAGCTGGAACATCAGCGGGAGTTTTTTTTGCAGCCAACAGCGAGGCTAAGATGAGGAATAAGAGATGATTTGTTTGTGTGTACGTGTGGGAAATTTTTTTTCCTCCCTGTTTTGAAATGAAAGACAAGCTGGCAGCAAGGTCAGAGTTTCCTCCTTTTATTTCTTTACCTTACCTGTGGAGAAAGCTGTCGAATACTACGCTGATGATGAAAAGCTCTTATTCCCTCCCTCGCATAAGGAGATTTGCTGACGTAGCTGGGAGGGGTCTACCCTCTAACCGAAGTACGGTGACTGTTACATAAGCATAAAATAAATAAACCCCAAATCCAATCTGACTATTTTTCATCTTCCTTTTTATGTGGCGCTCCATATTTATAGGAAAAAAACCTCATATTTGGAACCTCATTACCTTGTTTTCCCATTACCTAGAATGAACTTGAGCTCACTGCGTTCCTCGTGATAGACAGTTCAGTTTCCTTTACTGCACAAAAATAGGATTGATCTCTGTGATTACTTGAATGAAGCTTTGTTGTCTTTGTGCTTGTTGAGTACACACCTGGTGCGTTCCCGGATCAGTGTATTCCTCGCGACATTCATGTCAGCAAGCTCTCCAATTAGTGTCTCGTTAGTGGGGAATTAGAGGGAGCAGATGATTGACAGTTCATACTGTTTGCGCCTCTGTGCGGGAACATCGTTGCTTAAGACACATTTAAGTAAAATTCATGATCAGGCTCTGATGGAACGGCTGGAGGGCATTTATGCCATTTGCGTGAGCTGGAGGCCTGACCTTAATTTGCTATAAATTATGTCTCAAAAAAATGTTAATACATTTTTCCATGGATTCATTTTTGAATCAGCACGACTGGCTTCTAGACTTGATTAATTTGGAGGTTTTTATGGTATGGAGAAACTGGGGCTGGACCTGCCAGGATGACAGGTCCAGCCTGGCTCAGAGGAAGAGAACAGGTCCACCTGGTTTGCTGGGAGGACTTCAGAGAGATTGCTTCTTTCCCTCATCCCTAAAAACATCTTGACTCTAGGATAAGTCTGTGTCATGTCTCATATTAGATAAACTTTAAAATCTTCCATTTTATTGGGAATGTCCTGGATTTACTTATAATGCCTAACTTTCGTCCTAGTCCACCTTACTGTCCCGCTGGGCTGCAAAGCTTGTGTGATGGAAATTCTTAATCTTTTTGTTGTCCGATGAGCTAACCCCTCCCTCCTACTTCCCTATGTCTAAAGGAATTGCTCAATCCAGCGCTCCATCCAACGGGTCCGGACTTCCCTAAACCTGAAAGGTCTTACTAAGCAGGTTTACTGAAAGTTCTGTTTAATCTGCTGTCGGGAAATGACTCGCCTAGCCTCTGACGGCCTTCATTCAAAAGTCTCGCCTTTCTTCAACTGGTGCTCTGGACGACTGAGTAGCCCACAGCAATCATTCACTCCTCGACAGTCACTTCTGTTAACAGCTGCTCATTCCCTAATATCACAACTGGCTCTTGGTATATGGGTTAGGTTAATTTTAGTGACACGGCACGAGCCCCAAGGTCGCTGTTTAACAAGCTTGGCTTAAGGCAACCTATCAAAACCTCCTGAAATATCTCAGAACCAGGCAACAAGACTTTTTACCACCAATGAAAAAAACAAAAATAAGGTGAATCAAATAATTGAATGCCCACGATTTAACTAAACTTTTATGTGCTTTCTTTAATTAGTAATGCTTTTTCAGGGGTCAGTAACAGCTTAAATTCGGCAACATAAAATAATTTCAATAATAGAAATGAATCAATCAACTCAACCTGTCTTACCCTGATGCTGAAACTAATGAGGTTGGAGAGGCTTTAAAGACGGAGGCTCATCCATGTACCCAAAGGGGTTGTTTCCTCTGGTAACAACGAATGATTTCTTGAAGGAAAGATGACTTAATCTTCAGTTTTCTTCCTCTAAGTGGAGGCACTGATGCTCCAGGTTTCGATGGTCAAACAGGAACTTTCTTGTCATATGTCTCAGAAGACAGTAGCTTCCAGAGGCTGAAGAGTTAAAGGAAGCCCAGGAGGTACAAATGAGGTTGATTCAGGACTTCTAGAAGCCTGAAACTCATAGCAATCAGTTGTTCACTGATCAAGTTCACTTCTGTTGTCTGGATAAAAAGGCCATAGATGAAATCAGATTCTTAATTTCGAGGCACAGTCCTTCCAGGGCACGGGTTGATCCTTTGGTCCTCTGTTTCATCTGTAGCATATTTCTCCATCCGGTCTCGTTCGCTGGTCTTCTGCGAGGAAACAACCAACTAGTTCCTCTATTCTTTCCCATTTTATAGAGCATTTCCACCAAAGTCTCTGTGATTATTGGCCAGTGGTTGTTGCCATGGCTGTCCCATTGGTCACCCGTGACAAAAGGTGATCTTTTCTCTGGAATTTCTCGAGTCGTGTCCATATCAGTCACACCATCACCTCAGTCCTGAGCTGTCTGCTGGACTCTTCCTCTACCTGCGCCCTTGCCTCAGTCATCAGCCTTGTACTGTAAGCTACAGCTCTCACTTCCCCAATTCCTGAACATCTGCTCTATTCCTGTCTCACTCAACATTACACTTCCTCTTAAACAGAGGCTTTATTTATTACATCAGTGCTGCTCAAACTTTTAGTTACAGCATTTACTTCATTTACAGTTTAAAACCATTACTTCAACTTCATCCTTTTTATTCATTAGACCACACAACATTATCTCTTTCATATTTAGCTGATTGAGAATTTCTAAACCTTAATGTTTTTTATTTTAATTATCAGTTCTCAGTCATATTTCAATCATATGTGTTTTAACTTGAAAATCAAAGATTACTCATTTCATTTAATACCTGTAGAAAATAGAAAATCATCATATATCATTTCTTTGGTTACACTTGTAGTTTATACTTCTGCAAAAGATAAGAAAGTTAATATGTGACTCCACACAGGCCTCTCCAGTCCCTCAGTCCCAGAATGTGAGAATATGCTTGTTTCACTCTTTATTGCTTCAACTGTGTATTTTAATAATTGTTGCATGGATTACACAAAAGGATACTTTTTTAATTGTTATGGATTTAACTGTGAGCAGTTAATGAATGCTGCATGGATTACATGGAAAGATCTCACCTTATTTTGACAATCTGTACCTACTCACAAGGGTCTGCTGGATCTTGCATTTGGTGCTCATGAAAAAGATCCAAAGGTGACAGGGTCACACTTTTGCTTTTTGCAGACGATGCGGTTCTATTGGCATTTTCAGGCCATGACCTTCAGCTCGCGTTGGATTTGTTCACAGCCATCTGTGAAGCGGTCGTGAGATGAGTCAGTCTTTCCAAGTCTGAGGCCGTGGTTCTCAACCGGTAAAAGGTGGATGGCTTTCTCTGGTCTCATCTGTAGTAACAGGGCCAATGCTCCTGTCTGCAAAGAACGAGCTGAGCCAAAAAGCAAAGCTTTATAGTTCATGACTAAAAGAGCAAAGTCCTGGATACACGTGGTTTCCTCTGCTGGCTGGCTGGGCTTACAGGTCTGGTGAGGAACTCCATCACCTGGAGAAAGCCCAGAATGAAAATGTTGCTCCTATGTATCAGAAGGACTCAGCTGAGGTGGTTCAAGCATTTGAGCGATCTCAGGGAGGTTCCCAGAACTCACAGAAGGGACTTTAAATATTAATCGTAGCCCGGGAATGCCTGGGGACACCTCAGCAACTCTAAATCAGATATGTGGAAGATGGTGGATGTATTGGTGGATGAAATAACTTACCCTCTCATTTCTATTGCTCTTTCCGCTATGCAGATTCAATATAAGTTAGGATAATTTTTAAATTCAGACTAATTTACTGTAGCAGCCTTCTTGATGTTCATTTTATCTGAGCCGACTCAGAGTTTTCATCACTAGATTTACATCTCCTGGTTATATTGGGTCTGAAAACGATCTTTTCTAAATCCTACACTTAGATATAGGAAATTTCGATTATTATTGTTCACCGTGTTCAGTCAAACCAAAGAATTGCTGCCAACTTGTAGAGTGTAGCCAACCGCCGTGCTTATAAAGAGTAGTAGCCTTCTTATGGACAAAATAATTTGATATAATGTCTCGGTTTTGTACAAGCAGCATACTTTTATCTACATTGGATATTTAAATAGCAACACATTCTTATTTTTCTGTTTACATAATTTTCATTTAGTAAACCGCATCATATTCTTGTTTAGGCTACCAAGCGTAGTGTATTTAATGTGGTAAATCATACATAACGCTTCAGGTTCTTGTACCGCAGCATCCTAAAGCTTAATTTTAAATCCACATCCGCGAAGACCCAGAGGTTTGTTCAGCTCTCTCCTTCCAACCATCATGTTCTGCTCTGGCTTCATTGCAGCTGAAGGCATGCACCGTGAAGCAGCCGTTTGTATGTGAAAGATGCTGGGAAAACGTTCATTGATTACTCTGACAGTAAGCTTATTCGGTATCGGTGTGTGTGTGTGCTTTGTAAACCCAACAAATAATACTTCAATTTAGGCAGTTTATGGTGGATAGTTTGCACTCGAATATCCAGAATGCTACAAAACAAGCAGAAAAGTAATCCAGAAATTGGAGGGGGGGCAACAAAACACACATCATCGTATTTAGATCAGAGAAATCTTTACGTTACAACAAATTGCAAAAAGCGGTTTTTTTCTATCAGGGAAATGCTTCCTAGTTTTGACAATTGCTTTTCAAAGTCATCCATTTTTAACTGTGGGCATAAATAAACAGGTATAAAATAAATATTGAAGTGTATAACATGAAACAAGTATCCAATATTTTTCTTTATCCGTCACAGGTCCCCATTTATCATTAATGAACAATAAAATGAATTCAATTTATTGTTATTGAGAGAAAAACATGTAGTACACAACTCTGTTTTTCATCCGGATTTTCATGTTTATCTCAGGATGCTGGTCTGCTGACCAAATTATCCGATGCATTGACCCCCTAAAAGCTTTAAATCTGCACACCAGAACATAAAAAAACCCACCTTGTTTCTTCCATGCTGCGTGTTTTGTATATGTGTAGGCTAACATGCAACGTGAAATTTCATCGATAGATAATTCTACACTGACTGCAGTGTTTAGGTTTAGTTTACAGGAAAGGTGAACAATATTAATAAACCAATAAAACAGATGTGCCAGACTCATCTGTCATCACCGAACAGGAGCCCCAGAGTCGCCCTAAAAACAACCAAAACAACAACACATAATGTAAGATATAAATAATGAATTCCAACATTTAAAACCAGCACTAGCTTAAAATGACAAGATGTAAAATTACAAGCTTTCATTCATTCAAGTTACTATCTGCATCATACAAAGCTATAATTAGTAAAAGGAAAAACCCGTTAAAAATTACTTTTAAAAACAAGGAAAAACTAAAAAAAACTGTGACGTCCAGTGTGACAGAAGTCAGTGTTGCCTCAGCTGGTTATTATTTAACAGCTTTTTTACATCAGATTTAATAAGTGGAAATAAGCGACATGAATTAAAACGGGAATCCTGAAAATTGAGGCAGCTTATCCTTTAATCCTTGTAGTAATTCACTGATCAATATTTAGCGATTTAAAAAAAAAAAAAAAAAAAAGCTCATTGACAATGGTCTAGTTCTAAATTTACTTTGGGTATGCCATTGATACGCATTTCATATTTTCCAAATTTAATAGAGACAATTAGGGTCCCTGAGTAAACTGTTTGTCTTTGAAGTTTCAGCGATCAACCTCAATTTTCCTCAGGGGCAGTGAGAGTCCATCCAGCTGTCTACAACTATCGTCTTCGCAATATTGGTGCGTGCAATATTCATGTTGCAGAAATCTTATGAACTTGCCTTTTAAGATGCTGCTGTAATATTTAGCCAGTTGGACAGTGTCTCTGTAGCAGAGGCTCACATTGGAAACAAAAAGCTAAATGTCACAGAATGATGGAGGCACAGATAAGAACGAGAGGAAAGAGGAAAATAGGCATATATCACCACTGATATGGTCATCACAATATTTACCAATATTTTAGCCATCGCAGGATTTTCTAATATCGTGCAGCCCTCCTCAGCAGTGCAGCTCTAATTGACGTCCAATCACACCAAAGCTTTGATTGTGGATCTTATCTAATAATCAGGTCTTTATGATCGCTCTGAACTTTACATCTGGTGTCTAATCACTCTTATTTCTGCCCCCTTCCTTTATTAGTATATCCTGCTGAATTTCTATGATTCCGAGTAAGTTTTGACTCGAAGCCGAACTGATCTTACCTCATTTTAGTAAAATGTCCTGTATGATATCTTTGTAAATACCAACAAATGAGTTTAGCACCTGTCTGAGGAAGCTCTTCCCCAGTGTCCCACAGTTGGATTTGGTTTGGGTGAAGCTGGCTTCTGTTTGTGTGCAGCAGTGATCTGTGGCGCTGACTGTTGTAAATCACTGTTCCTGTAGAGGAGAAGGTTGCTGTCCAAGCAGGAGCCACCATGTTTGTCTGCACCCCCTCTCCCTCCCAAACACTCCACACAGTCTGCCTCTCTCCAGAGGAACTCTGGAGCCAGTTACAATGTTGAGCGTTTTTGGAAGAGCTCCTAAATATTTGCAGGATGACAATGTAATCTGACGGCCTGGGCTGCCTTCTCTCTTTAACAGGCTTGTGGTCCTCGTCTTTGAATTGATCGCAGAACTTCACTTTTTCACTCCTCTTGCTGCTCTGAATTCAATTGCTGTTTTATCAAGTTACTGATGTTTGGGGTTTGTATATAGAAAAATAAAGACTATAACATCATAAAAAACATGACAGATTTGTCATCTTTTGACAAGGAGCTCCCAAATCTAACTTGTTGCTAGTAGGGAAGCTACTTTTTCATGAGGAACAATGAATTTTCTTCTGCATTTAAACTTAGATGTTACCAATCTGAAGAAAACAGACAATATTTAGTTGCATTGATCTGTGGCATCTATGTCCACCATAGTATGTCCTATATGAAATAAAATGTAACACCTAAAATATTATCAGAGGAGAAAAATCCAGCTTCATTAAGAAATGGGGAAAATTATTGCATATGGTGTTAATTTAAAATGAGGACATTTGTTGTTTGTAGTTATAAACCTGAATATAATACATATGTATATATTTGGGATTAAGAATTTGGGTTTTTTGGAATTAATTTTGCAAATAAAATATCGGTTGCAGTAAACCCTAGTTTTCCTCACTCTAGTCTTTGTCGTCCGTCATTATGTCGTCTCCAACACAAGCATGGATCTTGAGCACCATGGGAACATCTACTGTGGGCATCTACTTCAGTGAGACTTCATTCATAGAGCTTAAAATTATCGGCACATAAAGTTTGAGTGTAAAAAACTCGGAATATAGTCACTTTATTTTGCAAATAGTCCGGAGTTCTCTGCAGTATCAGCATTGTTCACATCGATGTTGCTGTGATGAAACACATTCATATTCAATAAATTAGAATATGTATTCTGATGAGGCCCATTTTTCCGATTAAAAGTACATTTTAAAAATAACCTTTAAGAAGGTCTTAATTTTTATTAAGCCCCCATTTCAGATTTAAATGTATTTTTTATTGGTCTGATGTTATATTCTAATCTTAAATGTCGTGTTCTCATTAGCTGTAAGTGGAAAAGAAGCATAATTACTAGAAATAAAGACTTGAAAACACCAGCCTGGGTGTAATTAATTAATATAATGTGTTTCACTTAGTAAATTGAATTACTGAAGTAAATTAACTTTTCAATAATATAATTTATTGAATATGACTGTGTTATTTATATATATTATTTAGTCCTAAAGCACATTACTAGGAACTTGTACAACTTGAACACAGTCCAAGTTTCTTCTATATAGAAAGGAACAATATTCCTCCTGTCTTTATATTCAAGAAACTGTCATTCTCTAAATATATAAATGTTTGTTCTATTCCCATGTCATTTTCTGTCTAAAACGCAATTATTTTCTAATTTAAATCTTTTTTTTGGTTTAAAACTTAAAAAAACAAAAATTCTGATCTCTTCCCATGACACGCTGATGAAACGTGGTTATGCACCATATTTATCTAAAACTCCAATTTGTTTTTCAATTGGTGATTTTTCAATAAATTTAATATTAATTTAACTTGCTGAGCTGTTTTTTCAGAGAGAAACTTTCTATAGTAGATGCAGGATATTTATCAAACTGCTCCCAACCTAAAAAAAACCTGCTTTGGGTCTCCAGACAACACTGTGCCTTCACATATTTTTCACATTTGTAGTTCTTCTCGTTTTCTTTTTGTCTTTGTCACTCTAACAGGGTAGTCATATATTTTTTGTTTTAGCCCAAGACAAACGCATCATCTTGGCTGATTGCACTACAGCTTTGCACATAAATCACAGAGATATGGTTTTGTAAACTCTGCCTCTTGCGCTGTTTTCAGTGTAGCTCTACAGGGTTTACTGCTGACTCCCACAATGTGGTCAACTCAGGGACTGAATGTGCTGCTTGATTTATTTATTTCTGCTCCAGCCTGGGGTTAACAAGGTTAAGAAGGAGGTTTTAAATGTGTGTACGACTCGATACAGCCTTCAATAATTTCAGGTTTTGTTTTTGCTGCTGATAATGGAATAGTTTTCTGAATTGCTAAGCTAACACTAGCATGTGCGCTCTGTTTTGATATGACTCCTTGGTAGTTTGGGTTAAACGGCTCCGGCTGTGTGTGCATTGGAATCTTAAGAAAAAGTTGTTTTCCTTCATAAACTTAGTGCCTTGCTTTGATTGCCCGAGAATTGAAATGACTAGTGTCTCAGCTCTACCTGACAGTTGGGTACAACACAGATGTGGTCACATGACGCCTACAGCCTTGAAGCTGCAGCAGCCAATACAGTCTTTCACTGGGACCTTCTTTGTAAAAGATGGGGGGGGCTATAAGAAGTACACACAAACACGCCATGATTGTGGCGATGCTGTGGGCGCCGGTTTTTGAACATTGACTGATTGATCAATGCTTTACTAATGAATACATTTTTAATAAATTTTGTTGTGGCACTTAGTTTAGTTTCTGCTGTTAGCTGTTTGAAATGGTCACATAGTAAAACGAGATGTATGAAGATTGTGTTGACACCTGACCTAATGTAACGAATACCAGGTCAGGTCTGGTCGGATGAACAACTAATTAAGCAGGTTTCTAACGTTTTACTCTTGCTGTTGATGACCGAAAAAAAGGGCCTTACAAGTTTATTCTAGTGCACCCGAACGTGAGCTGATGATTTAAACAAACTTTTCAGTGTTGCAGGAACACTCATGTGATTTTATATGGAATACATCTTTAGCTTTCAGACTGTGGCCCCTTGTTCCCCTTGTTAACTCGGTCTTTCTTTTCTCTTCACAGTGTGCCCAAGGGCCGTTGAAAGCCCCCTTGGGGGAGTTTCATAAATACACAAAGAACAAGAAAAGCCTTCTGGACTATTGTTTTTGTTTTTACACACTTACCATTTCACACACACACACACACACACACATACACCCACACACACCTACACATACACACACTTTCACTCACAGACAAGGACGTAGGGATAATGTTGGAGGTGCAGGAGGAGAGGCCAGCGGCGGCAGGTACAGCAGCGACACATTTCAGCAAGAAGGAGCGAGGAAAGAAGGAGAGAGAGGAGGCCAAGGACGGCCGGGGGAACCTGTCCAACATCACAAATCCAGTTTCTGGCTCCAGGAACGTGCGTGCAAAGGCACCCCTCACACACACAGGCAGCCCTCACCAGCTCATCACTCCACCCTGTTCTGTAGTCCTGGGAGCCCCATCAATGCACTCCAATAGGCTAAAGAACTCCCCGTCCACCAACACGCAGAGGTAAATGGCACCTACACATCCGCTCACACTCTTACAACCATTTGCTTGCTTACATACAGTGCCTTGCAAAAGTATTCATACCCCTTGAAGTTGTTTACATTATTTCAACAAATTTCAATGTGTTTTATGCGGATTTTATGTAGTAGAAAATACAAATTAGTACATAACTATGAAGTGGTCGTAAAATGAAAATTATGCTTTTCCTCCATTCCTATTCATCCCCCTTTACTTTGGTCCACCTAAATAAAATCCAGTACAATTAACATCTCTCAGCAGCTACCTAATTTTCAAATGGAGTCCACCAGTTTAATCTTAGTATAAATCTCTCTGTAAAAGGTTTGTTACAGAACATTTAACATGAGAACATCAATCAGAGAAGCAGCCAAGAAGCCCATGGTAACTTTGGAGGAGCTGCAGAGGTATACAGGTCAGGTGGAACAATCTGTTGACATGACAGCTGTTAGCTGTGCACTCCACAATTTTGTCCTCTATGAAGGAGTGTAACAATTAAGTCAAATGAAGTTGTGTTTAAAGTTTGCCACAAGCCATGTTGGGGGCAGCAGACACGCCAGATGAGACCTCCAAACGAGATAAGCATCACCATAAAAACACAACTTCCACTATGACAGATGTAGTGAAAACATCATGCTGTGAATTATCCTTTCCTCAGGAGGACTAGAGAAGCTGCTCAGAGTTTAAATGAACAAGGATGGATGTAAATACAGGTGAATCCTGGAGAACGGCTTGTTAGAGGCTGCAAAGGCTTGAGCCCAGGGTGAAGGTTCACCTTACAGCAGAGTAATGACCCCAAACATCCAGGGCTACAATGGAGGGGTTCAGATCAAAGAATATTCATGTCTAAATCCCAGGTCCAGACCTAAATCTTTTGGAGAATCTGTGGCAAGAATTGAAAATGTGAAAACTTGGCATCGTTTTCTTTCACTTCACAACTGTTCACTACTTTGTGCTGATCTAGTACAAGTTTGTGGTTGTAGTGAGAAAAAATATGAAAAAGGTCAAGGGACTGTACATGTTTCCTATAAAAAATAATTGCTAATAGAATAAAATATTTTGCACTGGTTTCTTTTGCATTTTTGAAGAGTTACATCTGTGCCTTGAAAGAGTCTGAACCACGAATCTGCCTGTTTTCCTCAAAGATCTGTTTTTGTTTGGACTAGTTAATAGTTAGGAGGATCTGGTGTGAAATAGTAAACTGTCCATCAGTGGTGAACTTCCAAAGCAGAAAATACAATAATGTCGTCTTTGTAGATTGCGAAATGCAGGAAATGTTACTCGCGTCGCTTTGTGGGAATTGCTGATGTGTTTACAGCTTCTGGAGAAAAAGTTGATGAAACGTCCTGTTTTGCGTTGCTATCAGTACCCCTTATAGTCAGGGAAATGTACAGGTCCTTCTCAAAATATTAGCATATTGTGATAAAGTTCATTATTTTCCATAATGTAATGATGAAAATTTAACATTCATATATTTTAGATTAATTGCACACTAACTGAAATATTTCAGGTCTTTTATTGTCTTAATACGGATGATTTTGGCATACAGCTCATGAAAACCCAAAATTCCTATCTCACAAAATTAGCATATTTCATCCGACCAATAAAAGAAAAGTGTTTTTAATACAAAAAACGTCAACCTTCAAATAATCATGTACAGTTATGCTCTCAATACTTGGTCGAGAATCCTTTTGCAGAAATGACTGCTTCAATGCGGCGTCGCATGGAGGCAATCAGCCTGTGGCACTGCTGAGGTCTTATGGAGGCCCAGGATGCTTCGATAGCGGCCTTTAGCTCATCCAGAGTGTTGGGTCTTGAGTCTCTCAACGTTCTCTTCACAATATCCCACAGATTCTCTATGGGGTTCAGGTCAGGAGAGTTGGCAGGCCAATTGAGCACAGTGATACCATGGTCAGTAAACCATTTACCAGTGGTTTTGGCACTGTGAGCAGGTGCCAGGTCGTGCTGAAAAATGAAATCTTCATCTCCATAAAGCTTTTCAGCAGATGGAAGCATGAAGTGCTCCAAAATCTCCTGATAGCTAGCTGCATTGACCCTGCCCTTGATAAAACACAGTGGACCAACACCAGCAGCTGACACGGCACCTCAGACCATCACTGACTGTGGGTACTTGACACTGGACTTCTGGCATTTTGGCATTTCCTTCTCCCCAGTCTTCCTCCAGACTCTGGTACCTTGATTTCCGAATGACATGCAGAATTTGCTTTCATCCGAAAAAAGTACTTTGGACCACTGAGCAACAGTCCAGTGCTGCTTCTCTGTAGCCCAGGTCAGGCGCTTCTGCTGCTGTTTCTGGTTCAAAAGTGGCTTGACCTGGGGAATGCGGCACCTGTAGCCCATTTCCTGCACACGCCTGTGCACGGTGGCTCTGGATGTTTCTACTCCAGACTCAGTCCACTGCTTCCGCAGGTCCCCCAAGGTCTGGAATCGGCCCTTCTCCACAATCTTCCTCAGGGTCCGGTCACCTCTTCTTGTTGTGCAGCGTTTTCTGCCACACTTTTTCCTTCCCACAGACTTCCCACTGAGGTGCCTTGATACAGCACTCTGGGAACAGCCTATTCGTTCAGAAATTTCTTTCTGTGTCTTACCCTCTTGCTTGAGGGTGTCAATAGTGGCCTTCTGGACAGCAGTCAGGTCGGCAGTCTTACCCATGATTGGGGTTTTGAGTGATGAACCAGGCTGGGAGTTTTAAAGGCCTCAGGAATCTTTTGCAGGTGTTTAGAGTTAACTCGTTGATTCAGATGATTAGGTTCATAGCTCGTTTAGAGACCCTTTTAATGATATGCTAATTTTGTGAGATAGGAATTTTGGGTTTTCATGAGCTATATGCCAAAATCATCCGTATTAAGACAATAAAAGACCTGAAATATTTCAGTTATTGTGCAATGAATCTAAAATATATGAATGTTAAATTTTCATCATTACATTATGGAAAATAATGAACTTTATCACAATATGCTAATATTTTGAGACGGACCTGTACAGTCTTGAAGTGAAGCGGAGAATAACAGGTTAGAAGAGGACTGGATGAAGCAGTGTGTGCACTCGCTAGTTGCAAATGTTCCAGAGGATAACCTGCTGCGTTACACATGCTGCAACTTGTTTGTTTTTCAAGTGTCTTACTTACTTTCACAGATGCAGTTTGTGTGAAAGCACCTAAAACTTGTCACTTTGTGCCACACATTTTCAATTTCAAAGCTGTATAAAACAAATTATATGTTCAAACTGAACCTTTTAGGCCTTTCATACTCTGTGTTGCAGATGCAAAATGACCTGACCTACCTTTTTCATTTGTGATGGAGAACTGTTCCGAGGTCAAAGAGTCCACTGGGCTTGGAAGTTCTCCCGCTGACTCATGGTTCTGGAGTCCCTGGAAAAGGCCGTCTGGACTGCCAAAACTCTGGCTTTGTTTTTCTTTCTGCGAGTTATGCGACCGTGTGTACGTTCATCCAGTTGCTCTAAGCTGTGGCCTTAGTTTTTGGGCATGTTAGCTTCTGCTTCACACTACCTGTTAGCATCCACTGTATGTTTGTGTGTGAGAAGAGGAGAGACAGAAAGGTTAGGGTGTGGTGAGGAACTTTGCTACTAGTTGGATGTGTCTTCATGCTTGAAATCGACTGCTCTCTGTAAGAGAAGCCATTTGTGGATGGCCCATGTCTCTCCAGTCTGCTTCAGGTCTACAGAACCTTGTGGAAGTATTGAGCCTTTTTACGTTTTGTCATGTTAGAACCGCAAAGTTGAGTTTTTAATGTAACAGACAAAAACAGATTAGTGGATAATTGTGAACTTGTATTCATCCCTTCTGAGTCATTCATTGGTAGAACTGCCAAGTTCTGCATTTACAGCTGCAAGTCTTTTCTATGTCTCTGCCGGCTTTGCAAATCTAGAGACTGAAATTTTCGTCCGTTCTTCTTTGGAAAAATACCTCATGGTTAGTCGGTTTGGATGAAGAGCAGCTGTGCATATTATTTTTCACTGTCAATTAGCTTCAGGTCCGGACTTGGAGCGGTCCATTTTAATATAACATTGTAGGTCTGGTTGTGTTCAGAGTGGTTGTCCAGCAGGAGGTTAACCTCTTCAAGTCTTTTGCAGCCTCTAACAGGTTTTTTCCAGCATTGCCCTGTATTTAGCTCTGCATAAGAAAAGCATCCCCACAGCATGATGCTGCCACCACCATATTTCACCATGGGGGCGGTGCGTTCAGGGTGGTGTGCAGTGTGTCTTATCTGATCAGTGTACCTTCACACAGTTATTTACTAATTAGGAGACATCTGAAATCCAACTGGTGTGACTGGATTTTATTTTGGGGCATCAGGTTAAAGATATCTCTGTAACATTGTGCTATTTTCTGTCATATAGAAACTTTGTGAAATCAATTGAAGCGTGTGATAGTAATGTGATTAAAATAATAAAAGTTTCAGGGCCATGAATACGTTTGCGTGGTACTGTAACTATGTGCACTGTATTCCCACTTCCAGTAAATGAGTCCTCATTCATGGACATTTATGGAAATCTATTCTCTGTGTTTCAGCCCTAAACCTAAGACGGAGGCCATGGTACGATCCCCTCCTGTCATGTCCCCCTCCACTGCTGCCCAGATGGACTCTAAAATGCCCAATCAGGGTAAACCAGGAAGCACGGGCAGCCAATCACAGTCCTCCCCCTGTGACCCCAAAACCATGGGTGCCAAAGGGGCTCAAAACGTGTCGGGGGGAATGGGACTAAAAAACGGCCAGGGCCTGACATCTGGTCCAAGCTCCAAGGTGAAGATCAAGAGGGAAAGGAGCACCTCAGTGGAGTCATTTGAGCAGCCGGAGAGTGGCACGCCCACCAATGAGGACAAAGGTGACAACCAAATGTCTATATTACTCACATTCATCTTAGATAAAGGTCAAAGGTCAAAATATTTTATTTTAATAATTTCCAAAATGTTTGAGTCTTTTCAACAAAAGGAGAACTGAACAATCTCACTCTTTGACTGTACAGTGCCTAATCATTTCTTACTTTTAAACCAACCTAACGAGTGGATTGTCTGTGTGGATCTGTCTACAGATAACAGCAGGGCAAAGAGGATTTGTGTTGCAGAGAGGAGGCAGCCGTACAGTGGAGCTGACTGGTGCTCCGGAGGAGAAAGTGATGAAGACGACAAAGGTTTTTTCAGTAAGTCCGGCAACATTCAAGGATGTATGGTGTTTCCCTCTGATGATTAGCTAAACAGCAATTAGCATTTTGTTAAACTCTTCTGCTGCCGTCCTAAAGTCTCTCTCTGCTTACATTTTTAGACTGTAACTCGAGCGACGTGAAGCCCCAGGACACACATTCTACCTCCAACGCCGGACTCAGTCGCTCCTCCACGCCCTCCCACAATACACTGGGAGGCCAAGGCTCCACAGCAGAACCTGCCAGTGGCCAGAAACCGGGCTCAAAACTCGTTTATGTCTTCACCACAGAAATGGCAAACACGTAAGGAAGCAGCCCTCATCTTCTTTGTAATGGAACCCAGAAACTATTTTTTTATTGTTAATGACAGGACAGATTAATAAAAACTATTTTAAAGTCGTTAGTCAGCAAATGTATCAAATTCACTTTAGATAAGGAGTCACCTACAGAACATGTCATGGTCAATTTTCTCCATTTGTTTTGCTTTTTTTTGTTGTTGTAAAGCATTACTTTATCCAGATAAAATATACCCTCCCAAACAGCCTTCCACACACGTTGCTCTGGTGAAATCATTCTTTCAGTTGTTTTTTCCTTTTTTTTTCCCTGCCTGCTTTTATTCAGATTTCTCCAAGTATAACAGTAAACATTTTTGCATTGCATCAAAAGTGAAACATAATAAAATGCTAATTTAAAACAAAGAAAAAGCTAAAACATGATAACAGTGAGCTGGTAACATATTTTTGACCTTTACTGGAAAGCTACAGTGAAAAGTCATGTTTTCAGTTCAGATTTGAAGCAGCCAACAGTTTGTGAACATCTGAGGTTTTCGGCGAGTTGAGGAGCATAAAAGCTAAATCCTGCTTTCCCGTGTTTAGTTTTGGTCCAGGGAACACTGAATGAGGAGGTCTTTGATGACCTGTTCGGTCTGCATGGTTCATACCTAACCAGCTACTCTGATTTCAAAGAGGGCTCATTTTGGGCCAAGTTTTGAAACCATATGTTTGATGCTGATGACACACCGGCTTCTCCTGGAGAGCTACTGCACCAACTGCTGACTTTGCTGAAAATGACCAACAGCCAGGCAGAGCTACAATAGGCTCAATTCTACCAGTTAGCCCCACTATGGATGAACCTGTAGTACAGCCTCTACAATCACCATCACTCCACTCATCACAAGAGGGAGGAAGTTGGGAAACCTGGCTTTTCAGAGCACTTTAGAGCAGAGCACTTTATTCAAAACCATTTTACAATAGTTCTCTGTTATTATGCATTTATATGATTTGAAAAGAGTATGGAGAAGAAACTATGCTTAGACGGTTCCAACCCCCAACTTCACACGACTTGCCAACTTGACAATATATACAGTACAGACCAAAAGTTTGGACACACCTTCTCATTCAAAGAGTTTTCTTTATTTTCATGACTGATTATTGTAACTTCACACTGAAGGCATCAAAACTATGAATTAACACATGTGGAATT
The DNA here is from genome assembly GCF_021462225.1 of Girardinichthys multiradiatus. Lineage (NCBI taxonomy): Eukaryota > Metazoa > Chordata > Actinopteri > Cyprinodontiformes > Goodeidae > Girardinichthys > Girardinichthys multiradiatus. Next base: position 23,350,701 of record NC_061800.1, on the reverse strand, counting down.
ATATAGTCAGTCAGTCAGGCTTGAAATCCCACTAATTAAACCTGACAGGGCACAACAGTGAAGTGAAAACCATTTCAGGTGACTACCTCTTGAAGCTCATCAACAGAATGCCAAGAGTGTGTGGAGCAGTAATCAAAGTAAAAGGTGGTTACTTTGAATAACCTAGAATATAAGACATATTTTCAGTTGTTTCACACTTTTTTGTTCAGTATATAATTCCACATGTGTTAATTCATAGTTTTGATGCCTTCAGTGTGAAGCTACAATATTCATAGTCATGAAAATAAAGACAACTCTTTGAATGAGAAGGTGTGTCCAAACGTTTGGTCTGCACTGTATGTCAAATACACCACCTTATGCACTTCCCTTACAAGTGACCGGAAACCTATATTTCCAGAGGTATTTATATACTAATATGTTTTATAAATGGTGAATTATGAGGCTGTGCATCACCCATACCCAGGCACCTGCACACGCATGTTGTGCATGCGTCTGTTTATGGATGCATTTAATGTACTTGTCTATAAGGACTTCAACCACTACCCTCCAAGTACTTACTCATCACATGTTTTTTTAACCCTATTTTAAATTGAGCAAAGTTTTTAGACGTTTTTATCTCTTCTGCGAGGCTGTTCCATAATAGAACTCACTTCACAGAAAGACACATCGACTTTAATGTTACCTTAATTTTGGCTGATATAATTTATTAGATCCTCTCAAATTATAGTCATGATGAACATCTCTATCTTGAAATAAATTTTGGATATTAGCTGACAGGGAGTTTTAGATGCCCTATGTACGATTTGGGCCATTTTATATTTCACCAAATCTTGCAGTTGTAGATTGAATGTAAAAAATGGATTGGTGTGATCGTTAAATGTAACTTTATGAGCAATGCTGATGAATCTTTTTTGGAGAGTGATTAAAGGTAATAAATTTATCTTGTAACAATTTCCCCAAACTTCTAAGCAACAATTTAAATAGGACATTATAAAGGAGTGATACAGAATGAATAATGCACTTTGATTAAGAACAAAACTACGTCTCGTCACACCAACACACTTAGACACTTTTAATCATATACAGGTCCTTCTCAAAATATTAGCATATTGTGATAAAGTTCATTATTTTCCATAATGTCATGATGAAAATTTAACATTCATATATTTTAGATTCATTGCACACTAACTGAAATATTTCAGGTCTTTTATTGTCTTAATACGGATGATTTTGGCATACAGCTCATGAAAACCCAAAATTCCTATCTCACAAAATTAGCATATCATTAAAAGGGTCTCTAAACGAGCTATGAACCTAATCATCTGAATCAACGAGTTAACTCTAAACACCTGCAAAAGATTCCTGAGGCCTTTAAAACTCCCAGCCTGGTTCATCACTCAAAACACCAATCATGGGTAAGACTGCCGACCTGACTGCTGTCCAGAAGGCCACTATTGACACCCTCAAGCAAGAGGGTAAGACACAGAAAGAAATTTCTGAACAAATAGGCTGTTCCCAGAGTGCTGTATCAAGGCACCTCAGTGGGAAGTCTGTGGGAAGGAAAAAGTGTGGCAGAAAACGCTGCACAACGAGAAGAGGTGACCGGACCCTGAGGAAGATTGTGGAGAAGGGCCGATTCCAGACCTTGGGGGACCTGCGGAAGCAGTGGACGGAGTCTGGAGTAGAAACATCCAGAGCCACCGTGCACAGGCGTGTGCAGGAAATGGGCTACAGGTGCCGCATTCCCCAGACCTGGGCTACAGAGAAGCAGCACTGGACTGTTGCTCAGTGGTCCAAAGTACTTTTTTCGGATGAAAGCAAATTCTGCATGTCATTCGGAAATCAAGGTGCCAGAGTCTGGAGGAAGACTGGGGAGAAGGAAATGCCAAAATGCCAGAAGTCCAGTGTCAAGTACCCACAGTCAGTGATGGTCTGGGGTGCCGTGTCAGCTGCTGGTGTTGGTCCACTGTGTTTTATCAAGGGCAGGGTCAATGCAGCTAGCTATCAGGAGATTTTGGAGCACTTCATGCTTCCATCTGCTGAAAAGCTTTATGGGGATGAAGATTTCATTTTTCAGCACGACCTGGCACCTGCTCACAGTGCCAAAACCACTGGTAAATGGTTTACTGACCATGGTATCACTGTGCTCAATTGGCCTGCCAACTCTCCTGACCTGAACCCCATAGAGAATCTGTGGGATATTGTGAAGAGAACGTTGAGAGACTCAAGACCCAACACTCTGGATGAGCTAAAGGCCGCTATCGAAGCATCCTGGGCCTCCATAAGACCTCAGCAGTGCCACAGGCTGATTGCCTCCATGCCACGCTGCATTGAAGCAGTCATTTCTGCCAAAGGATTCCTGACCAAGTATTGAGTGCATAACTGTACATGATTATTTGAAGGTTGATGTTTTTTGTATTAAAAACACTTTTCTTTTATTGGTCGGATGAAATATGCTAATTTTGTGAGATAGGAATTTGGGGTTTTCATGAGCTGTATGCCAAAATCATCCGTATTAAGACAATAAAAGACCTGAAATATTTCAGTTAGTGTGCAATGAATCTAAAATATATGAATGTTAAATTTTAATCATGACATTATGGAAAATATTGAACTTAATCACAATATGCTAATATTTTGAGAAGGACCTGTATAACTAGTATGCGGTCTCCAGGATAGCTTTTCATCAAATACTTCACCCAAAAACATAATTTTGTGTACTCTTTCAATAAGTGTCTTATTTATATTTATTTGAACCATCATATTAGTTTTTCGGTTTCCAAAAAGCATAGATTTAGTTTGTTTACAGTTCAATGATAATTTGTTTATATTAAACCAATTTCTTAACTTGTAACTTTCTTGAGTTATATCATATAAACCTTTCTCCAAATTGTCACCTGAACATAAAATATTAGTATCATCAGCATAAAGTATGAATTTCATAATTCTACAGCGTTTACAAATATCGTTAAAGTACTATAAAAATAGAGTTGGCCCTATCATTGAACCTTGAGGTACCCCGCACATGATATTTCTTCATGTAGATTTATATTGCTCAATTTGTACGAAGTGCCTTCTGTCCTGCAAGTAGCTCTCTAACCAGTTTTGTGGCATTTCTCTAATGCCATTCATTTTCACTTTATTTAGTAAAACGTGGTGACCAATGGTATGGAAAGCCTTTTGCAGATCAATAAATAATCCAATAATGTATTTATTCTTTTCCATACAATCAGAAACCTCTTCCATAAATTCAGTTAGCACTTGCGAAGTCAGAAAGTGAAACATTTTGAGTTAAAATAAGTATTATGAGTTCAAACTGCCTGCAGTGCCCCTATACTGGCAAATTATTATTTCAGTACAAGCAGAACATGCCATTCACTCTTGATACGATACTTGCTAATACATTGTGATTAAATGCCCTTTTCATGCCAATAAGATGCAGCATATTGCCAAACGTAAATCAATGAATTCTACTGTTACAATCACTTCCAGGCTGCAGGTGTATAAAGTTTGGGTGGAGAAACTTGACTGGGCTGCAGAGTCCTGACCTCAACCTTATAGAACACCTTTGAGATGAATTTGAGCCGAGGCTGCAATTCTGGTTTTCTTATCCAACTATGAACACACCTTACCTTGTGGAAGATGTTTACAGAACAGTTAAAGGTTCTGTTACTGGTAATGGTGGGTCCATCAACAAATGGACCTTATAGATTATGAGGATGTCATCAAAGGTAATGTACATGTAAAAGTAGACAGAAATATACTTTTGGCAGAGTATGCAGGCTGTTTGGGAAGTTTTCATGGGAGTAAATGTCAACACATGACACAGATTAGCATCCTAGATGCTAAAGGTCAAACAGAGAGTTTAAAGCACACAGGAAAGGGAGAGAAATATGTATATTTATAACAACTGATGCCATCACAATATTCTCCAATTCTATCGTTATTGCATGATGTTCTATTATCGTTCAGCCCTGGTGTCCATCCTGGCTTTGGTGGCAGTCAGTGTCAAACCTGTGGCTCAAACATGGAAGGTTGAACCCCTTGCAGCTCGAATACGTCAGAATTTAAATCCAAATATGTCAAAAGTCACTTGTCTAGCAGTGTCCACAACTACCAGCTGAAGAACTCCATTCTCTTGCTCTGTGAAGCCATCAGCCCAAACAGAAATTAGCAGAATAAGCCTTTGTTTTTCTTCAGTGCGCTTTTAAAAATGTATTGGTAGAGATCCATATTTCATTATCCCGCTGTATTATTTTAGTCAGTGTACATCTGTTTTGCACATCGACTTTATCTTTTATCTCCTTCATGGTCATAACGGGTTGTTGGTGTTTCTTGGTATTTGTAGAAGGTATTTCAAAGATGGTAGCAGATCTAAACATGCATCTTTATTCCATAAACAAACTCTACATTAAAATTTCTATTTGATATGGTTTTTTTTACGCGTTTGGGAGAAGAAGTGGAGGTGGTGGAGGAGTATAAATACCTCGGTGTTCACCTGGACAACAGACTAGAGTGGAGATGCAACTGTGAAGCCGTCTACAAGAAGGGACAGAGCAGACTGTACTTCTTGAGGAAGCTTAGGTCCTTTGGTGTTTGCAGCAAGATGCTGCATATCTTCTATAAATCTGTTGTGGAAAGTGTGATCTCTTCTGCCATCATCTGCTGGGGAAGCAGCATCAGAACCAGGACTTAAAAAAGCTCAACAAGCTGATAAAGAAGCCTGGTTCTGTTCTGGGGACTCCTCTGGAGATCATTGTGGAAAGATGGATTCTTCATAAAATGAAGAACATTATGGAGAACCCTGAGCATCCTCTTCATGAGACTGTCCTACAACAACAGAGTGTCTTCAGTCAGAGGCTTCTTCAGATCTGCTGTTAGACAGATGCTACAGGAGATCCTTCCTGCCCACAGCCATCAGCATCTACAACGGCTCTTTGAAGAAACCTACATAATATGAGCTACAACAACATTTAATTTCTCTTTGGGATTAATAAAGTATTTTTGAATTGAATTGTATTCCCAGTGGAAAACAATTAGGTTCACACCTAAGAATTGTGGATAAATGATGTGCTCAGTCTGTTCATCCCTAACACACCCACTGTTGCATATCTGATGACTGATATCTGACTGTATTCTGGTCCTCAGGGCAGCTGATGCAGTTCTAACTGGCCACACAGAAAACATCATTGCCTTCCATATGAAAAACATCAGCAAGGATAAAGCTCACCTCCTCTTGGTAAGGAACACACAAGCATGTTTTCAGAGATCATTGCACACTTCACCTTTTGATTTAACAATACCTTTATCTTGCTTCTCCTTTGTCAAAGAACAATGCATCTGGCGTTCTGCGAAACGACTCAAAACCTCCGCAGCAACCTCCGTCCCATGCCCAAGATCAAAGCCACCAGCCTGGGTCCAAGCCCTCCTTATCTGGAATGGCAGAGCAAGCACCGCAACAGGCTTCGGGTCAAGGGAGTCAGCCCTGTGTTCTTCCACAGGAGGGGTCCTCCTCAGCTGGCACAGAATCCAAAAATATTCCTGGTGGTAGCCCCGGTAACCCTTCTGCTCCGGTTGACCAGGCCCCCGTCACCCAGCCGGAGGCAGGCCTCAACCCTCCAACATCGGTCGAAGGAGGACAAGGTGGAGGCACAGGTGGATCAGGTCTGACGCCCCAGCAGCAGCAACAGCAACAGCAGCTGGCTCAGGAGCTGCTAAACATGGAGGCCAACACAGAAGGTTTGTCCCAGGAACAGCTAGAACACCGGCAGCGTTCCCTGCAGACCCTACGAGATATCCAGCGCATGCTTTTCCCTGACGACCGTGATGCCCCGCCTCCTGGGCCCCCACAAACCCATGTTGGACCCCACGATGGAGGCCCTGATGGTCCACCTCGGCGAGTGGAGCAGGGACCTCTACAGGCTATGATGGCACAGTCTCAGAGCCTTGGACCGCCGGGCGGACCTGGAGGACCTCGTCCACAAGGCCCCCCCTTTGGGCCTCCGCATGGTCCTAGGGACATGCCTTTATTTCCAACTGATGACATGGTCCCACCAGGTGGCCCTGGAGGACCGGGTGGGTGTGGAGAAGGAGATCAGATGACCCCAGAACAGGTGGCTTGGCTGAAATTACAGCAGGAGTTTTATGAGGAGAAGAGAAAAAAGCAAGAAATGCAACACCGGCCACTTCCTCCAGACATGATGCACCCTGGTCCACGGGGCATGATGCGAGGACCCCCACCCCCTTATCAGATGGGCCCAGGAGAGATGTGGGGAGGGCCAGGTGGTCCACCAGAGCATTACCCAGAGAGAATGGGCATGGGGCCCGGTCCCAGGGGTATGGGCCCTCATATGCAGAGGATGCCTGGCTTCTCTGGCATGATGAATCCTGAGATGGAGGGCCTGCCAAGGCCAGGAATGGGCTGGCCCGATGACATGCCTCCGCGGATGGGAGAAGCCAGAGGTTTCCCTGGAGGGCCTGGAGGAATGTTTGCTGGTCCGGGGGTTCGTGGTGAGCGTTTCCCAAACCCCCAGTCAGTCCAGGAGGCAATGTTCCACCAAGGAATGAGTGGTGAGAAAGGCCTTCCCCCTGGGATGATGATGGATGTGCAAAGGATGATGGGGCACCAAAGAGGTGGAATGGAACCTGGTAATGGGATGGGTATGTTTCCCCGCATGCCTGTTGATGGCCCTATGAGTCCATCA